>NC_090939.1:662896665-663216191 GCF_040938575.1 Ambystoma mexicanum
TCGTGTCGTCTTGCTCCCAAGGCGAGAACGTTGCCACTGTGCTATCCTCCCGGGAGCTTGTGACCCTACAAGTGATTTCTACAAACTGTGCGCAAGACCTTTTATCTAAGAACTGCCTCAGCTCCATAAACTGTGCTCTCACCTATTTTGAGAACCTGTTTAACCTTTTTCCTTCCTTATACATTTCCTTTCTGCAACATGTTAAGCAAGAATTGATGTGGTAACCCTGTGGGAGACTGGACAACCCTTGTCCTCTTGATATTAAGTAACCCACCTATTCGTATAGGCCTGTACTACACGAGTTGGTAGTGTGACTGAGCAGCCAGGCTTATGTGAAGAGTGGTAAATGTGAGCTGTAAAGCTGTAGCAATGAAATTCGCAAATACAAGTAGCCAAGAAACATGTATACTCAAAGTTTTGTAATAAAAAATGGATTTAACAGTCGTTTTTTAAATAAGCATTCTTTAAATAGGGCAATATATGTAGCAATAAAATACACTTTAAAATACTTTTCCATAATCAACACAAAGTTAGTAGATACTCTTTAGAGATGCTTCTTACACACTTCCTACACCCGAAGGTGACTTCATTAACTAGGACAGTAATTGCATTTATATATCACTACTTTATAGTAGATTCAGAGGTTGGCAGAAGGAAAGGTCAAACAGGTTCTCGGAGCTTGTGAGCACTTTAAATCATCCAATGAAGTCTAGATGAAAACCTTTCCCAGCAATATTAGTTTAAAACCAATGCATCACCTATGAAGGATAGTAAGAATCAAAGTCAAATGGAATAGAAGAGTCTGCAGGGAGCTGCCAGTAAAGCCAGTCCATTGTCACTGGGCTTAGTAAGATCATTTTGTTCTCCCCTATTCCCCTACCTTGCCTTGTCGGGCTCTGAAACACTTGTGTATGAGCAAGATATAAATAAAATATCAATTCAATTGGAGCTAAATCTGTGGAGCTGAGGCACTTTTTAGATAGTAAAGGTCTTGCACAAAGGTAGCTTGAAGAAAAATCACTGTAGTGTCACAAACGATTACACTTGTGAACATTAGCACTGAAATCAACTCGAGCAAAGCAGCTACTGCAAGTTTCAACTGAGAAGAGCAAGCTACAGACACTGAGGTAAGTGCCCCAAGTCAGAACCGTACCTTTTGGTTAGAAGAGTGGTCCAGCTGACTTTGGTCTGGCTGCAGTGATGCAGATTAAGTTGTGGGGATAAAGAGGGAGGTGGTCTAGGGACTCCTGCGGCAGGAATTTGATGGTCGGCAGCAGCTACGGGCTCTTTTCGGATCAGTGCCACTTCACGGTTTCAGCACGTGGTAAACAGCACCACTGCGGATCTTGGATCCTGTTGGGCTTCCTTCACTCCTGGAGTCCTGCATGCTGGTGAGGGGACTCAAGCTCTGGTCGTCCTGCTTTTGGAGGGTCCTGGGGAGACTCCTGGAGCTTATGGCCATAGCAGACGTTGCACTAGACTATGGATTTCTCAATCCCTGACACTCTGTTCCTGCAGCAGCAAAGAAGTACAAACCGTTTGGGACGATGGTCTAGTGGAGTTCGTCGCTGGGTTAGTTGGTCCCACTAACCCAAGGGAAGAAGTAGCCTCTTCTGGAGCTTCTCTTGTCGAACAGAAAAAGAAGTTTCTGCACAGCAGCAGGGCTTCACCAGGCAGTTCAAAGGTCCAGGAGGAGGCAGCAAGCTTTGTTCAGTTTCTTCGTTGGGTTGTTCTTCCCAGTGGTCGACTGTCTTCAGTCCCAAAACCCTTGCCTTATAAGCAGGTATCTCTGGTTGTATTCTCTTCGATTAATTGTGTCTGAACTCCGGTGAGGGGGTGTTTGGTGAACAGTTCTGCCTGTGGAGGTCCACACGGATGTCTGCAAAGTTTCAGCTGGATTTGATCTTCGGAAGACAAAGCACTCGATAATAGTCCAGGTACCCAGGGTATTGGTGTTCTGCAGCCCGGGAAAGTCGCAGGATAGCCAAAAATGAAGGTCTTGAGACTAGTTGGTCCCACCAGCCTAAGGGAGGAAGTCCTCTTTGGCGGGTCTTCCCTGTCGATTTCAAAACCGGGTCAGCACAGTTGCAGGACTTCACTGGTGCTTCCGCGTTCCTGGAAGGTGCTGCTGGCGTCCCTGCTCATCTTCTGCTTCGGATTCCTTGTTACAGTAATACTCTGCCTGTAATCCGAAAATCCTCACCTAATATGCTGGAACCCATTCATTCACGCTCGTAGAGCTGTCAATCACCTGGGGTTGACTGTCCTCCTGGACAGCCAGCTGCCCAGTTAGAACTGGTTTCAGCCAACCATACCTACAGACAAAGGACAGTGAAGTCTAGGGTTACTCCCTCACTTCCCAGACACACTGGAGCCTGGGTGGGCTTCAGGGCCGAAGGTGCCCCTGCCCCCAAGGCAAAACTCACAAGGACTAAAATCTACTCCAAATGATAGAAGAAAAGCCCAGAAGGTACTGACAAATGTCGAAAAAAGAAGACTGGGCAGAGTCGGGGGGGGGGGGGGCATTTTGAGAAAATGGTCACCCATGGGTGCTGTACTGCAGCTAAGAAATCAGCCTGCTAGTAACCTGCACACAAGGTAGTAAAAAGCAACCACTGCCACCAATCATTTAAGTTGGTCAGTGTAAGAAAATGTGAAGTGAGGAGTGGGAGGAGTTGTTAAAATGCAAATCCCCCAGCACCCCACATGGAGTGTGTGTGCTGGACCCACAAAAGAATAAGTAAGATAAGTTATCTTACTAGGCTTGGGAACTGTAGTTCTCACAAGAAAATGTATTTAAACATACAGTCCAAGGGACTCCCCAGCGACACAGCAAAGTGTGCTGGGAGTCGCCAAAAAAGCAGATGCCTTTATTAAACATTGGGAGCTTACCAGACTCCCTAAAACAGTAAGAATAAAAAAATCCCAGTCAGAGAAAAAGAATGGTTAAATTTTTTTTAAAAAGTTCAGAGTCCTGCGAAAGTGCTGGGGTGTCTCTCAGGTTAAAGCAAATTAGCACAGACAGAAATATCTCGCTAACAATATATATGCCCAGCCATAAAATGTATTACCACTTTTTTCTTTCTGGTGGTTCTTTAGACATTTAAGATGGGGAACTATAGCTCAAATATTCTATACCTTCGTGCCATATTTGACAAAAAATGCATTTTGTTCACAATAAAGAAGTCTTGGCCTAGTTCAAAACCTTAAAACTTTTCTTTCACTTTGAACGTTGTTAGGGAGAATTCTCAAATGTGCTAATTCCCTTCTACCTTAGAGACCCCCAGCTATTTTGGTGGACTTTAGGACTTTTAATTTTTATCCTGGAGAGAGTGAGACCTTTTTCCCACACTCGTATTTTTCTTTGATTTGAACTGTTTCTCTTGCTTTTTGGAGTCTGACAATCTCCAGAGGCATAATCTTTTAACGTTGTCCCACAGCACCTTCAGTGCAGTGGCACAGGGAAGTCTTTCAGATTTCCCAAAGGTTTAAATACCTTCTCTTGGTTAAACTACTGTTCCAAGAGCAGTGAAGTGAAATCGCCTTTATTTACATTTGTAACTTTCCAGACCCAGCACACACCATCTTACAATAGGGTGCTGGAGGGGTTACTTTGTATCCCCTTTGTCTAGTTTCTCATGTAACATTTTTGTTACCCTTTCTACAATTAATGGCTGGTAGCAGTGGTTTACTTTTTACTACCATTGTGTTTTAACCACGGGCTGCATTTGCAGCTACAGTAAAGCACCCGTGGGTGCCCATTTTGTCAAAAAGGCCCGATCTTCATTTTTCGCCTTTTCTTGTTGTAAAGGTCCTTCTTGAGATTTACTCTGCGCGCCAAACCAGGTTTGGTCCCTTTGTTCATTTTGTCTTTGGCGGAGGTTCACTGCTGAAGCCCGCCTCTGGCTCCAGCGTGTCTTACAGGGCAGGAAGCGAGGGAGGTTCCCAAAACCCCCTGTGCTTAATCCCCTTGGTTACAGGAATGCACCCAAAGGTGATTGGCTGGCTGGCTGTCTGTCCTTGGAGGACAGCCACCCTCCTGTCAATGACGGCTAGGCTCGGAATGATTGGGAGAAACCTGCATAAAAGGCAAGGTCTTTTGCTTGGAAGGCAGTCGACCACTGGACGAAAGAATTCGAAGAACTTGCAAGAGAAACCTGCTGCAACTCCTTGACCATTGGTTTGCATGGTGAAGCCCTGCTGAAGCACCAAATTCGCCTCTACTAGAGAAGCCCTGCAAAGGACGATTTCTCACCTTGGGTTGGTGGGACCAATCGACCCCAAGACAAACTCTTCCTCTAGACTTCCTAGAATCAAGGCTGACCAAGCCTGAGCCACCTTATCAGAGTGTTGGACCCCAGAAGCGAGGAAGGCCCAAACAGTGTCAAAGAACCACAGTGGTGCTATTCGCGAGAAGCTGAAACCGCAAAGTGCCGCTGATCTGAACTTTGTCCATTGCTACCGCTGACCCTCCAATCATAGTGCAGGAGTCCTCCAGACATCCTCCCTCTTGTCCCCACGACTGAGGTCCAGGAACAACAGGATTTGCCATACTACAACAGGAACAGAAGCCAGCTGTAACCCATTTCTTCAGACCTATGGTACTGTGAACTAAGGGGTACTTGCCTCTTACTGTGTAGTTTGTTTGCTCTTAGTTGAGACCTGCCTTACTGCATTTTCTAGAGTTGCTTGCAGCTCTACCTTTCACAAGCCTCCCAGCTTGTGGCCCAACAGTGAATTCTTTTGCGACAAACTTTCTATCACGTTGTGCAAGACTTTTTTTTACTTACCTTCAAGAAGAACATAAGCTCACCTAGACTTTGCTCAAGTAACAGACTGTCCTGGCTCCCTGATACTCTTTTAACATCTGAATTTGTGTTTTGATCTGTCCCTCCCAAAAGTCATACATTCTTTAATTGTATAGCTGGGAAGGGGTTAACCTGCATTGCATTGGAGGTCGGGGGGGGGGGGGGGGCGGTTCTAAAGTACTTACCAGTTTGAGAAACTTGTTAATTGTTTTCTCCCTCTAACCTTTTCCTTTTGACACCAAAGTCCGTATTGCTCTAAATGTACCAGTGATATATTAATGTCCACAGTGTCCTAGTTACTAAAGTCAACTGAGGGTGTAGAAAGTGTCTGTGCACCATCCCAAAAGGGTATCTACTGATTTATTGAAACAGTGTGTATTTTGAAGTATCTTTTACATGTTTTTGCTCTTCTAAAGAATGCTTATACAACTGTTTAAGAAATGATTGTTTAATCAAGAAACCTTCAGTGTAAATTTGACTACCTGTCACTGTGAATCTGTTATAACCCTACAGCTCACATTGACCCCTCCTGAGATGAGCCTGGCTGCTCACTCTACCAACTTGTGTAGTACATGCTTAAACCAAAGGTTCAGTTAACTATTGCCAAGCGGACAAGGCTGGTGCAGTCTCCCACAGGGTACTGCATACAATATTGCCCAACAAACGTCTGTAGGCTTTGCATTAGTGGGGTTGGAATGGATTCATCTGAAGATAGAAAGGCCTACTTGCCTCTAAAATCTGCTTAAAATGTATACTTTAACATAAATCATTCTTGCAACTTTTCTTAGTGCTCAACTGTTTAGAAATGGAGTATTTCTAGTATAATGAACTAAATGTGTTATTTCAAGAGTACATTTCACCCCAACAAATGAGTCTAAAAAGTTAATTGTGAACAATGAAGGAAAGTCTTTAAAACTGCAAGAAAATCTCTAAATATTTAATGTATTTTGACTTTTCTGTGTAAGGTTCCTGTAAGAACCACCTCCCGGTCACCTGTCTTATCGCGGCGAGAATCCCCGCTGCAGGGTAACGGGCAGCAAAACAATCAAGCGGGACAGAGAAACTCAACAAGGTTTGTTTTTGTGATGTCTGCATGTTCGTTTCCCGCACAAATGCTACCCACATTTATCGTTTTGTTTTGTTTTTAAGATGGTACATATGTATGCACATCAGTGCTGATTGTCGGTGTTTGTGTTGTCTACAGGTACTTTGTGCTTTGCAGACACTAAAACATTCAGGCCATATGTCGTTAGCTCCTTCTGATGGTAATAGAAGATAAAAGTTAACCATCTAGCTAAAACATGCCCAGACAAATGTACACAATTCATAACGCTAACTGCACGGAGAGCAAGAAGCCAGACACTACTCACTGGGAAGGGAGTCTGTACTGTGCAACATCCTTCCCCTGATGCTTTGCTTATTTTACCCGTTAGGGAGAATTCTCAATTTGGTGCAATTCTCTTTAACGTTAGAGACCCCCAGACTTTTTGCTGGACTTTAGGACTTTTAATTTTTATCCTGGAGTTGAGCGAGACCTTTTTCCTCACTCATTTATTTTTTTGATCTGATTTGGATTCGGTTTTTGATTTGTTTTTGGAGGCTGACCAACTCCATAGGCTTTTACTTTTTTTATGGTGACACACGGCACCTTCAGTGCAGTGTCACAGAGAAATCCTTTAGATTTCTCTTAAGGTTGAAATACCTTTTTCTTGTGAGAACTACTGTTCCCAAGAATAGCAAGGTGAAATAGACTTTACTTACCTTTTCCCTCTGTAGATCCATCACACACCATCTTATGTGGAGGGGTGGGGGTACTTATTAGCCCCTTTTTTCTACTTACTCATGTAAGATTATTGTATGTTCCCTTCATGACTTTATATGGCTTGTGGCAGTGGTTTAATGTTCCTACCATTGTGCTTTCCTACCGCAGGCTGAACCCTCGGCTGCAGTATAGCACCCATGGGTGACCATTGTGTCAAAATAGCCCTGGTTGTCTTTTTATCTCCATTTCTTGTTAGTGAAGTCATTCTTGGTTTTTACTCTGCGCACCAAACCAGGGTTAACCATTTTGTTTGCTGTTGCTTTTGCCTTTGGCGGGCTTCAGTGCTGAAACGCACCTCTGTCTCCATTGTGTCTGGCAAGGCAGGAAGCGAGGGAGGTGCCCGAAACTCCCTGTCCCTAGACTCCTTGGTAACCTGAATGCTCCCAGTCGTGATTGGCAGGCTGTCCTTGCAGGACGGCCTCCCTACTTTGTGACTGACAGCTAGGTTGTGCATGAATGGGAGAAACCTGCATAAAAGGCGAGGCTCCTTGAACAGAAGACAGTCGACCACTGGACGAAACATCTGACGAAGGAATCGTGAAGAGAAGCTTGCTGCAGCCTCCTAGACCCTTGTGGTGCCTGGTGACGCTGTGCTGCTGTGCGGAGACTGCTTTTCCGCATTTACTAGTGAAGCTCGGGAAAGGACGATTTCTTCCCTTGGGTTGGTGGGACCAACTAACCCCAAGACTAACTTTGCTGGAAGACCTTCCCCAACTGGCTGTACTTCTTTGCTGCTGCTGGAACCGAGTGCCAGGGGTCGAGAGATCTGTAGTCGAGTGCATAGTCTTTAAGCCGGACCAGAGCTCCAGGAAGATCCTGAGGACCCTCCCCCCACCCCCTCCCAAAGCGGGAGGACCCAAGCTCGAGTTACCGCACCAGAGTGCTGGACTCAAGGAGCAAAGAAAGTCGATCAATTGTCCAAGATCCGTGGTGGTGCTATTTACCGGTAGCTGAAACTGCGAAGTGCTGCTGACCTGAAAAGAGCCCGTAGCTGCCGCCGACCTCCGAGCTGCTGTGCAAGAGTCCTCCAGGCGTGCTCCCTCTTGTCCCCACGACTGAGGCCCAGGAACAGAGCATCTGCAAGTCTGCAACCAGGAAAGAAGCCAGCTGGATCCTCTTCTTCTAACCTAAGGTACTGTTCTGACTAAGGGGTACTTGCCTCTCTGTCTGTAGCTTGCTTATCTGAGCTGAAATGTGTGGCAGTAGCTGCCTTTTTAGAGTTATTCTAGCTCTAACTTTTCACAAGGGTAACAGCTTGTGGCCCAACAGTGATTTTCTACAACACCTCTCTAACTCTGCAAGACATTTGTGCTCTCTAAGAACTTTCTCAGCTCCATAGGGATTGTTCAAATTGACTTTGGCTGTCCTAGCTCCCTGCAGACTCTTCTGTGCCATTGACTTTGATTATAACTGTCGCTCATAGGTGGTAACTTGTTTGAAACTGTTATTGTTGGGTAAAGTTTCTATCTAGACTTCGTTGGGGGATTGCAAAAGTGCTCACATGCTCCGAGAACCTGTTAACCTTTTTCTTTCCATTAACCCTGCCTTTTTCATAACCTCAGAATTTACCAAGAACAAAAAGTGATCTATAAATGCCAATACTGTCCTAGTAATTGGAGTAACCCCAGTGTGTAGGAAGTGTGTATGAAGCATATCTAACGAATATCTACTGGCTTTTAGGCTGATTTAAAACTGACCATTAAGTCATTATTTTGCTAGAAAACCTTGAGTGCAAGTGTTATTTGGATACTTAAATGTGTGGATTTTGATGATACACCGCTACAGCTCACATTTACCCCTCTTGAGATATGCCAGGCTGCTCAGTCACTGTACCAATTTATTTAGAACAGACCTATACCAATAGTTGGGTTACCAAATACCAAAAGGACAAGACTGGTGTAGTCTCCATGAGGGTTACTGCATACAATCTTGCCTAACACTTCTGCCCATTCTTCGAAAGCTTGCCATTGTCCCATGCACCTGCCCCACTGAAGGATGCAGTTCTTTGTTGGGTAAGAATTTGTAGAGTCCAACTGGTGTGGGACTTTATATAGACCTGTACTACACAAGTTGGTAGTGTGATTGAGCAGCAAGGCTTATCTTGGGAGGGGTAATGTGAGATATAGAGCTGTACAATGAAAACAGTATATACAGGTATCCAAGTAAACACTTACATACTTAAAGCTGTAGTATACATTTATTTATATATACACAAGGAATTAGACTATCTTTAAAAAGCAGCAACTACTAATTACATTAATCCCAAAAGCATGGATTCAATTTAAAATTTAACAAGAGCAATGAAGGAGTTGAGTAACTTCATGTTATACGTTTTCCAGCCCATTGAGTGACGTCATTTGAGGTCAGTAATAACACTTATTTATGATCGCCTTTGCAATAAAGGAGGGAAAGGTTATAGGTGGATCAGAACTTACTTTGAAACAGATTCTCCCAGAGTGATATAAGCAGTCTTTTATCCCAGCAATAATTCAAAAATTAAAACCTGTAAGGGAACATGCACTGCAAAAGCCAATAGGTTCAGAAGGTGGCATTTATTGAGCCAGAACAGCCAAAGTCAGTGGGCTAGTTCAAAGTTCTGATGCGCTCTTAGAATATTTTTAAGGAAATCAGTAGTTCAAAGAGAAAATCAGACACGCAAGAGGAGCCACTTGAAGCACCAGCTGCAAGGCCAGTGCACGAGAATTGAGGTTAACTCTAAAGAGGGTAAAATAGCACTCCCCAAGGGAGGAAGCACCACAATTGACAAAAGCTTTATGTACCCGAAGCCCCACAGTACCTGTAAACTAAAGAATTTGTACCAGCTGGATGTCTTCCTGTTTCAGTGTAGCAGACCCTTGTTCCTGGTCCTTCGTCGTGGTTGCGAAAGGGAGGACATCTGGTGTGCTTCTGGGGCAGCATTCGAGAGAGTGGCTCTGCAGCAATGGATTTGCCTTAATTCAGTGGACTTTTGTGGTTTTGGCACCTTTATTCCATGCCAAAAAACAAACGGCTCCAGTTAGAAGTTACTTGACCCCTCTGTCCTGGACTCTGGATGAAGATTTCCTGATTGTTTAGGGTCCTCTGGATGCCCACAAAGTTTTGGCCGGATTCGCACTTCCGAAGGCAATGCACTTAATGATGGTCAGGGGTCCCCCGGGGCATTGGGATTGTGCAGCCTTGGAAAGTTACAGCAAGTCGGTGTTGTGCCAAAAGGAAGCTTGGCTTAAGGCTATTTGGTCCACCAGCCCAAGGGAGGAAGTCGTCCCGTAGGGGGTCTTCCCAGTCGAAACGAAAACGGGGTCAGCACAGATGCAGGGCTTCACCGGGTACTTTGCGGTCCAGGAGGGTGCTGCTGGCGTCTCGTCACGTCTTCATTGGATATTGTCCTCCAGTGGTCGACTCTGCCTCCAGTCCCCAAAACCTCACCTTTTAAGCAAGTTCCCATTCATTCACAGTCCTAGGCTGTCAATCGCCCAGCAAGGTGGCTGTCCTTCTGGACATCCAGCCGGCCAATCAGAACTGGTTTCACTCAGGCACACTTGGAGACAAAGGACCAGGAAGTTTCGGGGCCCTCCCTCACTTCCTGCCTTTTCAATAAACACTGGAGCCTGGGCGGGCTTCAGGGATGAAGCCTGCCAAAGGCAAAATGCACAAAGGACTCAAACCCGATTCAAACAGAGTAAAAGACAGAAGGAACTAACTGACAAGAAATGGCAAACAAAGAAGACTGGGCCATTTTGAGAAAATAGTCACCCTTGGGTGCTGTACTGCAGCTGAGGAATTAGTATAGATACATGACACAAGGTAGTAAAAAAGAAACCACTGCCACGAGCTATTCAAGTTAGTGTAACAGAACGTTACATGGGAAGTGGGATAAAGGAGTTACTATGTAAATCCCCCACCACTCCACATAGGGTGGTGTGTGCTGGACCCACAAAAGAAAATGGTAAGACAGAAGTCCTCTTACTATTCTTGGGAACAGTAGTTCACCCAAGAAAATGTAGTTCAACATTAAGATAAGGCCAAGGGACCTCTCGGTGGCACTGCACAAAAGGTGGTGTGTCATAATACAAAAAGTAGATGCCTATGGAACTTACCAGACTCCATTAAATGGTAAGAAACGCAAAAATACTAGTCATATGAAACGCATGAGTGAGAAAGTCCCACTCACTCGGGAGTTAAAATGAAAAAGCCCCGAGTCCAGCAAAAGAGCTGGGGGTCTCTAAGGTTAAAGGGAATTGGCACAGAAATGAAACTTCTCCCCAACAGTCTTCTATAATTTGCTACTGTTATGTGGTTTTATTCGCAGTAGTGTTAGGATGTTTGGGTCATGTGCCTCCCCCCGCACCCTCATTAACTGACTACCAATGGATTAATATTGCTCTGCCAACCCAAGTGGTATGCATTTAAAATCTGCCTTTTACATTTTATCCATAGTGCATCATAATTATAACCTGGTTGGAGTGATTTTGGTTTCCAATACTAATTATTATATATTAAAAATGTAGTCAAACTGAGTTTACGGCCTCACTGGCTCATTAGAGAGCTGTGCCATTTCATTAGCTGCAATAGAAACTGATTCACCATCACTGGATTCGTGATAAGCCAGATGTAGGTTATACTATCCTCGATTTGCTCACTTTGTGATTCTGCTGGACCTTTTACTTGTAAACTTTTTGATGTTGTGGCAATTTTTTACAGTAGTTGTATTTGAACATGTAGCTTGTCTTTCTGCAGAAAAAAGGAAAAAAATTGAGCACCTTAGAACATTAGTGGCAGCTGATTATGCTACTACCACGCGAGGTGTGATAACCATACAGGTGCAAATATGACGGGGTATATTATATGATGGTTACGCTCTTTAGAATCTCTAATCAAGACTATTTAGTGTACTGTGTGAGAAGTGCAATTGGATGCTATTGTCTCTAGTGGTCTTGTGGAGAATTGCCTGGCTTTTTCTAGGGCATAGACGCAGTCGTAAGGTGGGTTGTGGGGGTGGCGAGTTGGAAAAGGTCCTGCTTTAATTAGCGGTTCAGAATTGTGAAGGCAGGGTACAAAATTGAGATTCGATGAGCATAAGCTAAAAACAGCTCATGGGTGTTGGGCATCACCCTGTAGGTAGGAGCTACCAGAGATGCGCCTTTAACGTTTTGTCCAGTTTGTATGAACCATTGTGTTTAAATATGTATTGGATGTGGTCTAATTCTTCTTTATTAACATTCTCAAATACTCAGTTAATGTCACATTTACATGTTTGGAAGGCACCAGTTGGCCCTAGGAGCCAAAAGTAGCTCCTGGTATGTTGGGTTCAAGCTAACCAGGCTCTACTATGCTAGAAGCAGCAGCTAAATGGCTCCATCAATTTCGAACTCTGGTGCAGGTCTTAAGTGTTAGTATCAACTGCTTGTTTCATCGCCACTACAAATGGACAAACCCTGAACTGCAGACTGTGAAAGTATGGGTGATGTGTATGAACAAATATGGAATTTACAAAAAAAAAAATTCATCAGCCCAGGGAATGTCCAAAAACGTACGAAATTTGTAAGGATTAATTAGAAGATGGTAATGGATGCAATTGAAGGGAGGCTAAATTGGTATGGCATGTTCTTCAGTGATGAGGCCTGAGCTTGTTAATGTGTAGGGTGGTGGCCCATAATGGGAGCTGAGGGTTGGTCTACTTATATTTTGGAGACTGCGTTGTAACAGATGTGGACCTTGGGGTTATGCCGAAATGAGAATACTAATAAACAAATTATGAATAAAAATGACACGAGTTACCGGAATTTAATTTGATAACCCAACTTCACCAAGTTGCGTTAGATTCCCTTGCTACCAAATGTTGATTTGGGGTCCTGATAACAGACTGAATGCCAGAGTCTCAAAAACACCACACTTACCAAACCTTTGAATATAGTGAATAAATCCCACTAGTCCAGAGTCTCCCACCTAGGACGAAAGGCCAACTGCTAGGGAGTTAGATAAAACCTTTGTTTCCAGTATTTAATTCAGTGCTAGCCTGACTTGGCAGCATTGAGTGAAAACATATTGAAGGAAAAGGATTTTTAAAAACGTACTTTTTAGTAATGGAAAACCTTTCAAATAATAGGACCGTTAAAGGCCATAAAATGTTCAGATTCCAACAGTCCAGCAGGATCGTTAGTGAGGGTGACAAGCCCCTCTCCGATCACATTCTCACAACCAAAATGTTAGTTCTTACTTTTACAATAAAGAGTGGAGTGGCGATGGCCCCAATGCAAGTGTGAGGAAGCAGCCTAGGTCTGCACACAAAGGTCCACTGAATAGAGGAGGCCAAAGAACAACCGAGGAGACCCAATTGAGGAGATCCAGTTACTGAAGTAGAGCCACTGCAACACTGAACTGGAGGCTGCATAGAGGAGCTTTGACAACAACCAGAGTACTGCAGTTCTAAGCTGCATGTGCAGAGGTCTGCAACAAAGCCATGCCCCCAATACAGGCACAAAGTTGCGTCTTGAGGCCCCAAGAGGCGATGAGCTGAAAACATTATTTTAGATAGAAAGTCCACTTTTTACCCCATGTGTTGGCTCCCTGTACGTTTTGCTGAATTCACTCGGTTTTGGATTTTTTATTCTCTTGGCAGCCTTAATCCTAAGCCTGACTGAGAGTGGCTCTTTGATTTATTTGCTTTGCCATAAGGAACTTTGACTCCTAAGGCTGGGGTACCCCAAAGGTACCCTTTAGTCTCCCTGAGAGCACTCTGTTAGCCATGTGGCTAGGATGCCTGTGGCTTTTTTGCCTTTGTAAAATGCATTTTACCTCTCTGGGTGTTTTTTTTTTTTTTAAAACCTTCTCCATTCATTAAAATAGAGGTCGTATTTGTTTGCCTCGAAGACTTGAGGGGGGGGTCACATCTTTGTGTATGCTAGCGGATGTGGCTGGCTTTGGCCACTGTATGTGCACCCCGCTTACCGAGGACAGGGGGGTGGGGGCTGTAGCCAGCCAGAAACCAGTTCTGACTGCTATAAAATGCCTGTCTGGACAGTGTGGACTCATTAGTTCCGGTGAGAACCCTTCCTGTTGGCATGAGTGGGTTTGGAACGATGTTACGTGATTGGGTGTGGTATTGACTCGTTGCTTGCAAAGGGAGATGAAGCAGAATATTGTTGACTTGCCTCGTCAGTCCCTGGAATTCTAACTTGCACCCTGGAAGGCCTGCTCGAAGAATTGCCAAAGCTCTGAAGGAATCCACAGTGGTGCACCTTTCCCCTGATCTAGCGGTTAAAACTGAATCACAGCTTCTACTCAAAGGGCTAGTCTCACTGATGTTGCTGACCATGCATGTATGGCCAGACTTCGATTCCGGTTCTCCTTTACTAGCAGGTCTCCATATACTTTGTTGAACTGACCCGTAATCTTCATCCCAGGACATCGGGCAATTGCCCCGGTTTCACCTCCCCACAACTGGGAAGCTCCAGAGGCCTGTGGTGCTTCCAGTTATGATATGATATGGTATTTGTAACGCGCCTATACACAAGTGTTTCAAGGCGCGACGAGGCAGGGAGGGGGGGGGGACAAGGGGAGACAGACAACGATCCTACTAGGCCAGGTGTCATTCAGATCGCGCAAGTGCAGGGGTAGGGGAGTGGGAAAAAGTGCAGGGGGAAGGGGAGGGGGAAAAGTGCAGTACAAGGTAAGTGGCGTACGTAATAAATAAATAGGACCAGCTGGTGGCTAGTGTGAGGTAAGTGCAGAACAAGTGCTGGGGGAGGGGGTGGCTGTAGGGATACAGAGACAGTCCCGCAGTGCAAAGGGGTTCCAGGGCATCAGTGCAAGTGGAGAGTGGCAGGGCCCATGACCGAGGCCGTTTAGAGTGGTCCAGTTGCAGGATCAGTGCAGTTTCAGTGAAAATTAATTAGCAGTTCAGCAGGGGAGAGGGAGAGGGAAAGCAGAAGCAAAGAGGAAGGTTTTGAGGTGCTTCCGGAACCGGAGATGGTTCTCCTCAAGTTTCAGGGAGGCAGGAAAGCTGTTCCAGAGGGAGGCCCCTGCCGCGGAGAGAGATCTACCCCCAGCTCGTTGCTTCGAGAAGCGGCGTAGAGATTTCAGTCCTGGAGAGATACGGTCCCCGGGCTTGAGGCCAAGGACAAGTCTCGCAGTTCTGTTCTGGATGAGTTGCAGAGGGCGGAGAGTGGAGGCAGGCAGATTAAGATAGAGGCTGTTACAGTAGTCCAGCTTCGAGAGAACCAGGGCTCGGGAGACAGTGAGCTTCTGGGGGAAGGAGAGGAAGGGAAGAATACCTCTGAGGAGGTGCAGCTGGTAGTGTGACCTCTTGGCGACGTCAGAAATATGAGGAGAGAAGGAGAGTGTGGAGTCGAAGATGACCCCAAGGTTTTTTGCCTTGCAGGTAGGAGCAGGGAGGGGGCCAAGGGAGGCAGGCCAGAGATCTACAGGGAAGGAGGGAGTGGGAGTACCGATGAGTAGAATCTCAGTCTTACTGGCATTAAGGCAGAGGTCATTGGCGGCACACCATTCTTGGATAGCAGACAGTCAGAGATGAGGGAAGGAGAGGGGGAGGCTGAGGGTAGCCTGAAAATGAGCTGGGTATCGTCCGCATAGCACTGGAAATTAGGGCAGAGAGCGGCGATGCGGTGGGCAAGGAGTGCCAGATACTGGTTGAACAGCCAGGGAGAGAGATTAGATCCCTGGGGGACACCACAGGTGGAGAAAAAGATGTCGGAGAGGAAGGACCCCAGTTGGACCTGGGAGGGTCGATTTGAAAGGAAAGAGGTCAACCATGCCAGAGCCTGACCAGTGATACCCAGGTTTTCCCGGAGACGGTTGAGCAGGATGGCATGGTTGACAGTGTCAAAGGCAGAGGAGAGATCGAGCAGAATGAGAACACACGGGGTGTTGGAATCAAGGTTCAAGAGCAGGTCTTCACGGATGTTCAGGAGAGCAGTTTCCGTGCTTCTGGCAGCTCTGAAGCCAGATTGATGGTCATGAAGACTACCAACAGATTCAGCATGGAGGTTAAGCTGGGAGATGGCCAGTTTCTCCAGGAGCTTGCCCAGGAAGGGAGTGATGGAGATAGGGCGATAGTTAGCCGGGCAGGAGGGGTCGGAAGAGGGTTTCTTGAGAAGAGGGTGCACAAGGGAGTGCTTGAGGGGGGAAGGGAAGACTCCAGAGGCGAAGGAGTGGTTGCAAAAGTCAGCCAGGGCAGGAGCCAGGGAGTCGATGTGGTCCTTGATAGTTTTGGAGGAACAGGGGTGAACCTGTTTAGACGAGACTTTCATAGATCGGACTTGTCTGGAAACCTCGTCAGCAGAGAAAGGTGGAAAGGCAGAGAAAGAGGGAGGAGGGGTGACCGCAGAAGGGCCAGAGGAAGGGCCGGGTAGACCTTGCTGACTTTGCCTTTCCCATAGTCCTTCCATTTCTGGCTCCTCTCTGGTGGGACCTTTTCAACCTTTCTTCAACATTTGTTCTTCCTTGGGGGTTTTTAAGCAGACTCCTATCCTCCGAAGCTAAATGCTGTCCCAGAGACCAATGTGGTATCCCTACATTGAATACTACCACTGTTTTTGCTTTCTTTTCTGCTCCCATGGCATTGACCCTGTTCGGTAAGATTTTCATATCAATGTTAAATCTTCCTGACCTGTGTCAACCCCAGAACTTTTTGCTGGACTGGTAGATTATTTTCCTATATCTCAGTGGGTGTCATTTTTAAGACCCTCCATAGTGTCTTTTAAAAGTTATCCTTGTTGACAAGTTTTTGGCAATAAGTGCTTATTGTTACTGGGTTGCCATAGGGGCTCCCCTCTTTCTCTGGCCAACCTTGCGAGAACTACAGTTCCCAAGGGTAGAAACTATCTTTAGATCCCTTTTACATTTTTAGGTGAGACCGCACCCCCCACCAGTGCTGGGGAGATGCTGAGTATCCCCTTTCTCATTTTAAATGTAACATTTATGTTACAAGGACAAACGTAACTTTAATGGCTGGTGGCAATTAAACTTTTTATTAATTCAGTGCACCTTTACCACGGGCTGTTTGCACAGCCTCACTAAAGGCGCACATGGGTGCTCATTTTACCAAAATGCCCCCCAGTCTTCTTTTTTCGCCATTTTAGCATTCTTTGCTTTTCTTGTTGCTTCTCCTGACATCCAGGGAAGGAAATTCCTTTGATTTTATTTTTTAATTTTTTTAAATCTTATCTTCGGGGGAATCCTGTGGATTCCCCACCCAGGCTCCAGAGTGTCTGAGAAGGCAGGAAGCGATGGAGGTGTCAAACTCTGCAGCCCTTTGTCTTCCAGTCTGACTGCGAGAATCCAGTTCAAAGTGAAAGGCTGACTGTCCTGAAAGGACTGCCAACCCCCGAAGTTTGAATATTGCAAGGCAGTTTGATTGGCTGGGTTCCTGCATAAAAGTCTGATCCTGGAAGCTAAAGAGATAGTCAACCACTGGAACCAAAAACGAAGAGGACGATGACAAACTCTGGTGAGGCGATTTCCAGCAACCGGAGAGCCTGCTGTGTAACCGCAGCCTGCTGTTACCCTTCCTTCCAATCAACCTGGGGACTCTGAAAAACGACGACCCAGAGCTTGGGGAGAACAACCAGACCAAGACCTGCGTTTTGAGCCATCCCACCTCGTGCTGCGACCTTTCAGGGCTGCAATACCCTGTCACTTCGAGCCATTGTGCGGTGCATGGTCTTCTGAATCTTATTGAAACTTTGTGTCTCCTGCTGGACCTCCAGAAGCATGAATAGTGTCCGAAAAGTCCCCTCACCACAGTGCTTGACTTTGCAAACAACAGGAATCCAACTGCCGATATTCAGTCTTCTGGCTTTGAAAAGGGTGCCAAAACCACAGAGCCGCATCCAGGAGTGAAGAAACTCTTTCCTGTAGCCTTCTGCGTAGATCTTTGCTGAAAAAGCCCTTCCAGGGTCCAGTCTTCATAAGGAATTCAGCGCCTGGGTTTTTGACTGCAGATCCTGAAGTCCTCCTGTTGCAATTCATCTTCTGTGCCCAGGTACTGTGTTGGCTTGGGTATTACTTACCTGAAGTGTCTTGTGATTCCTGTGTAGCTTTGGGGTGTTTTGTGATTGGGAGTCCTCTTGTCCAATTCACCCAGGCCCCGCGTGTCTTCTCTGAAGTCCCTGGATCCTCAACTAATTTTGAAAGTAGAATACTTGTTTTTTTGTGTGTAAACTTAATTTTTCAGATATTCATCAACATTCAGTAACTTGTATCATTGTATCCAATAACCTAACTTGAATACTAACATATACAATAAATTGATCATTTAAATAGTTTAATTCATAAACAATTATAGATATCTATCAGTTAACTAACAAAACTATCAACACTCTACTGCTACCAACCGTCTGAACACATGTATTGTACTTGTATATTAACTGAGTCCCGGAAAATGGAGAAAAACAAAGAAAAAAACAACAAATAAATTGCACACATGCACCAAAATGTATGAACATGCATTCACATTTTCTTGTTCGGATCTTCATTCATACAATTATTTCTATGGACCATTTAGATCATTAAATGGCATCCAAAGACCTAAGTAGACATGTTCCTGATATCTCCTGTGATACATTTCTCAAAATCTGATAACTGCACATCGCTAACCCAGTTCTCCACTTATGTTTTTTTTCCTAGTCTTCCACAATCTCAAGATCTGTTTCACTGCCACCATTAAAGCTGTGTCAATGCAACATCTATATCTCCTAGCAATGGCACATCTTCCCCTCTCGGACAAGAGAATTGCAGAAAAGGGTGTCCTCGGGAAGTCTATAGATAGTACTGTGTCCAAGCTGTCAATATATCACTCCCCCCCCCAAACCAGTTTATCTAGAGCAATTCCATACCATATGAATTAGTGTCCTCCTCTCCTTCCCACATCCCTAGCATACCTCATTGTCCAAAATGTCAAGGCTATACATGCGCACTGGTGTACAGCACAAGTAATCCATTTTTTGGTGAAATGCAAGTGAAGCGATTGAACAAGATAAACCTTTTGTTTGAACGGTCTTCATCAGGAGCGCTGACTTTGCCTGCAACCGAGTTCTATTGTAGCCTGCCTGCAGCTGGCTCCCAGACCACTAGGGTAACTCTGCCTCTGAGAGAGCTCATGTAACAGAATTGGGAAGGGCTGGATACCTTTAAGGGGTCTGCCTCGAAAAGTAAAACAAGTGTTGAAAAGTTTACTTACTTGTAAAAGAGTTTGTTTGTACCTGCCCTTGAGTGAGCAGTCACAGAAGCTTACTTACCTTGGAAGTGTTTTGTCACTTGTAGAAGTGTATGTAAGGTTATTTTACTTACCTTAAATATGTTCTGCCATTCTGAAAAGTATACCATTCTACTTTTCTTAAACTGCCTCGCCATTCTAACAAAGTAGATAGGTTAATTTACTCACCTGTGAATTGGATACCCCTCTAAAAAAATGTTATGCTTTTGGTTGCACTGTACTATTCCTGTTAGGATATAAATGTATCAGTGCCCTGAATTGGGTCTTGCATCCCTCGACTTGCTGTTAGCCTGACCAGAATAAGTCTGCCTTAGCTTATACTGATCCTTAAGTTGCTGATGGCTCCTTTTTAAAAGTATATAGGTTTTACCTGCCTAGAATTGGTCTGTGCCATTCTTGAAAAGTGTTCATTAGGTGTAGCTGACCTTGATATGCATGGTGCAATTCTCAGTGTAAAATGTTCTTACTGATCTTAGACTCAGAATCAGTTATAGGTAATTGTTTTTGGTAGAATAAGTGTTCCACTATTCAGAAAAGTATATAGTCTAGTTGGTTTACAATGTGATTTCTTGCTGAGCGTTGCAGTACAACTGCTAAGGGCTACTACCCTTGTATTACTGAAAGTAATCAAAAAGTAACAATTGGTTTTACTCCCCATTAATAGGTGTCGCCTGTACTAAGTGTGTATGATAAGCTCTGACTTCCCTAGAATTACTATTGGGTATTCTGAAGAAGGGTTTATGGTTTGGTCTGTGTACCTTCAAGCATTGTGGTGTGTTTTTATAAATGTGTTTGGCTCTATGACCAGTTCTTACCCCAACACTTAACTTGGCCTACTTGTATTTAAAGTAAACCTTTATTATATATAATGCTTCTGGTTGCCACTGTTTCTATGTAGTCCTTGGTGTGTTACAAGCTAAGTGTACTTTCATACAGCCTTCTCTCCCTCCTATGATGAGCCTGGCTGCTCTGTCTACGCTACCATGGACCCAGGTAGTACAGCCTTATACTAAGAATGGAGTCTTGTACTCTATCAGTTGAATGGTTTTACTAAGCCCTTAGTTTGAGTTCAGAAACATTGCCCTAACACGCATATGCATGCTATCACAAACCTTCCCCCTCTATATCCCTTCCTGTATCCAGAGCATCTATTATCCACTTTCGCATACTCTTATCTTCTCCTCACTCAGTTTCTTTATTCCAGCAGACCTAGGGTTTCTAGGATGGACTGAGTAGGAGCAGAATGTATGTTTATTGCATATAATTTTTCTAACATGACCTAATGTGATTTATTCCCATCTAACTTTTTTCCCCTTACTCCCCCTCAAAACAGCAATATAGAGCCACGGCTACTATGGGAGAGAGTAGAAAAGCTTGTGCCCAGACCGGGCAGTGGAAGCTCCTCGGGTTCAAGCAACTCTGGGTCTCAGCCAGGATCCCATCCAGGGTCTCAGAGTGGATCTGGAGAACGGTTCAGAGTGAGATGTGAGCAATAGATAATGTTTCTTTTTTTGCTTCTAAATTGCCTAGTAGAAACCAGGATGCAAATGCTGAGCCTCATGCAGAGGTGGAGGAGCCATCTATTCCCCAACGAGGGCGCGCTTTGCACCTCCAGTTTCTGTCCACAGCTATGATTGCGCGGCCAGTTTGAAGATGCAGTTGCTACATGTAACATAACCCCCCTTAAGCAACTCCTGTTATATGCATGCAATTCCATGAGGAATGGGAATAGGATCTGGTACAATTAGTAGTCACGTTGAACGTTAATTATTACTATTAGTGAAAGGCCATTTATTTTTATTTATTGCATTTGTAATAATGCCCAAACCCGGGGGGAGGGGTGGTATCACGGTGTTGGTTACAGAATGCTTGAATCTCTGATTAGTGAGAAAAATATTTACATTTCATACAGATGTTAGGGTTGCATGTACAAAAACGCAGCTTGTTACAGGCTTGAATATTTGGTTACAGTGAGGAATATAGTTACAATTCGAACAGATTTGTTAACGGTGCAGAATAAACCTCGGATACAATTAAAGAACAGATAGGTCGGGGAAGTGGAGATGAATCATGTTTAACCGAGACTTGTGTAGATAGTCGGTCAAGAGGACCTTCCACTGATTTAGTATTTATTAAAAAGCCAGATTTTTAATGTCTTCTTGAATCTCTGGTGGGATGGCTCAATTCTAGTATGAGAGGGGAGGAAGTTCAAGATTTTGGGTGCCATTACTGGAAAGCTGCTTCCCCCTGCCCTTGTGAATTTTAAACGTGGGATAAAGAGTTGGGTGCTATTGTTGGATCTCAGTGTTCTTGTGGCCTTGTTGTGGGTAATGGCATTGTTCATGTAGTTTTAGGCAAAGTTTGCATGCAGTACCCTCTGGGACCACTACACACAACTATGACTACACTTGTAAGCAAAACCAACCTTTAGTATAAGTTTGTACCACACTCTTTTTGGTAGCAAGCTGAGCAGCCAGGCTCATCTCAAGAGGGAATGCGAGCTTGTAATGGTGTTACACAAAGGTCTATAATAGCAAGTATTCAGATACACTGGTACTCAAGGTTTCTTGGTAAAACAATTATCAATTTATTGCACAATCATTTAGAAAGCATTCACTAAAGCAGGCAACCAATATCGCACCAAAATTATACAATACTGATTACTAAGCAGTTTAGCTCACTTGAAGTCGGAGCCAAATAGCATTGAAGTAGGAGCAAAAAGGCATAAATTGATAAAACGAATATTAGTTACTTTAAAACAGTGCAAATAGTTCACCAGAGGAGTTGATTCAATGCAATAGGTAGGCCAAAGTCAATGGACTAGTGTCTTGTATAAGTAAAAACGGTTCTGGTATTAAAAACGAAAAGTCTTTGCCACGGTTCTTAGAAGTAGTTCATGGAAGAAAGTTTTGTATGTCGGGTCACAAGCTGACCAGGCCTGCAAGTTGCCAAAGTTGTTTGCAGTGAGAGGTAGGTTCTCTTGGTCGGGTTTTCACAGTACCTCATATTGAAGAAAAGGATGCAGCTGAAGACTTCTGTTCCTGCCAGTTCCTGTAGATGTCGCTGTTCCTGAGCCTCAGTCGTGGGGACAAGATAGAGGACGTGGGGAGGACTATTGCACTGCACAGGGACAGATCACAAAGCTGGCAAATGGGCAAATCTTTGATTCCGGTTGCTGTTCTTCAAGCACACAACCTGGTGTCCTTCTCCCTGGTTAATTCTAACCAGCTCAGAGAATGGTATCCAGGTGGCTTACGAGTTGATTGGTCCTACCAACTCAACGGAAGAAGTCCTTGACGGGGCTTCTCTGTCGAGGTGAACTTGGCGATTCGGACCTGCAGCAGGCCTCCACCAGACAAACCAACGGTCCAGTAGTTGCAGCCGTCCTCTTCCAGCTAGTTTTCGGTTCTTTTGTTCCAGTGGTCGACTCTGCCTTTCAGTCCAAGAGACTCGCCTTTTAAACAGTTTTCTCCCATTCATTCCAGCCTAGCTGCCACTCACCCAGCAGGGTGGCTGTCCTTGCTGGACAGTCAGCCAGCCAATCATGCCAGAGTGCATTTGGGTCTCCTAGGAGACTGAGCACAAGGAGTTTCGGGCACCTCCCTCACTTCCTGCCCACCCCAGACACTCTGGTGCTAGAGGAGGTCTTCACTCTTGGAACCCACCAAAGGCGTAGGAACAAAGGGACCAAACGTAGTTTGGCACACAGAGACGCTCTAGCAGGACTTTTCCAAAAAGAAATGGCGAAAAAAGACCGTCACCTGTTTAAACAAAGGGGGCTGAGACGCCATCTTGAAAAACATGGCTCCCGTAATTTTTAGCTACCAGTGTTCGCGGTCGGGAAAAATCATGGTAGTTCTTTGTAAAACCACTGCCATCTGCCATTTCGATAGGAAAGGGTAGCGTTTGACTGCTACATGAGTTTCTAGACATGGGGGGATACTAGGTAACCCCTCCAGCACTCTATTGTAAGATGGTGTGTTTTGCGTCTAGGAATTTAAAAAGACTAGTAAAGTCAATTTAACTTTACATTCTCTGGGAAACAGTAGTTTATCCCAGAGAAGGTATTTAAACCTTGGGACAGGCAAAAAGGCTTCCCTGTGTCACTGCACTGAGGGTGCTGTGTGACACACTTGAAAAGATGATGCCTATGGAGTTGTCTAAAACTCCATAATCAAAGAACACAAGAGTAAAACAGACCTCAAAATACATGAGAGCAGGGAAAAAAGGCTTACTCTCTCCAGGTAGAAAAATCAAGTCCTCAAAATCCAGCAAAGTTGCTGGAGGTCTCTAAGATGAATGGAATTCGCACATGTATGAGAATTCTCCCTAACACGTAGGTGGGAGCAGTCTTGGCAAAGCATTTGTGGGTGAGGCAGAGTGTTTGTAAGAAAATTCTGCTTTAACAGGGAGCCCGTGAGCTTCCCTCCTAGTATTGGAGATGTGGTCAGATTTTTTTTTTTTTTTTTTTTTTAAGCCAAGGGCTGTGAAGCGCTTTATTTTGCAACAGTTGGAATTTGGCCAGATTTGTGTTTGAGGAGCCCAGAAGCAGTACGTTGCAGTAATCTAATTTAGACAAAATGAGAGCACGGGCAAGTGTGATACAATTTTGCGGGGTCAAGAATTGACGGTTTAAGGCGATAAGTTTGGAAGTATAAGAAGTGACTGATGAGAGAGCATTTACATGTTTGGTCATTGTTATGTTAGTGTCCAAGTGGACTCCTGCTTGAGGACTGGGATGTGTGTTCAATGGTGATGGATGAATAATCAGAGTGGAGAGATTTGATTTTGTCGGGGGAACCCACAATGAGAATCTGTTTTTTTTCATCGTTGAGAGACAGGCTATTGGTGGCCATCCAGTTTTGGATTATTGCATACATTTTGTTTAGTGATTGTGTCTTGCTCATGGTTGCCAGTGATGGGGATGAGAATCTGGGTGTCATCTGCAAAGTTAGTGTAGAATGACACCCATAGCGTCACGGGCTGCAAATAACAGCTTCGTATAAGCATTATAGAGGGAGGGAGAGAGGCATGAGCCTTGCGGTACCCATAGGGGAGACTGGTATGGGCTCTGCGGCTTCCTCTCCAATGGTTACTCTTGAGGTACGTTCTGAAAGGAAGGATTTGAGTAGGATACAAAGATTACCGGAGTCTCTTGTGGAGTAATCTGGACTTTGATGTCCAATAATGCGGTTTCGGTACTATGACTATCCTGGAAGCCAGATTGTCTAGCTCCTAGGAGGTGGTTCTGTTCAAGATGGTTTCGTATTTGAGAGTGGGCAATTCTATCGATTATTTTCAGCAGAAAAGGAACTGTGGTTATGGGCGGTAATTGGTAGGTAAAGTAGGGTCCAGCAATGGTTTCTTGAGGAGTGGGGTAACCCATGCTTCTTTAATGCTAGCAGGGACAATGTTAGTGCAAAAGGAAGCATTGACAAATTTAGTAATGTTAGGTGTTGGTGTGAGTGCGCAAAGTTTAACTAGGTGGGTGGGGAAGCAATCTCCTTTGCAATTGGATAGTTTTAACATGGCTATAGTGTCCAGAACCTGGTCTTGGCTGACCTGTGAGACTGAATTGCAATACTATGCTTTCACGATCTGTGCCCATAACTGGGGGAGGTGAGCTTTTGCTAGCTAGTAATTTTCTTTTGGCTAAGATTTTGTCTTGGGGCATGTCTATTTTTGAAACAAGTGCATTCTGTATAGTGGTACACCAAGCTTTGCTAGAATTGATCGGGGTGGTAGACGGGACCGGTTTTTCCAATTCTCTGAGAATGGTGAAAATGTCTTTGGAGTTCAATTTGCATTATTTATAGTGTTCAGGGTGTTTGCTTTGTGTGCTATTGTTAGGCAGAATTGCAGGCATTAACCTCTGGGAACACCAGACACAATTAGGACCACAGGTGTAAGCAAAAACCAACCTTTGGTATAAGTCTGTACCACACACTTTTGGTAGCGAGCGGAACAGCCAGGCTTATCTCAAGAGGGAATGTGAGCAATAGAAAAAGTTACACAGAAGTATCACAATCACAGTGGTTTAAGTAGACACTTGCAACCAAGGTTTGTTGGTGTAAAATACTTGCATTTATTTACACAGTGTTTTAGAAAACGTTTACTAGTAGTAATCAACTCAATATTAAACACCTATATACTACAGTAACAAACTAAGTTATAAAGACAGTTTGTGCAGCCCTGAAAAAGGAGCCAAATAGCACTTCAGTACTTTTCATGGGACTAAAAAGCATAGGTTTGTACAAAGGGTTAAACACTTTTTTTATTTGCATTTTTTAGATAATGCAAAGTTTCAATGTACCAGGAGGGCCGGTTCAATTCAATAGGCCAGGCCAAAGTCAATAGTCTAGAGTTCTTGGATTGGACAGCACAGTTGTGGTACAAATGGAGAAGTCTTTGTAAATGTTTTTAGAAGTAGTTCAGACGATAAAGCAAGATGTGTCGATTCACAAGCTGATTAGGCCTGCGAGTTGGGTACGTTTCACTAACTGGCATCTCTTAACCATATGGCACAGTACCTTAAAGTGGAGCAAAAAGATGCAGCTGAAGATGTTGGTTCCTGGAAGTTCCTGCGGATCTCGCTGTTCCTGAGCCTCAGTCGTGGGGACAAGAGGGAGGATGTCGGGACTCCTGCACGGTATCGTCGCCAGAGCAAACAAAATGGTGTCACTTCAGCTCAAGTAGCTGTGGCTTCCAAACACAAACTGGTGTCCTTCCCCCTGGTTAACCTTGAACAGCTCTGACCAGCTCCGAGAATGGTATCCAGGCGTTTGCTGAGTTGATTGGTCCCACCAACTCAAAGGGAGAAGCCGTCCTTGAAAGAGTAACTAAGTGACTCTGCTCCATAGACTGTGCTCCAATTAACTTTGGTTGTCGAGGCTCCCTGCACACTTCTAGTCCACTGACTGATATTTCTGTCCCTCATAGGTTTTAGAGTGTTATTGCTGGGAAAGGCCTGTCTAGACCTCATTGGAAGATTTAAGTATACCCACATGCTGCGAGAACCTGTTTTAACCTTTCCCTTCCTTTAACCTTTCCTTTATGCAACCTCAGAATCTATAACTAGTGATATATAAATGACATTATGTCCTTGTGAATGAATTCACCTCCGGGTGTAGGAAGTGTGTAAAAAGCATCTCTAAAGAGTATCTACTAAACTTGTGCTGATTCTGGAAAAGTATTTTTTTAAAGTATGTTGGATTGTTACCTATATTGCCCTTTTTAAAAGAACACTTATTTAAAAATTGAAGTTAAGTAACTATTTTTAACTGAAACCTTGAGTGTAAGTGTTACTTGGCTACTTGTATCTGTGAATTCCATTGCTACTGCTCCAAAGCTCATTTACCCCTCTTAAGGGGCGTGGCTGCTCAGTCACACTACCAACTTGTGTAATACAGACCTATACCAAAAGGTGGGTTACCTAATACCAAGCAGATACGTGTTGTGTACTCTGTTACTACATCAATTCCTGAGCTATTTTCTTTCTCAGAGAAGGTACAGCGAATGATTGCATTAATTTATAGTCTCCTTGACTACTGCAACACAATTTACTTAGGGCTGTGTAGAAAATCATTAGCTAACTTGCAGCGCATTCAAAATGTGGCTGCAAGACTGATCTTTCATTTTAAAAGATGTGACCGCATTGCCCTCTCTTTGCTCTCTGCATTTGGCTACCAGTGGCCAAATGATTCAATACAAGCCTTACCCATAAGGCTTATGACAAAACGGTTCTGCGCGGACCAGGAACCCCTTCTCAATGTTCCTGGGAGACCTCTTAGATCTGCCTCTTCTAAACCTTTGACTAACACCAAATTTAAAACATAAATAAGGTGGCTGCACATTTGCTGTCCAGGTCTTGACACTCTGGAACTCTCTCCCTTTTTCAATTCGAGACATTTTTGTTTAAATGATTCCTGAAAAGGTGATAAAGACATGGATGTTCCCGATACTAGCACCTCGATGCCTCTCGGGTTCTTGATGAAACACTTGATGGAGTTTGCTTGATGTTGGAATGGTGGGGCAAAGGTTACTGAAGAAAACACCTATAATTTTCATTTAAGCTTTGGGCACTTCATTACTGGCTTTGATTTACTGAATTTCAAAAGAGAACCTGCATCATAATCGCCTTTTCTTTATTTTTTTGTGGCGCCCGGTTATTTGCAGCATCATCTAAATCCGAAGGCTCGCCGTCTCAGCGTCTAGAAAATGCAACCAAAAAACCAGAAGAGAAGAAGGAAGTCTTCAGACCCATCAAGCCTGTTGTAAGATTATGAAATTGCCTTCACTAGCATTTCAGTGATATCCTCTGACAATGAGTGGCATGTTTTGGGAGAAATACTGGTTTTATAGGCCGTGTTTGTAAGATAAATGGAGTGGTAGTAATCTTCCCGTAACTGGATTTATTTGAATGTTTTTGCATACTGGTTTCCCACGTGGGAAATGTAAAGATTAGTTCAGCTTCGAGCAGGGTCCTGCATGTGTAGTTTCTTTCAAATATACAAGCAGTAAACTAGCTAAAAGAAAGGTTGCACTTTGTATACCATTTCTCGACTTAATCTTTTTTTTTTTGTTTTGTTTGTTTCTCTGCAAAATGTGACTCATGTGCTGGACCAATGATGACAAATATCATTATGTGACTTGTCTGATCAATTCTCCAGGGTGAAGTGGTAAGCTGTCCGATTTTACAATACAATGCTTTTATGTATTAAAGAAACAAATAATATTTTGTATCCAGTTTTAACATATCTGGCCCCTAAAGGCCCTTGGGGTTTCCTTTGAAACCCAACGATTTGATGCAAAAACTGCACTCTCACTTTATTAGAAGTGAAGCTCACTGTAAAGTTGATAGTCATTTATTTTCTTTGCATTTGTGATGAGTATATATTTTGGCATGAAGTTTTGTCCCTGCAGTTCCTCTGCTCGTTGGATATTGAGGCCTTGCTTTCGGATTGTTTGGCTTGGTCCTGCAAGCAATTTTCTGAATCCATTTATGAATACTTTTTGCATTGGAGGATATTAAGATGGATTTTTTAGAATATGTACTGGCGACTGATTTTAACAGGCCACCCTAGTTGGTGAACAGGGAACTCTGAGAGGTTAGCCAAAACTCAATCAAGGTAAACATGGCGAACAGTCATGCTATTCTCAGGAGAGTGAGAGTGGGGGGGGTCAGAGTTGTTAATTCCCAGAAATGTGCTAATTCCCTTCTACCTTAGAGGCCCCCAGAACTTTTGCTGGACTTTCAGACGTTTTCATTTTTATCCCGGAGTGAGACAGACGTTTTTCTCACTCATGTATTTTTCTGTGATTTTAACTCTATTCCTTTTGGTTTTAGAGTCTGACAAACTCCATAGGCATCATCTTTTTACATTGTCACACAGCACCTTCAGTGCAGCGGTACAGGGAAGTCTTTCAGATTTCCCAAAGGTTTAAATACCATCTCTTGGTTAAACTACTGTTTCCAAGAGCAGTGAAGTGAAATTGACTTTACTTTCATTGTAACTTTCTAGACCCAGCACACACTATCTTACAATAGGGTGCTGGAGAGGTTACTTAGTATCCCCTTTGTCTAGTGTCTCATGTAACATTTTTATGTTACACTTTCTACAGTTAATGGTAGGTGGCAGTGGTTTACTAACATTGTGTGTTTTTACCCGCAGGCTGCAATTGCAGACCCAGTAAAGCACCCATGGGTGCCCATTTTATCAAAATGGCTGCTGTCTTTTTTGTTGCAAAGGTCCTTCTTGAGATTTATTCTGCAAGCCAAAGAACGTTTGGTCCCTTTTTGATTTGTCTTTGGCAGGATTCACAAGTGAAGCCCACCTCTGGCTCCAGTATGTCTGGCCGGGGCAGGAAGTGAGGGAGGTGCCCGAAACTCCCTGTGCTTAATCCTATTGGTTACAGGAATGTGCCCAAAGGTGATTGGCCGGCTGGCTGTCCGGCAAGGGCAGTCACCCTGCTGTGTGATTGACAGCTAGGCTGGAATGAATGGGAGAAACCTGCATAAAAAGCAAGGTTTTTGGCTTGGAAGGCCGTCGACCACTGGACTTAGGAATAGAAAGAAGAACTTGGAAGAGATGCCTGCTGCAGCTCCTGGACTGTTTTGCCCGGTGAAGCCCTGCTGCTGTGCTGAAGTTCCAAATGCATTTCGAATAGCGAAGCCCTGCAAGGACGACTTCTCCCCTTGAGTTGGTGGGACCAATCAACTCTAAAGTGAACTCGTTTGGACATCCGCTCGGAGCTGGCTGTACTTCTGCTGCTGGAACCGAAGTGCCAAGGAGAGGAACACCAAATAGAGTGGACCGCTTTTTAGTCGGACCAGAGCGCCAGGAAGATCCTTCAGATTTCCCTGAAGCAGGACTGACCAATCCTGAGCCACCTCTACAGAGTGCTGAACCCCAGATGCGAGGAACATCTGAAGTAGTATCAGAGAACCGCAGTGTTGCTATTTGCTGTCAGACGCGAGGAGCTGAAACCGTGAAGTGCCACTGAATTGAAGTTTGCCTATTGCTACAGCCGACCTTCGCAGTGCAGGAGCCCCCAGACGTCCTCCCTCTTGTCCCCACGACTGAGGCACAGGAAAACATGTATCGGCACAACTGTACAGGAACAGAAGCCAGCTGGAACCATTTCTTCTAACCAAAGGTACTGTAAAGTCTAAGAACTTATATTTTATGGTGTAGCCTTACTTGTTCTCACTTGAGACTTCGCTTGGTTAACCTTGCAGAGTTACTTGCATCTTTGCCCCTCACAAGCCTCCCAGCTTGTGGCCCTTCAAGTGATTTTATGTCTACAAAACTTTCTAAAAACTTTGCAAGACTTTTACTTAGCTGCAAAGATCTTCAGCTCCCCTAGACTTTGCTCAACTAACATTGGCTGTCCTGGCTCCCTGAGAGACTCTTCTTACCTCTGATTTTGTGTCTTTACCTTTCGCCAGGACAAGGTTAATTTACTTTGCATTGGAGGGTTGAAAAAGTACTTACCAGTTTTATGAAGTATGTGTTAACCTTTGTTTTTCCCCCCTATCTAACCTTTGCACCAAACTCAGTATTGCTCTACATGTACCAGTGATACATCAATGTCCACAGTGTCCTAGCTATTTAAGTCACCTGAGGGTGTAGGGTGTCTGTGTGCCATCTCCAGTGGGTATCATCTGATTTAGAGAAACTAAGTGTACTTTGAAGTGTTACATGTTTTGCTCCCTTCTGAAAAAGGCTTATATAACTGACTGGTAAATTAATAATTGTTTAATCAAGAAACCTTGAGTGTAAGAGTTTATTTGCATACTTGTCACTGTGGATCCCCGTGTAACCTCACTACTGCTCACATTGACTTCTCTTGAGATAAGCCTGGAGGCTCAGCCACACTATCAATTTGTGTACTGCAGACTTATACCAAAGGTTGGGTTCCTATTGCCAGAAGGTCAAGGTTGCTGTAGTCTTCCAAAGGATACTACACACAATCTTGCCTAACACCCTCCAAAAAGTCAGATTCTTTACTTTGCTACTGTATAGCTGGGAAGGGGTTAATTTACATTGCATTGAGGGGTTAAAAAGTACTTACCAGTGTTGAGAACCATGTTTACCATTGCTTTCTCCTCTAACCTTTTCCTTTTAACACTTGACCCCTCTTGAGATGAGCCTGGCTGCTCAGTCACACTACCAACTTGTGTAGTATAGACCTATACCATTAGGTGGGTTACCTAATACCAAGAGGACAACGGTTGTGTAGTCTCCCACAGGGTTACTACATCAATTCTTGGCTAACAATAGCAAATTTGTATACAGGAGGTTTTATCCGTAAGCAATTGGTTTTCTGAAATATGGCAGAACGCAGACGCAGCGGAAGTCAAAGGTTCCTGTGGATACTTTCTAGTGTGAAGGAAAAAAGATACAAGAAGATTTAACCAGACTTAAAGATCCTGTTAATGGACTCACTAAAGGGACACAAGCAGTGGCTTGAGTCGGAGGTAAGGTATGCTCTGGGCACCCCTACATGCACTCCAACACTCTGGAGCGACTTTCTGGCATCAGGTAAACAATACCTTTTTCCCCCACCGTACCTTAGGTTTTGAAGAAAACGTTTGTGGTGGATGCTCTGCAATGTTGCAGCACTCGACCCGACCTCCAGGTTCCTTGATCTGATGAAAGGCAGGACATTGGACTGGATCTTTCATCAGTAGGTTCGAGGGAGGACCTCTGGCATGGCTTTCATCAATTTCTTTGGTTACTCTGTGGTTTTGGCACCTTTTTCTGCAGCACCAACAAAGTACTCGATTCCTCCGGTCAAACTTTTTCTGTTCCTGCAGTCCCACGCTCTGATGGGGTCTGGACAGGTTGGATTTTGGCTCTGGAGTGTCCTTGAAAGCACACCAAGGACTTGGGCATATTCAGCCTTTCCAATACAATGCACTCGAAATGGGCAGCATGTTGAAGAGGGAAGGTCTGAATATGCCCCTCATCTTGGAAGACCCTCCAACCGGAAGAAGCACCAGAGGCAAAACGACTGCTGATCGTACAAGCTCACATCCTTCCCCACTGCTTCCACAATGGACAACTACCACGAGAGGTCTCCTCCCTCATTAGAACTGACAGCCCTGGAGTAGTGCGAACATTACCCAAAGTAGACGAGGACGCACAAGAATGAGCTGGAGACTGCTATTTGGACAGGATTGACTAGTGCACTGAGAAGCCATGCCTCAAGCCTTTAGAGATATTGCGACAAAATAGCAGCATCAGACACGAAGCACACGTGCCATCCGCACTTTCGAGAGACACACCCAACTACACGAAGAATACATGCATACAGTTCTATGAGCTAGAGGACAGTGACCTATACATACTGTCTGCACGTTTATTATTTTTTCCATTCGCTTGCCGCAGCAACACAGGAACGCAAGAAGAGCATGTCTAACTGCTTGCAGATGATTACATGCAAATAACCTTATGGAATGACAGGAGCACCCATGGGACCTGACCAGCTAGAACACCCTAACCCATGGATACCGTGAGAGGACATATGCAGTAGAAGCCATACCATGGCTTAGGAAATCATAGTAGGTGTTAGGTAAGAGTTGCACAGAGCTGGTAAATCTTCCTGACCTGGGTCAACCCCAGAACTTTTTTGCTTTGCTAGTGGGATATTTTTATTTAATACCTCCGTGAATGGGAACCTTTTTCCACACTCACATAATCTTTAACTCTTTTTATGGATGTCATTTTTAAGACTCTCCATAGTCTCTCTTTAAAGTGATCCTCTTTAAAAACGTATTGGCAATACGTTCTTGTTGTTTCTTGGTTGCCCTAGGGGCTCCGCCTTTAACTTTCTTGTGCTAACCTTGAGTGAACTACAGTTACCAAGGGTAGAAAGGATCTTTATATTCCTTTTACATTTTAAGTGAAACCAGCACACCCCACCTTATGTGGAGTGCTGGGTTGATGGAATGTATCCCCTTTCACATTAAAACTGTAACAATTCTGGTACAGTGACAAGCTTACCTTCAATGGCTGGTGGCAGTGATACCTTGTATTAATATGGTGCACCTTTACCGCTGGCTGTGTTCACAGCTGCAGTAAAGGCTCCTAAGGATGCTCATTTTTACCAAAATGGCCTGTCTTCTTTTTTTCACCATTTTAGTGTTTCTTTTCGTTTCTTGTTCCTTCCCCCGACATCCAGGGCGAGAAATTCCTTTGTGTGAATTGTGTCTTCGGGGGGAGTTCCATGGACTCCCCACCCAGACTCCAGTCTATCTGTGAGAGAAAGAAGTGATGGAAGAGTCCTAAACTCCCCAGCCCCTTGCCTTATGCCTTGCTTGAATGGGGACAAATCCCAGTGGGGGGAGGGGGGTGGCTTGATGCTGGCTGTCCTTCTTGTAAAAAGCTGGGAGAGAATGCAGAGGTTGTGTTGTAATTCCTGATCAATATTGCGAACCTGGAAGCGGAAGAAAAGTCCACTGGAACCTAAACCGAAGAGGAAGATGAAAAACGCTTTGCAGTGACCGGAGAGCCTTCTGTGTAACCGGAGCCTGCTGTAGCCCTTCCTTCCAATCGACCTGGGGACTCTGAAAACTGACGACCCCGACCCAGAGCCTGGTGAGACCCACTAGACTCAAGAAGACCTGCATTTTGAGCCATCTCACGCGTTGCTGCGACCTTGCACTGTTGCAATACCCCAATACCCTGGGACCTCAAGCCATCGTGCAGTGCACTTTCAATTCTGAATCTCGCTGAAACTTCGTGAGCATCCTGGCGGATCTCCAGAGAGACAAATTGAGTCCGAAAAGTCCCCTCAACAGGGTGCTGGACCTTTGTAACGATGAGAATTCAACCATGATTTTCTGTCTTCTTCTATGCTCCTTGAAAAGGCGCCAAATCCGCAGAACCGCATTCAGCCGTGAGGGAAACCTTGCCTAGAGCCTTCTTCATCGATCCCTGCTGCAAAGTCCCTACTGAGGTATTTTTTTTTTCAGTCACCACGACAAGGAATCCACTGACCGTGTATTTGGCTGCAGACCCTGAAGTCCTCCTGCTGCAAAATCTTGTTCAATGCTGAGGTACTGTGTTGTCTTGGGTATGTACTTACCTTAAGCCTGTTAGGATTTCTGTGTAGCTGTGGGTTGTTTTCTGTGATGGGGAGGCCTCTCATCCAGTGCACCCAGTCCCCCTGCTAGGGTGTCTTATGCGAAGCCCCTGGACCCTTTTCTAACTCTAAAGTACTCACCTGTTTGCCCAGTTTTCTTTTGCTACTAAATAACCTATTCTGACACTGCCTGTTGGTCACTAGTCCTAGCGACGACCCCCCTTCTGCCACTGAGAACACTCCTGCTCCAAGAATAAGGGAAAGGTGTTCAAGGGATTGGGACTTCTGCCTAGAAAAGAAAATAAGTGTTTAAAAGTTACTTACTTGTAAAGAGTTGGTTGGTAACCGGAATTCTAAGAGTGAACAGTTAAAAAAAAAGTTCTTACTGATTTTGAATGTGTGATGCACTATTCTTAAAAGTATGGTTAACATCTTTTCTTCCTTAGCAGCTGTTTTCCCAGTCTAAATAGAAAGCAGATGTGAAGGTATTTTACTCTCCTGTGATTAGGTTGTGCCTCTTCCCCAAAGTAAAATGTTGGTATCACCAGATTAATTGGATGAGTGTCCCTCAACTTTGTCTTGCTTCCCTCGACTTGCTTCTAGCCTGTCCAGAATAAGTCTGCATTAGGTTGTTGCCTACCTAGAATAACTGAGTCATTCATGTAAAGTGTAACATTGGATTTTACTTTCCCCTTCATTGTGAGGTTAAAAGTATGTTGGTTTGACTTACCTTGTGTTAGCTTTGTGCCATCCTAAAATAAGTTACAAGAGTTGCTGCTTAACTCAATCTGGGGTTCCCTGATTTCAAAAGCACCTGTAATTGTATATTACATCCTTAGGTTTTACTCACCTAGTATAACTGTGTGTTATCACAAAAGTGGTCATAGGTTTTTACTGCACCTAGAATAAGTGTTTCACTATTCACCAAAAGTATATTTCCCAGTTGATTATGTGATTTTGTTCTGAGAATCATTATACAACTGGAAGGGTCTACTGTCCTTGCATTACTGAATGTAATTGTGAAAAGTAACCATTTGTTTTTACTCCCCGAGAATAGGCTTGACCTATACTGAATGTGTATGAAAAGGTTTTGACTTCCCTAGAACTACTATTAGATATTTGAGATAAGGTCTGTACTCGGTAGTCTGTGTACCTTTAAGTATAGTGTTGTTTTTATATTGTGAGTTCATATAATGTTAGTACTTACTTTCCCCCTAGATTTATATGGGCCTACCTGTATTTAAATAAATCCTTTATTTTTACAATACAAAGTGTTTCAGTGTTTCTTTGGATCATTTGTATTACAATTTCACTTGTACTGATTCTACAGCCCTCTCTCCCTCCTAAGATGAGCCTGGCTGCTCTGTCTCCGCTACCATGAACTCTGGTGGTACAGCCTTCAACTAAGAGGGGAGACTTGTATTGCCCCAGTTCAGTGGTTTTAATAAGCCCTTAGTTGGACTTGAGAAACTGTCCTAACAGTAGGCCATGATCGTCTTTGAGAAATTCAAAGCCACACAGAAGGCTGTGCAAACAGAACTACCGCGTTGGAAGTGATGCCACAGCCAAGGTCACAATGTTGCAAGCGACATTCTTCATCCTGAACCAAAGTAACACCAGCTGCAGAAGAGGCCATTTCGTATCACATACTAAATAGAGCTTCTGAGCTCACAAATGCGGTTTCCAAACAAGTGACCCTGCCGAGCTGACCCTGGGCCAAGATCTGGTGGCTGGGAAGAGCAGCCGTCTCATGGACCAGACAATCGTCACAACAAAATTGTTACACTCCGGCTACAGTTGTGCGCTGGGAAAGGATCGTGCTCATGGCAATAAGAGTCTATACACGATTGCAACGCTGACTTATACGGACACATAATTGCATATGCACCATGAAAACGTGTCTTACGGACTGGGAACCAAGTTCGTCCCAGGCTTGAGGGGGCCTGCGGCCTGACCAATCGAAATCCATGGCCCTGGGGGTGGGTAATTAAAGCCACTGACCAATCATTGTGTTCATACTGTAACAAATGGTGTCAGTTTTCGGGGATGGTCCAAACCTACGAACTGACGCCACTGGTCCAATGAAATAACCTCTATATGGGCTCCTATAGGGGGAACTACCACTCTGTGACCTATCCAGAGTGGCGGTAGGTTTTTGGAGAAGGGCCCCATAATGTGACGCAAATCGTGACACCACTTGCCACCAAAACAGGCCTGGAGCCTGAATGCAGCAAGATGTGCCTGGACTTCCCTCCGTGCATGTAATCTGTGGTTTGTTGGCTGTAATAAACCTCAATTGCACCTTGCTACTTGGGTGGACCTTGCGTTCCTTTGGGGAGAGGAAAAAGTTAGGCCTTCCACGAGTTCGGCATCCGCAGACTCATAGCATGGCTCTGCCTGCTTGGGGGTTCATCCTAACAAGGTCTCCTGGTATTGATGTTCCGCAGCTTTAGAAACACACTGGCCTCCCTCTCCCAGAATGGTAGATGGGCTGACAAAGAACAACAAAGGGAGGCCCCAAGTTGGTACTTGGGTGCCCCTATTGTGCACTACTGTGGCTATGGACATAGCCTGAAGTAGAAAAATAACACAATAGTTGGTAGAATACATCCACTGCCACCAGCCATAACTAGGTGATTGTCTATGGGACTAAAAGATCACAGGAGCAGAGAGAAGGGGGATACTAGGTATCCCTTTTGCACTCCTCATAAGGTGTTGTCGGCAAAACTCTCAGACTATAAGGTTTTTGGAGATATACTAAAGAACTGTAGTTACTCGAGGATAAAAAAAAGAATACCAAAGGAGGACCCTAAGGTTCCCCAGCAACACTGCCCGTAAGGAGCTGTGTGCTGCAATAGTAAAATATGGATGCCTTTAAGAGTTATGGAGAAAAATAGACTCTGTAGGATCGGTACAAAACAAAGAAGAGTTCCAAAAGGCAGAACCCATAATAGTGACTGAGTGGAAAAGGGCTCCACTCATTCAGGATTTCAGAAAAAGGTCCAGAAGTACAGCAAAAGGTGCTTGGGCGGGGGAGGGGGGGGGGGGGGTTCATTAGGAGAGGGGATGAAGCATAAAAATGATAAATCTCCTTAACAGTTGTCATGTCAATATGATGTGGACCACCACATCCAAGACTCTGGTTATAAAGTAGTGGACGTGCTTATGAATCTCAGAAAACATTTTGCCTTTCCGTTGACTGTTCACATGGAAGCAGCTCAAAAATGGACCCCAAACACACTTTCAGACAGAAATGGGAAGTTGGAAAGTAACCCTACTGCCAGCATGTGGGGAATCTGTTTTTGGGTCAATTTTGCAAAAACATAAAATTAAAAAGGGTTTCATAGTATCAGGAGCTGAGTTAATTGTGCAAGTTGCAGGTTTAAATCCCTGTGCACCACCAGTCATTGATTCTTCTGCATCCTGAGTCTGCTATTGTTGGGTAAAGTAAAATGTATGTGCTTTGATTCTTAGCTGCAAGGTAATGGCACTTGGCACCATATACGTTCTATCTTATTGTAATAGCTCTAATCCTTTGGTGCAAGTTTGACATGTATGTGTTCATCAGTGCTGTTATAGGGTCACATTATTTAAAGGGGAAGATACTGTGTGTTTTATAGAAGCCAATTCCTTTTTGCTGGCTCAAAACCATGTAGTGAGCCAGACATCTGGGTGTAATCCTAGTTTAGTCCCAATGATGGACATGGTTGTACTTTACTGAAAAACCTACGTCGTTAATCGCCTAGTTGTGTGGTATAGTATTATGTGGACGCCAATTGTTTTAAGTCTCCGTTATTTTCTTAATATGTTAGTTGATGGCTGCTGATTTTATTTCTACATTTTTATTTTAGATTGTCATAACAGGCTTGCATGACAATCTCTGTATTGAATTTTGCCCATGTCCTACATGTGAGAACATACTGCTCCAAAATTCTCAGCTGCCAATGCTATCACTTGCTTTGAGATGATGTTCAAAGAGCAGTGCTGTACGATTGGCACCAAACCTTAAACTCTTACAGTATTACCCAAAAGTGAAGAAAACCTTTCTTAATTCCTCCAATATATTCGATACTGAACAATGAGATTTTAATGGTGTTTATCAAATATTTCCTTCTGGTTAGCTGTCAACCTGCATAGTGTGTTTCAAATGTTTGTGCTGTGGGTTTGCTCAGGTCATTGGCCTTCGTTGAGTAGTTAGTTTTTTTTGTTCCTTTGTTACCTATTTTACTTTCACTCCTTCCTTTGATTTATGTACTGCCTTCTAGACCTATTTAACTTTTGTTATCCTATTGCCTAGGATTTGACTGCATTAGCAAAGGAACTGCGAGCAGTGGAGGATGTACGACCACCTCACAAAGTAACCGACTATTCCTCATCGAGTGAAGAATCTGGAACTACTGATGAGGACGATGAGGACCTGGAGCAGGAGGGGGCAGACGAATCCACCTCTGGGCCAGAGGATACACGAGCACTGTGAGCGGAAATTACTTGTGATCCAAGTTTGTTTTGGGAATAATACTCAAAGTTGGGATTTCTTGGGTTTGTATGAAAAGATGGAACAACATTGTTGAAACAGTCTAAAGTCAGTATAGCTTTGCTGAAGTGATTAACAGAAGCGAACCTTACCTGAACCTGCCTTCTTGCTTGCCCAATAGGTCATCGTTGAATCTTAGCAATGGGGAGACTGAGTCAGTGAAGACCATGATCGTTCACGATGATGTAGAGAGCGAACCAACCATGACCCCTTCCAAGGAGGGCACGTTAATTGTCCGGCAGGTATAGCTTTTTAGATCTCTTGCTTGCTAATGCTCTTTGATCATTAACCCTCATTCATCCTTGCTGTTTGTCACTGCATTGTAACAATTGTCCATGTAATAACCAGACAGAAGCTAGCAGCACATGCGATTGCATGTGTCTAGGGACACCCATGCCTAATTGTCACTTAGCTGTTTTGCATGCTTGCCATGATTACCCATTGCAGAAAACTAACTTTCAGAGTCCCTTAAAGTCTGTTGCAATTGGGGAAACCCTGCAGACAGAATATGTAGATATCTAATCTGGCGAAAGGTCCAGGCTTTGTTCTCTTTCAAACCTTGTACGAGAAGCCAAGAGAACTCTGTAATTTGGATGTTCTATTAGACAGCGAATCCGTTTGCATTTAACACTAACTTCTCTTTCTGGGTGCTTTATAAATGATTGACTTGTTTTCAATAGTCTGGTCCATTTTACAAAATCTGACGTGATTAAGTCTTTAGTGCTTGCTAACTTGGGATTTTAAGACTTCATGCTTGATGTTCAAATAGATAGGTAAGGGTTTTTTCACTTATCAGGTTGACTGACATCTGTCCAGTCATGAAACTACCTGCAAAAAAATAATCTTGAACTTAATTTTGTTCCCAATGTGTCAGCATAGTTTTTATGTAATAAGCTAGTTTTGTGCAAAACTTTGCATCAAAAATTAAATGCTAGCCAAAAATAGTGCATACCCAAAGTTTTCTTTTTGTTTTTGGGCTTTGCACCCTTTACCTCGAATTCTGGCATCGAGTCATGAAGTGAATTTGGGCAGTTTTGGCCGTCATTTCCTTTGTTTTCCTGACACATGTTTTGAGTAAATATATAAATCTGTATTAGGGTTTGTAGGCATTTGAGCAAGACAGGTGTGCCTGTTTTTTCTGCAGACTACAGTTGACAAAAAGCGTGCCGGCCATCATGAGAGCAATGGCTTTGCCGGTCGCATTCACCTCTTGCCAGATCTCTTGCAGCAAAGTCATTCCTCCTCCACAACCACCTCCTCCCCATCCTCAAGCCAGCCGACACCCACCATGTCCCCACAGACACCCCAGGACAAGCTAACTACTAATGAGGTATGTCACGCACCACAACTGGCGGCTTTCTTAGGAATATACCAGTGTTGGCTACTTTCCAAAGGACCTCTGGTCGTTTTGTCACTGCTTTTTACTGTCCCTTCACCCCAATAACACTTTTCTGTTCTGTAGGAGTCCCTTAACCACATAGACACCTGTAACGTTGAACCTGTACCAGCTTTTCTGATTTCATGTTCTTTCTACTCTTCATGTAGCCCATTACTTGCATGGCTTTGTCTTCTAAACCAAACTGATTATAAGAGCCACCATTGAAATTAATTCATTATTTTGTGTGACATGTGTTCTTTTAATGTTTTGCTGTAGTAGAGCTAACCAAAAAATGCATTTCTTACTGGAAGCGTCAAGCCCCACTGGCTAACCTTTAGCACGAGTTTGAAGCACCATGAGAGGGCAGTTAAGTAACTGTTCCTTAGTGTTTTTTTCTGCTGATGCTGTGAGAACATTGATTGGAGCGCGCTAATCTGGAAGCAGTTGCAGTTCATCGGTGGATGTTGCCACCCAGAGCATGGACTTTCCTGGCCTTTATTTGTGTGCAAATGTTATTGAGCACTATGGCTTCTGGTACTGCTAGTCAATAATTAACTATTGAAGCCATTGATCAGCACAGGAATGTAATGCTAGAGGGGAAATCTAAAAGAATTGTGAAATAGTCTGAACTGTGTTCTTTAAGCAATGTTACTGAGCCCCTGTCAGTCAAGTGCTCATTTTAGCTCTGTGCTTTAACACTAGGACAATGCCTAGTCCCTTATATAGCCATAGTTATATAGCATTTAAGATTACATATTTCGATGTGTGGCAACCAATATTATATGTGATATGTGGGCTGTTCACATCTTATTAGGTCATGTAAACGCACAGGCATGCCCTCCATTGACAATCCTGTGTAAAACTCAGTCTGTAATGCATTGTTGTTCAAGTGGGGTTATCAGAAGACGATGTGGAAGAAATCTGTATCGCCCACCTCTGAAATATTATTTTTCTCAAACATTACATCATGCTGATGCATTTCTCTTTCTAAAGTTGAAACTAGTCGCAGGCTGAGTTTTAAGACCAGGCATATACTTTACTGGAATATGTAGACTAGCTGCAAAGCATACACATACAGAAAGTTGCTTCACACTTTTGTAAGCACTCTTAATTTCAGTAAGTCTTAAAATATTGACTAGGCCAGAGACCCAGGCAACATCAAAATGAGCCCCCAATGGAGGAGTTATGGTTAGTGTTTCTTCACTGATTTTCTTTTAAAAAAATTTGTAACCAGTTTTCTGGCAATACATTTTACAAGGAAAAGGAGTAGTAGTCTGTGATTCACCCCCTATTTATCCTAAAAAAAATAACATGTATTTTACACTGTTTACAGGGAAAAAGTAAAAGGTTGCTTCACAAAATTCATGATACTCCAGGGCTTATTCTGCCGTACCTACATGTATGTATGTCATACTTTGTGACCTAAACCTAGGCCTTAATGACCCCAAAGACGAGCAAGCCAAACCACTACATAACATGGGATTTGTGCAACGAGTCATTAACCCGACTCACACTAAAGGACATATCCTCTACTGGCTAGCTGACCATAACTGTTCAGCCGCTATCAGCGCCAACACTCCATGTCCTTGGACCGACCACCACCTCATTCATTTCTCCATCCCAACATCCATTAAGCCTACCACCCCCTCACCACCAGCACTAGCCAGGAGCGCCCGTAAATTAACCAAAGTCAACCTCCTAACTTATCTGGAGTATCCAGCCTTCAAACCTCCTTTTCCAATGACCTTGAAGTTCTAGCCGAAGGATACAACTGCACGCTTAAAAATGTAGTCAACACCATAGCTCCTCTAGAAAGAAAGCCAAAATGACCAGGTATGCAAACTCCTGGTACACATCAGAACTTCAGGAACTACGCACCCTCAAGCGTATCGCGCTCACTAAGTCGCAAAATAATCCTCAAGACTCCACTAAAGAAGTCAATAAACTATCTACCAAATACAAAAAAGCCATTATCCTAGCCAAATCCACCTCCTTCAACATGAGAATCACTAATGCCAAATCAGAATCCAAATAGATGTTTGCCATATTCAGGGAACTAGCTACACCAGCCCCAAGACATAGTTAAAGAAGAATCCTGGTGCGCAGGCATTCAATCAGCTATGCTTAACAAATTTGATCCCTCCAGAATTCCCTGACCAATACCGACCCGCCAATTTCGCCTGCTTCTATCACCCTCTCCCATGACAAGACACACTTCTCCTTCAGAGGCGTCTCAGAGACCAAAGTCTTGGCCCTCCTCAAAAACATAAAACCCTCCCAATGCAAAGGTGATATCTGCCCTGCCAATATCATCAGACTGAGCTGCGCCTCTTCCCCCAGCAATTACCGGCCCATCACCAATCCCATTTCTGCTAAAAGTTCTCAACAAAGCTGCATACACCCAAATCCAGCACTACCTTGAAAACAACAGCATCCTAGGAAAGAGGCAATCAGGTTTCCGCCCTGGCCACGGAACTGAATCTGCTTTACTGGGCCTAAAAAACCAATGCGCTGAAATCATGGACGAAGGCAAACCAGCACTCCTTAATTTATCTGCAGCGTTTGACCCAGTGGACCATAAGAGTCTCTGCAGACATCTCACTAAACCAGCTCAATTCACTCCCAAAGCCACTACCTGGAGCACCTCCTTCCTCGAAGGAAGAGCCATGAACGTGTTGTCCGAGCAGGCTTGCTTGGCACCCACCACCATTCACTGTGTAGAACCACAGGGCTCCTGTACCTCACCAACCTTGTTTAATATATTTACTGAACGTCTCTTAGACGAGCTGGAAGCTCTCGGCATAGCATACACGAAGTATGCCAACGACACTCCAGTCCTCTTCCCACTCTCTGGATCATACGAAAATGATTCCAAAACACTGCACAACACCTATACCACCATCCAAGCCTGGATGACGGCCAACGGGCTCTGCCTTAAAGGGGACAAAACCGAAATCCTCCTAGTCGGCCCCAAGCAAACCCTAAAAAAACTTCATAAAGAATATAGCTCCTTCACCATTGGCAACAAACATCACTGTCTCACCCTCAGTAAAGACCTTGGGGGTGTACCTCGACTCCACACTCTCCATGACATGCCAAGTTAGCGCTATTGCCTCATCAGCATCTTTCGCAACGATATTGATCAATGCAGTCAAACCTTGCCTTTCTTCGCAGAACTGTCTCTCAATAGCTAGAGCCACCATAGGTGCAAAACTGGACTACTGCAATGTGCTCTTTGCTGGTACATCTACCAAAAATCTCAACAGACTGCAAATTATTCAAAATAATGCGCTCAGAGCAGCCCTAAACATTCCCAAGAGGGAGCATATCTCCGATGCTAGGCGTGCTGCACACAGGCTCCCTGTTAAAGAACGCATCATCTTCAAGACCCTAACGCTAACCCACAAATGCCTCTCCTTCACAGCCCCTGCTTATATCTCGGAGAAAGTAGTCTTGGCTAGTTCCTCCAGACCCAAACGCTCGCACTACTCCAACCAACTGAACATCCCCACTATCAAACGGGCCAAAGCGGGCAGCACCAGCTTCCCTTTCATAGCCCCAAAACAATGGAATGCCCTCCCAAATACCATAAGGAATGAGACTTCTCGCCTGTGCTTCTGCAAAGCCCTCAAAACAAGCCTCTTCAACTAGTTCACTCTACACCTCCAGGCTTGCCCCTTTGATACCTGTGTTCATAAGGTACTAGTGTAACCGGTTCTACTGTAACCCTTGAACCGTACAGCCCCTCTTCCTCTGTAAACATTTCACGCTTACCTGTTACCCGTCGGGCATTAGGTTCACTGTAACCACGAACCACAGACAGGCTGTACTTCTTTTTGGCTCCTGTAACTAAGTAAGCCTGCATATAACAGCGCCACGATGCCGGAAGGCTCCTTTGAGCACTTAATAAATGTTTGTGCAGCAAGATGCCATCTCACTGTACAAATATAACCCTTTAATTGGATACAATTCACGAAGTGTGGTGTACCATGGTATGCATATATTTACTATAAATGTAGCCTTTTTATTTGATTAATTTCATTTGTAAAGCACCCAAATCCTGAGGTACCAGGGCGCTGTTACTAGACTAGCTACACGACGCACAATAACTTAAGAACGGCATTGATTAAAGTGATATGTTCCTGCATATAAAAACAACCGTGCAGGTTAATGGCATATTTATGGTTATCATGGTTATTGCAGCCCATGTCCAAACAGCCATGTTTTCAAGGCCTTACGTAAGGACCAGTAGGAGTTTTGTGATCTTAGTTCTGGGGAAGGGCATTCCAATGATTGGCAGCAACAGTCGAGAAGCTTACCCAACCTCCTTTTGCTTTTTTCACTTTTGGAAGGGTGAGTCGGTCAGCATAGCAAGACCTGACTGGTCTGATGGAGTTCGCTCTCGAGTTTCTGGGAGAGGTATTGTGGGGCAGTATTGCTCAGGCACTTTTGATTCAACAAAATGTGTCTCGTAGTTGGAACACTTGCTCTTCGCTTAATAAGCTGCATTTTAAGTGGCATGGTCTTCAATTCATGACACTGTTTAGTGTTACACGATCTATGGGGAGTGCAGCTATTGAATATGTGCATTTGGAATTCAGCTGGTGAGTTGGGGAGATATATCAGTTTTATGCTTATTCCCCTCTCCTAGTGAGACCCACAGCACTTTTTGCTGGACTTCTGGACCTTTTTCTTTCTGTTCTGAATGAGGGGAGCCCTCTTCCCCTCATTCATTACTATTTGCTGTCACTTTTTCAAACTATTTTCTTGTTTTACCTTATCCTATGGAGTCTGCTTTCCTCCATATCTCTTAAAGGCATATGTTACCCTTTTGCAGCACACAGCATCCTATGTGCAGTGTTGCTGGGAGCCTTCTGGGGTCTCCTTTTTATATGCATTTTATATATCCTTAGAATTACTGTTTTTAAGGAAAGAGGGATACTTTGTATCCTTCCTAAAACTTTACTTATGAGAGATTAGCATACACCACCTTATGTGGATTGCTAAGGGATACCCCCCTTCTCTCTGCTCCTGTGACTTTCTAGTCCATGACAAAGCTAAAGTTATGGCTGGTGGCAGTGGATGTGTTCTACCAACGATTGTGCTATTTTCTTTACTGCAGACTGTATTCGCAGCCTCGGTTAGGCATTTTGGGATCACCTATTTTTCGCCATTTCTTGTGTGGTTGTCCTTTCTTGGCTCTTCGACCATTCTGGCAGGGGGAGGTCTGTGTGTTTTGCCTTTTGTCAGGAACACAGTGTCCCCACCTAGGCTCAAGTGTGTCTGTGAAGGCAGGAAGCTGGGGAGGAGTGTAACACTCCCCTGTCCTTTGTTTGCTGATTGTAGGGAGAATTTACATTTCTGTGCAACATTCCTCCCACCTTGGAGACCCCCAGCCCTATTGCTCCCTCTCGTGTTTTTACCGGATATATATCTGTGTTTTAACTGTTTTTGGAGTCTGACAAACTCCATAGGCATCTGCTTTTTGTGTGGTCACACACATCGCCTTCAATGCAGTGTCACTGAGAAATCCTTTAGATTTCTCATAAGGTTTAAATACCTTTTTCTTGTGTGAACTGCAGTTCCCAAGAATAGTTAAGTGAAATGAACTTCACTTACCTTTTTCTCTTTGTAGGTCCAGCACACATCTTATGTGGAGTGCTGTGGGCTGGGTTACCTAGTATCCCTTATCCTACTTTCCCATGCAACATTTTTATGTTACCCTCACTACTTTAAATGGCTGGTGGCAGTGGTTTAATTGTTCCTACCATTGTGCTTTTCTACCGCAGGCTGAACTTTCAGCTGCAGTACAGCATCAATGGGTGATCATTTTGTCAAAATGGCCCCTGTCTTCTGTTTGCTATTTTCTGTTTGTGAGGTCTCGGAGGACAGACACCCTGCTGTGTGATTGACAGCTAGGCTGCAAATGAATGGGAGAAACCTTCATAAAAGGTGATGTCTTTTGCTTGGAAGGCAGAGTCGACCACTAGACGAAGGAATCCAAAGTCCCCTTTTTTCCATACTGTATGGTCGTCCCTTCCTAGGGACGTGAGACGGAACCCTTTTCACTGGAAAAAACCTTCTACCCCTTTAAATTTAGAGGCGCATGGGGATGCAGCCCTGGGAGCAGGCGCTACCCTGTCTCCACCCACTGGCGCCACACCTCAGTCCCCATTGACACGTCGACAATATTTAACATTGCCTAATGACACCAGTATTATTCGGGGGGAGGATGGTGCGACATATGGAGAAAAGGGGACTAAGAGTACATTAGTCACTACGTTGAGTAACATATAATTTTGAATGGATTGTGTCCTCCAACGTATTCCACATGTTTGACATGTGATGTCCACAGCTGTGTACTTCGGAAACTTTTTTCCGCCGAGGGCGTCCTGCGTCAATGGCGTTGGGTCGATGTCCCTCGAAGGCCTCCGTTGAGAACGACTTTACTGGATGTTATAAATAGGACGCACGGCACCCTTAGCCTTAGCCTCAGTTCAGTTTTTTCCGCAAACGTGTTGCTTTGATGACTCGGCGCGCCTCCTGTATTCCTTGTGAATGTCTTCTTCTTTGACCCCTCCAACTCTGCGGTCTGGTTTCAAGACTTGCTGGGACTGCAAGTCTAAAATGTCGATCACCAACCCGCATCACATTTGTTTGTGGTGCCTGGGCGAGAGTCATGACACAGACGACTGTTCCAAATGCCAGTCAGACTGCTAAGGCCTTGCAGGAGTTTAAGGGGAAACTTCGGGTAGGTAGGGGTTCTAGACCCAGCAGGTCTCGTAAAACTTCTAAGGGTATGTCCACCGATGATTCGAGGGGCAACTCTGCGCGTCGGGAGTCCCGGGGATCTCCGTCCCGGAGTGGTTCCCGCCATTCGTCCTCATCTCGGCATTCCAGGAAGCGCTGTCACCGGTCGCCTTCCCCGTCGTCCTCGGAGGATGGAACTGCAAGGAAAGTGGCATGTCCGACTAAGTCCTCGACTCCAGAGGAATGGGCTGCCTTTGGAAGAAGCCGGCAAGGAACGGTCTCGATCAGTGGCTCCTCGGTGCAACTCATCAGGAACCTTTAAGGTCCCATTCGGACAAGGCTCAGGATGGTCGCAAGAGACGTGCTTCCAGGTCTCGGTCCTCACCCCAAGCGAGAGTGCAGAAGCCTGGTAATGGCTCGAGCTCGGTGGCGTGTCTGTCGGATACCAACGTCGAAGCTTTGCCTTCGTACCAGCCCTTGGCACCGGTGTCGAAGTTGTTGACATCAAAGCAGTCGGCCCTTTCGACATCGAAGCCCTCAATGCCTTCGGGGCCATTTGGTCGGAATTTACCGCTGGAGATCCCGGCTACTGTGGATTCTCCAAGGAAGGCTACTTCCAAGTCTGTGAGGCCTGTTATGGACTCCAGACACGCTTCTGTCCCAAGGCAGGACTTTTACCTCCTTCTGAATTACATCTATGAGGAGGAGGCGGCGATGTCAGACTTCGATCTTGACCCTGTTGAGCCTGATGTGGCTCCTGTCTTTTCTGGAGACAGTCAATTGGAAGAGTTGAGGCAGTCTCTTCATGATGCTAGTGGCTTGAACACTTCTCCAGAGGTGGAATTTGCCAGGCCTGAGCCCGGGGCTCATGCTGAGTCGTCTTACAGGAGGCTCATAGCTAGAGTCACGGTGTATCTTGCCAGGTCCAGTTCTCCTGAAGCTTTTGTTCAGGATGACTTAATGGATATCTTGGATCAAGGTCTGTCCTCTGATCCAGTCTTACCTATTCATCTGACCTTGCAGAAAAGGGTGGCGGCTGCTTGGCAGTCACCGGAATCTCTTCCGGCAGTTAACCAGTCATTAACTAAAAAATACTGCCCTTCCGGTAGCGACTCCAGCTACCTTTCCTCTCACCCCACTCCTGAGAGTTTTGTGGTTCAGGCGGCTACGGCCGCCTCGAGGCAGGCGGTGTACCCTGCCATCCCTCCCGATAGGGACGACAAGCGCTTCGACGGTTGGGCACACAGTGTTTTCTGTGGGGAGTATGGCGTTGAAGTCCGCCAATTCCACTTGTGCCTGTTAGGGAGAATTCTCAGAAATTTGCTTACTTCCCTTCACCTTAGAGATCCCCAGCAACTTTGCTGGATTTTGAGGACTTGTTTTTTTCCCCTGGAAAGAGTGTGAGCCTTTTCCCCCACTCTCTCAGGTATTTTGATGTGTGTTTTACTCTTATGTTTTTTGGTTATGGAGTTTTAGATAACCCCATAGGCATCATCTTTTTATTGTTGTCACACAGCACCTTTAGTGCAGTGGCACAGGGGTGTCCTTTGGACTCCCCAAGGTTTAAATACCTTCTCCGGGATGAACTACCGTTTCCCAGAGAATGTTAAGTTAAATTGACTTTACTAGTCTTTTTAAATTCATAGACCCAGCACAAACTATCTTCCTATAGAGTACTGGAGGGGTTACTTAGTATTTCCTATGTCTAAAAACTCTTGTAGCTGTCAAAAGCTACCCTTTCCTATTGAAATGGCTGGTTGCATTGGTTATATAACGAACTACCATGATTTTTCCCAACCGCGAACACCGGTAGCTAAAAATCGGGGCCGCCATGTTTTTCAATATGGCACCCAAGACCCCTCTGTAAAAACTGGCTCAGTCATCTTTTTTCGCTGTTTCTTTGTGGAAAGGTTCCTTTGGTGTTTAACTGTGTGCGCCAAACCAGGTTTAGTCCCTTTGTTTGTGAGCCTTTGGCGGGCTTCAGGACTGAAGTCCGCCCATGGGGTCTGAGTGTCTGGGGTGGGCGGGAAATGAGTGAGGTGCCCGAAACTGTGCTTGGTCGCGATTGGCTGGCTGACTGTCGGGCAAGGACAGCCACCCTGCTTGGTGAGTGGCAGCTAGGCTGGAATGAATGGGAGAAAACTGTTTAAAAGGTGAGTCTCCAGGACTGCAAGGCAATGTCGACCACGAACGAAAGAACCGAAGACGAGCTTGAAGAGGACGGCTGCTACAACTCCTGGACCATTGGTTTGCCTGGTGAAGCCCTGCTGCAGGTCCGAATCGCCAAGTTCATCTCGACCGAGAAGCCCTTCAAGGACGACTTCTCCCTTTGAGTTGGTGGGACCAATAAACTCGACCCTTAAGCCACCTGGATACCATTCTCAGAGCTGGTTGTATTTTCCTCAGATTGCTGCAGGAAACTGAATAACCAGGGAGAGGGACACCAGTGTGTGTGCTTGTCTAAAGCTACCGGAATTGAAGATGTCTTTGCCAGCTTTTTTGACAAGTCCCTGTGCAGTGCAGGAGTCCCCCAACGTCCTCCCTCTTGCCCCCACAACTGAGGCCCAGGAACAGCGAGATCTGCAGGAACTGCCAGGAACAGAAGTCTTCACCTGCATATTTTTCTTCATTGTAAAGTACTGTGAAAACCCGACCGAGAGAACTTAACTCACTGCGAAAGTGCTTGAAACTTGCAGGCCTAGTCAGTTTGTGACCCAGCATACAAATCTTTATTTTACGAACTACTTCTGAGAACTTTTGCAAAGACTTTTCAGTGTAACTACCAGAACTGCCAATCCTATACAAGACATTAACCCATTGACTTTGGCCTAACCTATTGCATTGAATTGACTCCTCTGGCAACCTCAAACTATTTGCATTGTCTAAGAGTAACTGTAATCTTTTTATTAACCTATGCCTTTTTGCTCCTACTTCAAATGCTCTGAATGCCATTTTACTCCTCCTTCAAAGTAATTTAAATGCCTCAGAACCTGACAGTGTGAAGTGCTGAAGTAGATTTTTGTGTGATATAGATTGCCTCCTTCTAGTGAATGTTTTATAACTGACTGTGAAATGCATTGTGTTTACCAAGAAACCTTGAGTGTAAGAGTTTATTTAGATACTAGTGATTGTAGACCTCTGTGTAACATCCTTACAGCTCGCATTCCCCTCTTGAGATGAGCCTAGCTGCTCAGCAAAGCTACCACAGAAACTTTGTAGTGCAGACTTATACCAAAGGTTGGTTTTGCTTACACCTCTAGTCCTAGTTGTGTGTAGTGGTCCCAAAGGGTACTGCATACAAACTTAGCCTAACACTGGCGCCCTGAATGATATCCATGTTAACTTGTGATAGGCTCAGGTGCCTGAGGGAGACCTGCTGAGGAACCACGCTGTGAGGGCTAACTTCTACAGGGTGGGGTATATGACCCTGCCCCCCTGCTGGGACAGGAGATGGGCTGGCCCCAGCGGAAGGTGAATGGGAGGTCTGTCCGAGAGGCTGAGCAGTTCATAGAACCTTTGTCTCGCTGGCCACCAGGGAGCTATCGGGAAGATACAGAGGTGACAAGCTTCCTTTATCTTCCGGATTACCCTGGTTACCAGGGGTGTGGAAGGAAAGGCGTAGGCCGTCATGCCGTCCCACCGTATCTGTAATGCGTCGCCCAGGCAGCCTGGGCCCTGCCCCTATCACGACGCAAACTGATGGCACTTCCTGTCCTTCTAGGAGGCAAACCGATCCACCTGATGGTGCCCCCATCTGCTGAAGAACTCCATCAGCACCTGGTCGTTCAATTGCCATTCGTAATTATCTGCTCCCAGTCTGCTGAGCCTGTCCGCTTCAAAGTTGGCCTCCCCGGAAGGTGGACCTCCACGAGGTAGATGTTGTTCTTCAGGGCCTATTCCTACATGCTGACCGCTAGGGTGCACAGCGGAGGGGACCTGGTACCACCATGCTTGTTGACATAGTACATGCTGGTGGAGTTGTTGGTCTGGAGAAGGATAGACTTGCCCCCAATGTGCAGAAGGAAATCTCGGAGAGCTAGCCAGATGGCCCCGAGTTCCAGCTAGTTGTGACTCCTGCTGTGTCCAGACTCTATGGACGCTGTGGCTGTCTAAAGTGGCTCCCCAGCCGTCTAGGGAGGAGTCCGTAGTGATGGTGACCTGCAGAGATGGCTGCTGAAAGGGCTTGCCCGTCCACAGGTTGCAGTCCCTGGACCACCAAGTGAGGTCTGAGTGGAGAGATGGAGGTATGCTGATTAGCTCCACTTGGGAGCCCTTTTCCTGATTCAATGAGGATGCGAAGTGCAGCTGTAACCTCCTCATCCAGAGTCTCGTGGGTGACACGGCCAGTAGGACCGCTGCCATGATACCCAGTAAGTGCTGGTACCACCAGGCCGATGTTACTGCTTTGGTAAGGAAGTGCATAGTGGCCCTCTTGATGGCCGCAATCTTGTCCTCCGAGGGAAAGACCTTCTCAGAGCTTGTATCCCAGATGAGGCCCAGGAAGGTGACGCTCTGTGTGGGCTACAGCAGAGACTTCTTGAGGTTGATGGTAAACCCCTGGTCATGGAGTGTGTTCAGAAGTGCAGAGGAAGTGTGGATAACCGCCTCTGGAGATCTCGCCCTGACTAGCCAGTCGTCCGGGTAGACGTGGTGGCCCTGGGCCCTAAGGAGAGCTGCCACTGGATTCAGGAGTCTGGTAAATACCCTGGGGGCTGAGTCGAGGCCAAAGGGTAGCACCCTGTACTGGAAATGGCAGCCCATGATCCTGAAACGCAGGAAGGAGCAATGTGGTTGCCAAATCGGGACGTGTAGATGTGTCCTTCAGATCCAGGGAGCACATCCAATCGTCCTTGTCTAGTGTCTCCGCAATGAGTGCTGGCGTAAGCATCTTGAATTTCTTTTTTTTTTTAATCTTTATTTATTAGTTTGCATTAAATAGTTACCCACTTGGGTATTCAACTACCCCAACCGTGTTCCCACCTGTCCCCCAACTCGCCTCAAAAGACTCACAATTTACATCTGATATTCGTTTGCACAGCCAAAGTTCATATACACTCCAGAAGCAAACACAGTACAAAATTAAACATATGCCAGATCCATAGCAGTACTAACAAAGTCACTTTTGATCCGCTTTAGCTATTGAAGGCAGGCCCACATCGCCTGGTGACGCGGCCCGGAAAAGAGCTGGGGGACAGTGCTGCTTGTGCTTTATCCAGCTGATACTGCCGGAAGGGAGGCCAATAGTCAAATGGGCAGCTAGTGCTCGGAAGTGTAGAGGCAAACATAGTTTCTCTGCATTCACAGAGGGCCATACATTCCAACCACCTTGCAAACGTTGGTGTGGGGGGGGGGGTGAATTGTTAGCCTTCCCCCAGGCTCTGGCCACTAAATACCTGGCAATTACTGAGGCCATGCCCAGGAGCTTCTTTTCGGTGAGGGTGCCTTCCTCGATCAAAGCCAATAGCCATGGTTCTGGTGAAAATGTTCACGTTGAGGTTAACATCTCAGACCTTACCTCCTCTACACTACCCCAGAAGGCCCTAATGTTAGGACGACTCCAACTAACATGATAGAAGTCTGCCCGTTCTGCATTGCACCTTTTAAAAGAGAAAGTGCTCTGAGGGTAGAACCTGCTTAATGTAAAAGGGGAGTAATAAACTTGGTGCACATACTTATAGTAAAGCAACCTGTAGCAGCAATTAAGGGAAATATATTGTGACTGGACACAAATGGATTTCCACTGTTCCTCATTCAATGTTTTGCCCAGGATGCCTCCTGCGTAGCTCTGTATGCATGATTCTGCACCACCCTCCCACCCCTTACCAGTTCATAAATGGTGGATACTAAATTCTTGGAAGACGTAGGGTGTATTTTGTAACACTGGGCTGGATGAGGGGATGGGGCACGTGGAAAATCTGGCCATTTGGTCCTAAGGGTACACTGCAATCTGTAGTAGTGAAGTAGAGTAACAGCATCCTGTTCACCTCTAGGATTCAGCTCATCCCCTAATACAAAGCGGCCATCCTTTACTAGGTCCCCCATGGTGTGCACCCCCAGTGATTGAAACCGCTCTCTGAAGGACCTGTCGTATGTGAGTGGGATTCCTACTATATTATACATTGGCAACTCTGGTAGAAAAAAAGGAGATGTTCAGAGTATTTGATTTCTCTTTTCCCACTCCTTAAAGCGGTGGGTTGGATCTCATCCCTAGGAACCGAGCCTCTGTCGCTCCATAACATACCCAACAAAGCATCCGGATATGCAATGGCTGTGGCTATCTGAACGTGGGGGGAGTCAGGGCTGGGAGAACTCCATCCAGATATATATTGCACTTGAGCGGCCAGGAAGTAGAGGTACATATCTGGGTATTCAAGACCACCCATCTCAAAAGGTCGGGCCAGGATGTTGTATGCAATCCTAGGTTGTCTACCCGCCCATACCAGCCTTGTTAACATTCTCCTGACCAGAGACCAATACCTTACTGGGGGCCATATCTGAATGTTATTATAGACATAAGTTTTGGGAGTATTACCATTTTTGCCAGTGCTAAGCGAGCAGCCTGAGATATTGGAAGCAGGATCCAAGCTTCCACCTTCTGTTCCAAACTGTTTAATGGTTGGTTTTATACACCGTCTCTCTACTTGTTGAAATTGTAATACCCAGGTAGCATACGCCCTGTGGGCACCATCGAAATGTATTGCCCACTTCAGTTCTCTGAACTGCCGGAGCTAGGGGGAGGACCTCAGATTTCTTCCAGTTGATCCTGAGCCCAGAGAGTTCCCCCGAATCTAATCACCTCTTGCATCAGTGGAGGAAGGTTTTGGCGGGGTATTTAACATGGAGAAGGACATCATCTGCATATAGATATGATGGACAGATGCATGCATGTGCGGATCCCTCGCTGCGGATGTAGATCTCGAATATGACAGGCCAGGGGTTCAATCGCAAGTGCAAATAAAATCGGGAAGAAGGGGCATCCATATCTGGTGCCACATGTAGGATATATATGAGTAGAAGTGACGCCATTTGTGTTTATATAGCCGCTTGTGGTGCCGTGTATAGAAGTTTAACCCATTTAATATAAATCAAGCCTAGACCAGGCCGCGGGAGCACCTCAAAAAGGAAGTACCACTCAACAGAGTCCAACGCCTTTTCGGCATCTAGGGCGACGACTGCCATTGGTATTTCCGGTTTGATATGTATAAGGGTGAAGAGGCGCAGTAAGTTATTCTGAGTGGAGTGGCTGGGCGATGAATCCTGCCTGGTCTGGTAGGACTAGAGCTGACATGCGCGGGAGTAATCGATCGGCAAGAATTTTAGCCAATATTTTATTATCAGTATTTATAAGCGAGAGCGGCCTGTAAGAGGAAAGCTGTAGGGGATCCTTCCTGGGTTTTAATAAAAGCATTATTTATGCCGTTCTCGTGGATTCCGGGAGGGTGCCACTGGAGGGGGCGCTGTCATACATTATAAGCAGGTGGGGGATAACCAGGTCTGCGTAAGCCTTATAAGATTAGGCCGTAATAACATCTAGGCAGGGGGCCTTTCCGTTGGGGAGCGAGTTTATAGCCTTACATACTTCATCCTCAGTGATGGGGTCGTTGAGAGCGCTACCTTGTTCGGGGTCCAACCATCCCAACGCAACCTCATCTAGATAATGTAGCAATATGTCATGTCCAGGAGTGGGACGCGAGGCGTACAACTGGTCGTAAAATACTCTAAATTAATTGTTAATCCCCTTCAGATCTCTTATACGGGTTCCATGTCGATCCTCAATTTCAGCTATGCTGGTGGAAAGGCGCTCCCTCCTGATGGCCCAAGCCAGGGTTTTACTAGGTCTGTCCCCCTCTCCATATTGGGCAGCTAGAATTGGATCACCTAGGTATCTTTCCTCATTATTAGCCAGCTCGCGCAGTGCCTCCCTATGCATATTAAGCTCTTGTCGTAGCTCAGGGGTGTCTAAGACACACTGCTGTTTTTCTCCCTCGCGTAAGGCCTCCTCCAGCCGCCTCATGGATCCCCTAAGCGCCTTCAATACGCCCGCCTCCCTTGAGATGCAGCATCCCCGCATGTACACTTTAAAGGCTTCCCAAATTATGGCCGGATTAGGAACCGAACCTACATTGGTTTGAAAATCTGTTTGTATATCTTTTTCTGTTTCCATGCGAAATACCACATCCTGCAGGGCGGAGGCTCTGAAACGCCAGCAAAGCTGGCTGGGGGGGGGACGCACTGTGGACCAGATTCCAGCTAATACTGGAGAATGGTCAGACAGGGTCCTAGGAAGGATGGTGGCATCTATTACCGCTCTGAGGATAGTCCACCACGTAATCGATTCTGAGGAGCTACCATGGACCCCAGAAAAAAACGTGTAATCCTTCTCAGCAGGATGGAGCCTCAGTCATATGTCATGCGGTGGTCAGTCATAATGTAGAATGCAATAATGTCGAAAGTCAAAATGTCTTTGTTTTCTATAAAAAAAAAATGTCAGACCAATAATGTCGAATTTTTTCTACATTTGTTCGAAAATAAATATATATATATATATATATAATTAAAATGTGTTGAGTATGAGGGGTGAGAGGATGGTGGGGGTGTGGGGGGGTGGCTGGGGGTTGTTGGCTGGGGGTTGTTGGGTGAGGGGGGTTGGGGAGGGCCCCCCCTAGTAAATGATACTCTTCTTGTTTATGTATTTATTGATGGTGTCCAGTCAATTGGTCGAAAAAAAAACTGGTCGACTGCAATTTGGTCGACGCAATTTGGTCGAAAACCAAATGGTCGAATTTTTTTTTTTATTTATATATTTATTTTTCGGGTTTTCGTTTAGTAAAAAAAGGGGTTTTTAGAGAAAAAAAGGGGGTTGGGGGGACCCCCCAAAAAAATTAAAAAAAGGGTTAAAATAATAAAAAAAAAAATTCGACCATTTGGTTTTCAACCAAATTGGTTCGACCATTTGTCTGGTCGACCAATTTTTTTCGACCAAATGTCTGGCAACCTTTATTGATAGTGCTAGTTGACATTTTTTTCGACATTTTTTTTCTAAAAATTGACTCTTCATTATATGTATAGGTTTTCAACATTATTGTTTTCTACATTTTTGTAAATCGACATTTTTTTTTCTACATTATGACTATAAACCATGTCATGCAGGTCATAGCACTGTGAAATGTTAGATCATGCTTTGACCGCCTGTGGGAGGGTTAGATGTGACGTAGCGGATCTATCCATTGCCAACGTCAGGGCAAAATTGAAGTCGCCAGCCCATATCCTCTCATACCCTGTAAATCTATGGAGTTCTCTAGCGCACTGATGAAAAAACTCAGGGGAATCTGTGTTCGGTGCATAAATATTCACTATTAGGAGCCTGAGACCAAGCATTTCACCGACCAAGATCAAATATCTACCCTCTTCATCTTGAATCTGTTCATGTAACCTGTATTGCAATGTCCTGTGGATATAGATGGCCACCCTCCTGGAATGGGATGAATATGAGGAGTCGTACCTGTGGGTGCCCCGCCCAGGAAGAGCAGCACCCCTGGCCAGATGTCTCTTGTAAACATAGTACATTCACCCTGTGGTTCCTGCTAAAGTTGGCTATCAAGCAAGTATTTTTCTGATTGGTCAGCCCTCGTATATTCCAGGTCAGCACAGTCAGACTCGGCCCATGCTCACCGTTTATTGCAGCCGCCCTGTCGTTCTAATTTGGACAATAGGCTCAGCGGAATATCTGGAATGGAGGTGTATGGAGCAACATAAATCACTTGGCAGTAATGTGATAGAGTGAGTCTTGAAGGGCAGTAAGAGCATTGTGGAGACTACGGCTATCCGAAATGTTCTCCCCCCCGACCCCTCCCATACCATAAACATGCTTACTCCCGACCCCAACCAGCACCCTTCCTCCCTCCCCGAGCCCACCCACGCCAGAAAACATAATTTACCGGCTCCCCCATCCCACCCCTATCACAACTTGTCCAAAAACTTAACCAAACTGACCCGCAGAGCCTGCAGGAGTCGAGCACTAAGGGCGGCCAGCGCGCTCCAAGCGGCCGAGGCAGTGTATAATTGCCTCTGGGACCTGCCATCAGGGGTCCAGAGATCACCAATGTGCGTTACTTAATTGAACACAGAGGGGGCAACTTCCTTGTCCAGGCACTCTAGGCATGTTGTGGTGAATGCCTTGGGGATCCACCAGGCTCTGGGAGATTCGAGGCAAAGTGCTCCGCCGCCTCAAGGGAGGTGAAGAAGACAGTGGATCCGTTGTGCTGCACCCGGAGTTTAGCTGGGTACAGCATTGCATATTTGACGCCCTTTCTACGACGCACATTCTTAGCAGATTGAAACGTCTTTCGTTGGTCTTGGACCGCTGGGCTAAAGTCTGGGAACGGTCTGACAGCGGATCCCCAGCGTAGCTCTCCTTTTTCTCTTGCGGTGCGGAGGATAATATACCGGTCATGATAACTGAAGATCTTTGCAATGATCGGGCGCTCTGAGGCCCTCTCCACCATGAACATCGGAGTCAGCGGAGGGTGGTCAAGGATTTCAGTTAGAAGAATTTTCTGCAAATTTTTCCATGTTATCTATGGCGGTGAACTCCAAGTATACGCATATTGTTACTTATGGAACGCCCTTCCAAGTCATCATTCTTTGCTGACACCTTTTTAACGACTTGCTGTAGTGCCGCCACTTTATCTTCCCCCTCCCCTATTCGTTGTTCAGCTTCTGTTATGCGTCTGCATAGTTTATCATTTTGTATAGCGGAAATGTCCACTTTGCATGTAAGGGCGTCGATTTTGGCACCCAAGTTATCTGTGCTGCTTTTGAGAGCTAGGTGTGTTTGGTTCAGAGCTGTAACATCCATCTGACTTGACTCGAAGAAGGTGAAGGTGGGGATGAAGGCTGGTCAGATCAGGCAAATTGGTCCATTTTATCCTGTTTTTTTTGTGATTACCCATGGTGGTGTAGCATACAGGGTGATAAGCTGCTGGGGTGGCGTCTATCAAGTTAGGGAAGACGTCCCGGACCGCTGGAGTGGCGCATGGCAGGAAAGCGTGTACTGATATGATGGAACACTAATGTCAACCCCTTGGGTCTGCTAACTGTACGGGCTGGACACGTGGTTGGATGGGCTGGTCCTCCGAGACACTCTCTATATTACTTCCCGGCTACGCAGCCAAGTCAGGAGCCAATAGTCTGTAGTGCAGGCTTGGACTAACTCCAGCGAGGGCAGGGGTGCCCGGAACCTGATCAGGAAGTGCCGGATGAACGGTTCAGTTATGGAGCCCCACACCTCCCCTCCAGCCGACCATGCTCATAGAATAACCGGATGCAAGAGGCAGGGGTAGTTGCCTGGGAAGGCAGGAACAAGTTCATTCAATGGGCTGTCTTCGGGTGAGTCAACTCCGCCAGCACTTCCCGCACGCACAGCTCTACCATCCCCTGTCTCTGCTCCAGGCAGCCCACAGGATAATGATCAGGATGTTGAGGACGGCAATCCGAGCCTCAACAAGAGGGGTCCTGTACAGCGCACTCTTTGGGCACAGCAGCGCAGATGGCCCGTCAAACAGCACAAACCTGGCCACCCATCTGAGCCCCAGGAACTTGTGCAAGTAGAAGGGAGAGTTCCCGTTATAACATCAGCATTGAGGTTGAGGCAGCCAGCTTGGTACGAGGCGGCTAATATCCGGAAGCGCCGCATTCACAGAAATACAGCCGGTCAGGGTCCCCACTGCAGAGCAACACGGTGACAGACTGGACTTGCCTGCATATGCTGTGGCCAGGTCACTACTCGCACTATGAACAGCAGGAGACACCTTACCGTCTCAACCTTGCGGTCCTCTCTTGTGTCCCACGTTTGAGGCAGGGGAGCCGCACCAGAGCGCTGTTGTGAAACACCACTGTGGCAGCTATCAGATCTGCAGATGTGGTTCAGCAGGGACAATGGGGGGGACCCGGCAAGTAAAGTTCGGTGTCGCTGATGCGCCCTCGGGTGGGGGTGAAGACCAGCCCCCCGCCCCTACAATGGAGTCCGCTCCTCTTAGGGTTAGAGACCAGTGAAGATATATTGAGTGCGAGGCAGGGAGCCCGGTATGAACAGTTGCTGGGGCAGCTTCCCGGTCCACAATCCCTCCGCGTGGTACTCCGCTCGCAGGTGTCCAGACACATGTCGGGTTCAGCGGCTGGGGGACCGCAACAACCCTGCACCGCAGATGTCCCCGGCAGCCGCGTAGCAGAGGCAGCGCCCACCGCTCCATCTGGCCCCAGCACTGTATTGCTAGAACGGTCGCAGGTCCAGCAGTTCGCACAGCCGTTCACTCTGCAGATGGGTGCGAAGGCAGCAGGGAGCAGCTGGGAATCGGGCGGCAAACGCCTGCCCCATCTCCAGTCCGATTGCCAGCACACGCGGACAGGCAGGCCGCAGCTTAACCGTGTCTCGCACCACACCCCCCAAAGGCAGTTTCAAAAGAATTTCCAGTTCAGGAGACGCCCCATCTGTAGATATTGCCGCTTGTGATCTCCGGAGGGATATCCGGGCCCAGAAGACGAGGATAATTATAAGGATGTCAGTGCCTCGGCCGGAGCTTCTCAGACAGCGGCCATTTTGCTTATCCGCGCAGCAGTGCCTACCATCTTGAATTTCTGAAGAGGGAGGGAGTGAGGGAGAGGTTGAGGATGGATAGTTTTGTATGGCGCAAATCCTGGATTAAAAGCCCAATCCTCTCTGGGAGGCTGGGATTTGTGCCAGGGCCGGCTCTCTACAAGCAACCGGATCTCCGTCAACATAGTTTACGTCCCAATTGAGTGGAGTGGAGTACCCTGAGGATACTTGTTAGGCAAGATTGTGTGCAGTATCCTTTGGGAGACTACAGCAACCTTGACTTCCTGGCAATAGGAACCCCGGAACCTGCCGAACTACCGCCCCTTGTCCGAGTGTTGCTGCGACTGGGTGTACGCCTTGGCCTTAGTTAGGATAGATAGACTTAGCAGTTTGTGAGCTGTTCTTCTTTTATCGAATTCCTCGGTAGTGGTAGAGTGAAAGAGGTCGCTGCCTTCGAACGGAAAGGTCCAATATGTGTTCCTGGACATCAGAGTTAAATTTAGTAGCCCGAAGCCAGGCCATCCTTCTCATGTCCATGGCGATGCAGATGGCCCAGCCAGAGGTATCCATGTGGGCCACAGTGGACTCCATGATGTCCTGCGCTACCAGCTTGGCTTCTCCTAGACCCGATTTGAAGCGTGCCTGGCTCTGCACCGGAGGTTCTGGAAGGAAGTCTATTTCCCGCCAAAACCTCTGGTTAGCGGCTGCCAGCATGACATCCGAGTTGGATTGACGCAGGTGCAGTGAGGCATTGGAGTGCAGCTTCTTCCCGTACGCTTCCAAGATCTTCTCTTCCTTGCCTAGCAGCGCCGAGGATGAGGTGGCCGAGGACAACTGAGGCTTAGAGTAAAGTGATGCTGCAGCAATCACCAAAGAGTGCGGTTGAGGGTGCGCCGACAGAAAGAGTGGATCCCCCTCCATCTGTCTTTACTTGGCATCGAGGTGCCGATTGACAGGTTGGGCCGAGTGTGACTTGAGCCACCCCTTCTTGGCCAAGGGGACAATGTCCTTCTGCATCGGGATACCCGTTTTGGTAGTGGGTGGTAGGGTGAGGACTTCTGCTAAAACCCCCTCCTCGGGCTGCTCAACCTCAGGTTGAGGAAAGCCCAGATAATCCGCCAAACCTGCAAGCCGGTCGTGGAAGGCCTTTGCTGATGGCGTGCATGGTCCTCCTCCTCATCTGTGTCCCCCAGTGTCCGGCTGATCCGGAGCAGGTGGAGGGGTTCTGGGCACCATGGGCTGCAGTGTGGAGACCGGAGCCGGGGGCTGCTGCAGATGCTGGTGTGGAACCGCCTGTAGGAGGCAGGGAAGCTGGAATCGAAGGGGCAGCGGGGGCTGGGCTGGGGCCTGCGGCGCCGGAGCCATGGGAGGAATTACTATGGGCGCCAGTGGAGTGACCGGAGGGAGCAAGTCCCTGACTGCATCCCGCAGGATGGCCCTCATCTGGGGGGAGGGAGGGAGGGAGGAGTTCACATCAGCGCCAGGAACCTTTCGAAGAACCTGTCTTTGGAGGCAGAAGAGGTGGAAGATGACATTGAGTGGCTGGGGGCTGCTGGGGCCGGAGCGCCTCTGTCTGGATTGCAGGGGAAACCTGCCCTGCTGATGGGTAAACTGTTGACACCAGTCCCACCTTAAAACTTGTTCACCCGCCTTCTCTGTTCTTAGGAGTGGCATTGGATGAGTGGCCATGTTTGGCACGGTGGCCATTTTGTCGAGCTGCATGCCACGTGCCAAGTCGTGGTGCATGGCTCCCTGGGCCTGGCCTCCTCCACGACTCTTGGTGGTGGAGCATGAGGCCTACTCTGCTCCTCAGGTCTAGGCCTGGAAGGGGTATTGCCCTCTGCATTGTCGCTGGTGGTGTTGCATGCTGGCGCCCCCTCGGACATTGAGCCCGTACTAGGGTGTTGCCCCTCGGGTGTACACCCGGTAAAAGAACCTTGCTGTCCCTCAGCAGTGATTCCGGAAGGATCTGATGACCCCTCAGCCGTGAGGCCCGTAGCTGAACTAGCCTTGGTGTGCATGCTGGTACTAGAACCCGAGAGGCTCCTCCCGCTTGGGCGTTTCCTCCGGAAGGAGTCACCCTTACGGGGTGCGATTGGAAAATAGCGGCTCTCCCTTGGGCCTCAATCTATGTTTGACAAAGTTCTTGAAGTCTTCTGGAGGTGACCTTTCGAAGAGCTCCCTCCACCTAGCTAGCCTATTCGGAGCACGTAAAGTCAGTGAGTCACACGCGGTACAACCTTCCCAGCCATGGTCAGGGCCAAGGCAGCGGACGTGAAGAGCGTGGGGGTCGGATGTAGGGAAGAGCCCCTCGTAGGCTGGACACCTGCTGAAGCCCGCTTAAGTAGACATGCGCTGGGGAGGAGCGTGATGCCAGAGGACAGAGTATCTGAATAACAAAAAGACAAAGACAGAAGGAGAATCTGGGAAAGAGCGCATGGTATTACATGGCCGAAGCCAAACCCAGGAGCGCTGGTGAAATCAGCCCATTCCTGTCGACGCGGAAAAGGGGACTGAAATGTGGCGCCGGTGGGCGGAGTCAGGGTGGCTCATGCTCCCAGGGCCGCACCCCTGCGCGCCTCTAAATTTAAAGGGGAAGGTGTTTTTTTTTTCTGGTGATAAAGGTTCCGTCTCCCGTCCCTAGGAAGGGACCCTATGCAGTATGGAGGATAGGGAACGGGACATAAGAGTATTGTATATATGGATCTAATTTGTAGTATTGAGTGATATTACCCGTTAGTCATTTTTCACTGTTATTTGGCCATAAGTAAGGAATCATTTTTATACCAGATTGTCTAAGTGATACTTGACTATTTCACTGTGTGTGCTCTTGGTGGACCCCTTACAATCTCATCACCTAGTGAGACTTCGCCTAGTCCACTCGCTTTTCTACCTTGAACTGGTTTGGCTACAGCTCCCAGAGTTGTCCCTGTCACCAAATAAATTGGCCTTCTATAAATCTGTCCACCAGGCCAGAGTATAGAAAATCCGTCCTAACAATCTGCTTGCTACTATATTTTTTGCTTAATCTGGCATGCTTTGGAATCAAAGAATGGAGGGTGTCAACACACATTTCATCTAAGGAAGTTTCTTGTTTCCAGGGTTCAGTTTCTATATAAGGGTCCCACATGTCAGGTGGGGTTCTCATTTATAAATCCTAAAGAAGTGCTTCATTTTACCAAAGTTTACATCTTTATAGTCTGTTGACTTGAGGCCTTGGTGGTTTGTTTGGTCAACCGGAAGGTGCCATACACATTTCCGAGGATGCCACCATGGAGAAGCAAGCAGTTCCAATGCATTGGTTCTAGGTATTAAATGGAGCCTATCACAGATTCGATCATAATACCTTTTTATATGTGGCATTTTGTTGCAGTAGGTTTTCCTTCTTGAGTGAAATTCTCTCCACCTGTGAGTCCCCAGCACTTTTTGCTGGATGCTTGGATTTTAGTCTGATTTTCCCGACTGGGAAAGTTTTTCCACACTCACTCATTCTGTTAATCTGATCTTGAAGACCCTTTTACCTCTTTTTTTTTGTTGTTGTATATTTTGGAATATGGAGTAGTGCTTTCCTCCATCTTTTCTGGCATCTACATTTTACTGAAGCACACAGCACTTTCTGTGCAATGTTACTGGAAGCTCCTTGAACTTCCTCTGTTATGTTTCTTTATTTTCCCTTCGTTAAAACCTTGGCTGAGGCATACTTTTTATCCTACCTGTAATTTCTTTTGTGAGATCAGCACACCCCACCTTATGTGGAATGCTGAGGGCAAACATTATATCCCTTTTCTCCACCATTTTGGTTACTGTTCCAAGCCCCTCTTTTCAGGATGGTGGCAGTGTACCTTTTACTTGACTTTTTGTAAACTTTTATCACAGCCTGTCATCTCTGCCATGGTCGGACACAAGGGCCACCATTGACCCAAAATGCTGGCTGTGCTTTTTAAATTTCTGAACAAGATGACTTGTCCTTTCTTAGGTCATCTTGTACCTATCTTGGTGGGGGAGGTGCCTCTAATTCCTTTGTCTTCACGTGCTTCCCTTGGAAAACAGTTGAAAGGTCTTGGAGTGGCTGGCAGGACAGGAAGTTGGGAGGGTAAACCGAAATCCTGCAGTCTTATCCTGCAGAGTGCCTGATGGAAACCAGTTCTGACTGGGTGGCTGGCTGTCCCCATTGCCTGCAATTCACCAATACCCGGGGTCCTGTGCCACTGTGCTGTGCATAGTCGCCTGAAGAACAAATCCACTTGGAACTTTGTGGGCATCTTTCCTGACCTGCAGAGATTTGATCCAGCTACCCAAAGTCACCTCACACGAGACAAGGACTGAGAAAAGAAGAGTCGACATCTGTCCTTCACCCAAGACTGGAAAAGGTGCCAACAAGCCAGAACCGTGAAGATCCGTTGCTGCGTGTCTGTCTGCATAAAAGCTGTTGCCAGAGCCGCCGAAATCTCCTTCTGCCACCAAAACCGAGAAACCTGTGACCTGTCTCCACTGGAACCGTTTGTTAGGCAGAATTGCAGCCAGTACCCTCTGGGAACACCACACACAATTAGGACTACAGGTGTAAGCAAAAACCAACCTTTGGTATAAGTCTGTACGACACACATTTGGTAGCGAGCTGAGCAGCCAGGCTTATCTCAAGGGGGAATGTGAGCAGTAGCAGAAGTTACATAGAAGTAGCACAATCACAGTGGTTCAAGTAGACACTTACATTCAAAGTTTCTTGGTAAAAAATACTTAAACATTTATTTATAGTCATTTAGAAAACTTTCACTAGTAGAAATCAAGTCACTATTAAACACCAATATACTACAGTATCAAACTCTAAGTTATAAAGACAGTTGCGCTACCCTAAAAAAGGAGCCAAATGGCACTTCAGTACTTTTAAATAGGAATAAAAAGCATAGGTTTGTACAAAGGGTTAGAAAACACTTATTTCAGATAATGCAAAGGTTCAATGTACCAGGAGTGTCAGTTCAATTCAATAGGCCAGGCCAAAGTCAATAGTCTAGTGTTCTTGGATAGGACAGCACAGTTCTGGTACAAATGGAGAAGTCTTTGTGAAAGTTTTTAGAAGTAGTTTAAACTATCAAGCAAGATTTGTCGACTCACAAGCTAATTAGGCCTGCAAGTTGGGAAAGATTCACGAACTTCCACTGCGAGAGTTTGGATCTCTCAACCATATGACACAGTACCTTAAAGTGGAGCAAATAAAGACGTTGGTTCCTTGCAGGTCCTGCAAGTCTTGCTGTTCCTGAGCCTCAGTCTTGGGGACTTTAAGGTGAAGGGAAATAAGCACATTCCTGAGAATTCTCCCTAACACCGTCCTGCAGCAACATGCTTTTCATCCCAAGATACTGTCCTGCTCCCTGTAAAACCTACCCAGTGCTTTACTTGCTACTCCTGTATTCCTGGTACATCTCGTACCCCTCCAGGGCTCCCACAGAGATACATTGGGGTGGACAACCCATTGTGCTCTCTCCTACCTTAGGACACTTGTCCTTGAGACAACTTCACAGGGAAAGCCCTGGGTTTCCTTGGCTTGAAAACCCTACCTTTACCTACCTGCAAGTCCAGAAGAAATCGTGTTGAACTCTGCCACTTTTAAATACTGTATCCTTCCTATACTGCCCAACTCCTAACCTCTGGGGGCCTATTGCCCATCTGAACATTGGGAGACTCTCGTAAGCTAGGGTTGGACACTCTAAGACAGGTTGGACCAGTTATATACATTTATCATAAGTTTGAAAAGTTTGAATATATGTTTCAAATGGTTTTCCTAAGAGATGTGTTACTGTTTAAGTTAGGCTGAAAGTTACTATACCTAAGGCCTATTACGAAACAATTGTGCAAATGTGTTGTACATGCGTTACTGTGTTTTAGTACTTGCGTACCTTGCAAATATTTAAGGGTGCCTTACCTTTTTCTGTTATATAACTTTCAGTGTGTTAGTGTTTTCTTGGATACGTGTATGCTCAGAATTTTGTACCTTCCTACAGCCCTTCTCACCTCCTATACTAAGCCTGGCTGCTCAGCCATTCTACCAAACCTTTGTGGTTCAGGCCAATCCTAAGAGTTGCAACCCTGTACAACCAAGGCGGACATTCTCAGTTATTTCACAGACAGTAACTTATTTAAAATTCCAGAACACGTAATACTTGTGCAGGAAAATGCAAGCACCATCTCCACGTCAAACAAAATAGGGAATTGTCCTAACTCTTAAATAGTTTTTTCTTAACTCCTCCCCTTTAATAAACCTGGTGATAATGTCACAATGGCAGGCTAGGGGAAGGCTTTCGTGACTTGGCAAGTTATCGTTTGCAGTGATCTGAGGTCATTAGCCAATAGTGGCAGGGAGGAGTCTTTCCTAACACAGCTGGAATCCATTGGTTTAATAGAAGGCGTGAGGCATGTAGTCTGGTAATTACTACTATGGTGGCTGGTGACAATAGGTGGCAGCAAGGTGCATTTTTTGAAAGAGAAACATTGTCCTGTTCGGATCAGTGTCAATGACATTAAACGATGTGCTGAGTTTAATTTCAAGGGTATTGTGTTTGAGGCTTGGTGTAAGGGCCAGTTTGGGAATTGTGCTCCATTAGACCAGGCTAGGCTATGCCAGAGTGAGCCGTGGCATGACCTAAAATGTGGAATCTTTAAGGTGGTTTCACAGCTAGCCATACAAATCAGAATCCACGTTTGGCATCAGTAGTTTGCTGGTTTCCTAATAGATTTGAGACTCGTGTAATCGGTGCTAAGCAGACAGGTTGGGCTAACTCCCATGTAAGATGCATTTTAACTCTGTAGCTTTTACATGTTAACAGTCCCATGAATTGACAATTGCCCTGTGTTATTAATTGATGTGTTTTAACAAAATGTTAATTTGCATTACAGACACAATCTGCCAGTAGTACTCTTCAGAAACACAAATCTTCCTCCTCATTTACACCTTTCATTGACCCCCGATTACTACAGATCTCTGGTGGCACGACTGTCACTTCAGTGGGTAAGTCAATGGAGGAATAAGGCAAACACATGAATGTTGCATTACTTTTTGTCATTAAAACGTATTCCATCAGCTGTTCTGCCAGGGCTGTACGGGGGAGGGGTGTGCCTTTCACAGCGTGATCAAGCATTGGGTTGATATAGAATTCTGTTGTACACAAGCTCAGAGGAAACTTCAACCAGTAAGCATGGGGATCTGCATACACATGCCTGATACTGTGTGCATAGTAATTGGTGCATAGTAAATCACGTGTGGGACAGGATGGCACAAGGGGCAAGTGTGTACCTGTAAGCATCATGGAGAAGTCTGTGCCTAGCACAGCTAGAATGGCAATGGCTGGGCAGCCCTTTTCAAGAACAGTAGTTTTGTTTTTTATCTAATTTATGCCAAGATACTCTGTCTAGCTGATCGTTGCATTTAAGTCAGTTACAATACAAAGTGCTTCCTGCTTTTTTTGTAACTGTAGAGGATTTCTGGGATGTGCAGGCAGGTGTGCAGTTTGGGCATAGGCATAGTTTGGGCATAGGCTGCTCCGTGATTTCCCAAATGTATGTCATCGTAGTCAGACCTTAGTCTACAGTGCAATTGAACTTTGCAAACTTGGCACAGCTTCAGGGAACCTCATTGACCATACCCATTTCGGTATATAAATCTACTTTTTCATTCCAGAATTTTGATGCATTTTTGTATTTTGTCATCCTCGCCACACACTGGTACTCTTAAATGTCCCACATCAATGCTCCAAGAGCCATCCACTAATGTTGAACTTTTCCACAAAAAACAAGCCAAACTGTAAATATTACATTTTGTTTTCTAATATCGTAGACCTTTACAATGCACTATATTTTAACGAAGCAGTTCTTGTTTTCTGGATTTGAGAGTTCGACTGAAAACTCGAGACTTGCATCGACTGCGTTTAGGAGAAGAGTCTAGTACTTCTGTCCACTGCCTGTTTGCTTTGCCTTCACACATAGTATTTGTGCAAACGGTGCCTCAATTAACGACCTGTGTGTTGGTAGAATGCATAGCTGATAGCTACTCAGCTTCCCTCTATTTAAAATATCAATAGGCCCTGCTGGCAGGACCGCTCGAGGTCTTTATTGTAGTAAAATATTTTCTAGAGTGCAAACATGGCACCTGCGTGCAATTAAAAGCAGTCCTTTGAATCCTTTTTATATTAAAACGTCCTCTTAATACCTTTGAGCCCACCAGTTTGAAGACTCATGTATGTAGATATTTTTAAAATAATAGTGACATAGAAATGCCTAGCATTTCACTGCAGCTGGTATCGTGGAATGTATTACAGGGGAAGGATACATACCAGTACCCGAACCAAACAAATAGAACCAAATTAGCAGAAATCTTGGAACCAAAGGTAGGTCTTTAGCTTACTTTGAAAGAATAAAAGATCCTGAGTTTGCAGAAAAATTCAAAGTGCTCAACACATGACCTCAGCGCATGAAAAGGAATGGTGAAGAATGGGGAGTGCTTAATGTCAGACGTTTCAGACCAATCTGATCCTGATTTGGAAATCCCTGTAATCACCAGCAATTTGATTGTTTGTGTCCTTTTGATAGGACACTTGGCATACACAGCCTTATGAGTAGGGCAAGCAGTTTTAAATCCAATTCTGGCTTGCAACGCCAGCCATTGCAGCTTAGTGACCACTGGGGTAGTGTGATTTTGTTGTCTTCTGATCCCAGTAGGCATATCAAAAGTTGATAAATGTATGCATGCACTTTTAGATGCTGCAAGTTCAAAACCATTTAGATTTGTAAGTGTTTAAGCGCATATATATGTATATATATTTCTGAGGCTTGTGTATCTGCTTAGATCACATGCTATGCATCCTAGTGGTAGTCGCAGAGTATTACATTTGTTTTCGAAACTTGAAAAGGGACGTTGACAGGGCGTTCCATTAATATGTTCCCTAGTGTGACAGTCCACTGTACACATGGTCCTTCACGCATTGAGGTCCCTCAGATTGTTTATTTCCACCATCATAGTCAATGCAAGTTGCGGAGTTCCTTCTTTCTGGCTAACGCCTTTGATTATACTTGCAAGGACAGATTTGTCGACAACGTCTACTTGGACAGTCTCGACAAACTTTGACTGAGGCCTAGGTAGGCTTCAACGGGCCTCGTCCCTTCAAAGTGGGGCGAGTGTTGGGTACGTTTTTTATATTAATGATAAATCTTCCTGACCTGTGTCAACCCCAGAACTTTTTGCTAGACTGGCAGATTATTTTTCCCTATTCCTCAGTGAGTGGGAATCTTTTTCCACATTCAGTCTCTTGGTCTTTGTATGGGTGTCATTTTTAAGGCACTCCATAGTGTCGTCTAAAAGTTATCCTCTTTGACAACTTTTTGGCAAGAAGTGCCCATTGTTGCTGGGTTGCCCTAGGGGCTCCCCTTTTAACTTTCCCTGGCTAACTTGTGAGAACTACGGTTCCCAAGTGTAGAAAAGATCTTTGGATCCCTTTTACATTTGATTAGGTGATACCAGCACCCCCACCTTATGTGGAGTGCTGGAGGGGGATACTGAGTATCCCCTGTCTCATTTTAAATGCAACCTCTATTACAAGGACACACTTTAATGGCTGGTGGCAGTGAACTTTATTAATTCGGTGCACCTTTGCCGGGGGCTGTTTCCACAGGCACCCATGTGTGCTCATTTTACCAAAATGGTCCCTGTCGTCTTTGTTCACCATTTCAGCAGCATTCCTTGTCCTTTCTTGTTCCTTCCCCTGACATACAGAGCGGAAACTCCTTTGTGTTAACTTCATCTTCAGCGGGAATCCTGTGGATTTCCCTCCCAGGCTCCAGAGTGTCTGAAGGCAGGAAACGATGGAGGAATCCAAAACTCAGCAGACCTTTGTCTTCTCGCCTGATTGCGAGAATCCAGTTCAAACTGCATGGCTGACTGTCCTGAAAGCACTGTCAACTTCCCAAGTTTGAATGTTGCAAGGCTGATTGAACAAAACCGAAGAGGAAGATGAAGAATTAATGGCTGAAACGTTTTCCAGCAACCGGAGAGCCTGCTGTGTAACCTGGAGCCTGTTACAGCTTCCTTCCAATCGACCTGAGTACTCCGAAACGACAACCCCCACCCAGGGCCTGGTGAGACCCACCAGACTCAAGAAGACCTGCATTTTGAGCCATCCCACATCGTGCTGCGACCTTGCGGGGCTGCAATACCCCAATACCCTGCAACCTCAAGCCATCGTGTGGTGCAGGGTCATCGGAATTCTGAATCCCACAGACACTTCATGGCCATCCTGCTGGATCTCCAGCGGCACGATTCCAGTCCGAAAAGTCACCTCACCAGAGTGCTGGACCCGGCAAACAACGAGAATCCGACCAGCGGTATATTGTCTTCTGTGCTACTGAAAAAGGCTCCAAATCCACAGTGCCACATCCAGCCAAGAGGAAAACCTTGCCTAGAGCCTTCCCTGTGATCCTTGCTGCAAAAGTCCTTCCAGTTTGTGGCTGTAGATCCTAAAGTTGTCCTGCTGCAAAATCTTCTGTGCTGGCTTGGGTATTTACTTACCTTAAGTCTCTTGTGGTTCCTGTTTAGTTTTGGGTTGTTTTCTGTGATTGGGATTCCTCTCGTTCATTGCCCCCATGCCCCTGCTCTAATCCTCCTAGGGTGTCTTCTCTGAAGCCCCTGGACCCTCAACTAACTCTAAAAGTAAAATACTTACTTATTCTAACAGTCTTCCTTAGGAACTCTGACTTTTGCTACTTAATAACCTATCCTGACCTGCCTGTTGGACACTAAACCCTAGGGACCCCCCTTCTGCCACTGAACACTAATGTTCCAAGAATAAGGGGAATACTTCTAAGGATTGGGCCTTTTGCCTAGAAAAGAGAATATCTGTTTAAAAGTTACTTACTTGCAAAAGAAGTTGGTTGCTAACTGTAAATCTGAGTGAACAGTTACAAAGGTATTGCTTACCTTAGAAATGTTCTGTCATTCTGAAAGTATATGTAAGGTTATTACTTAGTAATGTTCTGCCATTCTGAAAAGTAAATGTAACCTCTTTCATTCCTTAGAATGTGTTTCGCCATTCTGATCGAAAGTAGATAATTTTACTCGCCTGTAAATTGGCTGTGCCGCTTTCCCAAAAGTAATGCTGTTGGCTTCACCAATTATTTCTGTCAGAAGAGTTGTATACGTTTCCCAACTAGGTCTTGTTTCCCCTGACTTGCTGTTAGCCTGCCCAGAATAAGTCTATTAGGTTTTACCTTGTTAGGTAAGAATATGGGGAGTTCAACTGGTGTGGGACTTTACAAGACTTATCTCTTGGTATTGGGTAACCCGCCTTTAAATATAGGCCTGTACTACACACGTTGGTAGTGTGACTGAGCAGCCAGGTTTATCTTAAGAGGGGTAATGTGAGCTGTAGAGCTGTACAATGAAAATAGTAAATACAGGTATCCAAGGAAACACTTAGAAACTTATAGTATGTATATATATATATATATATATATATATGTATTTATATATAGACAAGGAATTAGACAATCTTTAAAAAGCAGCAACTACTACTAACATGAATCCCAAAAGTTAGGATTCAATTGTACGCCCGATAACTCCAACAGTCACCGGCCGTGCACCTCGTGTTGGCACAATTATTACCACGTTTTGTAATGAAATAGCGGCCAACAACTAGGCACCAAGGTTCCCAGCCGCGCACCTCATGGGCACCATTGCCACCACTATCATCCGCTGTTTTCACGAGTCATCCTGAACAAATGGCGCCATTAGTTTTCCAAAACACTGGTAGCACTCCTACTGATTAGCGCCCTGTACGCCACTGCTGCATTTATAACAGCATGAGCACAGTCCTACACAGGCTTTTCACTACCGCACTGATCACCGTGTAGGACACGTTGGGCTCGTCATTGAGTCATTTTCTTTTACTGTATCCGTAGTGAGGATTCCCCTCCTTTGCTGCCGCTGCTGTAACAATCACCTTATTAAATACGCCACCTTGAGTAGATCTCCTCAACAGGCTTCCGATAGGTAAGATACCTTACCGGCACCATCATATTAATTGTATATGGCCAATTATAGCCCTACTGAGCATTCCATAATCTCTTTTGACAGGCAAATTCATAGTCTATGGAGAGGCAATTCCTATCTGCCTCAGTGTACATTGACAATCAGATGCCTTGAGCCACTGAGCTACCTACATCCGGTAAGCACCGGAATCTTTTTGTCCTCTCTATGTATTTAGATACATCTCTACTGCTAGACTATTTTAGAACTAATTGACTCCTGACATATTCTGTCTGTTTACCTCAACAGACCGCATAGGATACTTCTTCCATAAGAAAGCCCCATCCTGATGAAGGCCTACACCACCATAGCTTACCAAGCTTATCTTGAAAATGGCCGAAACACTGTCGTGTTGACTTATTTGTTTGTTGTTTCAACTATAGATTGTTTCCGCACAATTGTGCTGTCCACCTGACTATTACGTCACTAGGTTCTCTAGTTTCCTTCCCAAGGAACTCATAGAATGTAAAAGCAAAAGAAGTTGGTATTTCAAAATTTTTGATTTATTTAACTCTGGTACTACACCTTGTATGTTTTTAATATTGAATATCCTATGTTCTACAAACTCAAGTGTATCATAACACTAACTGCACATTTATTAAATCTGAACTGCAGTAGACCGCCCTCTTGAGATAAGCCTGGCTGCTCAATACGCTACCCAAACTCTGTAGTACAAACTTATACCAAAGGTTGGGTTGCCTATACCTGTAGTCCTAGTTGTTTGTAGTCTTCCCAGAGGGTACTGCATTCAAACTTTGCCTAACAGGAACAAGCACTGCAAAGCCAATAGGTTCATAAGGGGACCTATAGGGAGCCAGGACAGGCAAAGTCAATGAGCTAGTTCAAAGTGCTGATGCTCTCTTAGAAAATGTTTTAGAAAATGCAGTATTTCAAATAGAAAATCCCAACACACAAATTTGGTGGTAAACCCAGCATGGAACCGAATATGGAAATTTAAGCGAAAAGGGCTTTCATTGAACCAGAAACTCAAGCAATTTGTAATCTTGATGGAGTGGGACTGTTGGGGAGAATTTTCAGTTCAGTGCTAAATTACTCCTGCATTAGAGAGACCCAGTTCTTTTGCTGAACTTTGGGACATTTTGCTTTTAATTCCATGTGTTTTCTGTGTTTCTTTTGGTTGTGGAGTCTGACAAACTCCATAGGCCTCATCTTTTACATTGTGTTACACAACATCTTCAGTGCAGCGACACAGGGACATCTTTCAGATTTCCCAAAGGTTTAAATGCCTTCTCTGGGATAAACTACTGTTTCCCAGAGCAGTAAAGTGAAATTGACTTTATTTCCATTTTTAACTTTATAGACCCAGCACACACTATCTTACAATAGGGTGCTGTAGGGGTTACTTTGTATCCCCTTTTGTCTAGCTTCTAATGTAACCATTTTATGTTACCCTTTCCTAGACGAATGGCTAGTGGCAGTGGTTTAATTTTAACTACCGTGGTGTGCTTTTACCGCGTGCTGCTTTCGCAGTTGCACTAAAGCACCCAAGGGTGCCATTTTTGTGGTCTTTTTTCGCCCTTTCTTTGTGGAAAGGTCCTTCTTGAGATTTACTCTGCGCGCCAAGACAGGTTTGGTCCCTTTGTTCGTAGGGAAGAAGTAGAGAAGAATTAGCACATTTGAGAATTCTCCCTAACAGTGGGTAAGTGTTTAATTGAATACTTGGATTTACTAGTTTCATTGCACAGCTCTACAGCTCACATTACCCCTCTTAGGATGAGCCTGGCTGCTCAGTCACACTAACAACGTGTGTAGTACAGGCCTATATTAAAAGGTGGGTCTAATACCAAGGAGAGAAGTCTTGGGTAGTCCCACACCAGTTGGACTGCACTTATTCTTACCTAACAATCCCTACACAGTTTGGGTTGCTAGGAGAGGACTGTGATGTTTCTTTCTGTCCCCTCGACTCCAGAGACACAGGCAGCCATCTGTGTGATGGCGTGCCTACCTATGCCCCCCAAAGCTTTCCTTTTAAGCAAGTTACCATTCATTCACATCACTAGGTTGTCAATGACCCAGCAGGGTGGCTTTCCTCCTGGACAGCCAGCCGGCCAATCAGAACTGGTTTCACTCAGGCACACCTAGAGACAAAGAGTGAAATTTCGGGACCCTCCCTCACTGCCTGCCTTTCCAGACACACTGGAGCCTGGGCGGGCTTCAAGGCTGAAGCCCGCCAAAAACAAAATACACAAAGCACTCAAACCTGAATCAAACGGAGTAAAAGACCAGAAATGGCTAAAAAAAGAAGACTGAGGCTATTTTCAGAGAATTGTCACCCCTGGGTGCTGTACTGCTGCTGAAGAATCAGCCTGCAGATGCATGGCATAAGGTAGTAAAAAAGAAACCACTGCCACCAGCCATTCAAATTTGTGTAACAGAATGTTACATGAGAGGTGGGATAAAGGAGTTACTATGTGGCCCCCCAGCACTCCACATAGGGTGGTGTGTGTTGGACCCACAAAGACAAGGTAAGATGGGAGTCATCTTACTATTCTTGGGAACAGTAGTTCACCCAAGAAAATGTAGTTAAACATTAAGAGAAGTCCAAGGGACTTCAGTGGCACTGCACAAAAGGTGCCTTGTCACTATGAAAAAAGCAGATGCCTATGGAGTTTACCAGACTCCATAAAACAGTAAGAAACACAAATATCCTAGTCAGAAAAAACACATGCGGGTGAGAAAAAGTCCCACTCAGGAGTTAAAATTAATAAACCCTCGGTCCAGCAAAAGAGCTGGGGGTCTCTAAGGTCAAAGGGAATTGGCACAGAAATGAAAGTTTTCCTTAACATACCTACCTAGAATAACCTTGAGTCATTCATAAAGTGTCCCAGTGGGTTTTGCTTTCCCTGGTCTCTTTTAGACAGACAGTCTGAGGTTTACCTTCCTTTCAGTTGCTGATGGCTCCTTTAAAAAGTGTGTAGGGTTTACTTACCTGGAGGTAGCTGTTTGCTATCCTAAAATAAATTGAGTTATTGCTCATCTCAATCTGTGTTTAACTGACCTCAAAAGCACCCCTAGAATATTACATCCTTAGGTTTTACTCACATAGTATAACTGTGGGTTATCACAAAAGAAGTTATAGGTGTTTCCTGTACCTAGAATAAGTGTTCCACTGTTCACAAAAAGTATATTGTCCAGTTGGTTTACTAAGTGATTTCTTGCCGAGAGTCGCAGTAAAACTAAGGTCTACTACTCCTATATTACTGAAAGTAATCTAAAAAGTAACTATTGGTTTGACTTCCCTAGAACTCCCGTTTGGTGTTCCAAATTAGATTATATGCTTTGGTCTGTGTACCTTAAAGCACAGTGTTTTGTTTTTCTATAATGTGTTTATATGTTCTGTGATAGTACTTATTTCCCCCAAGATGTACCTGGGCCTATTTGTATTGTAAAAATAAAGTGTTTATGTAAATACACAGTGTTTCAGTGTTTCTTTGGACGATTTGTATTACATTTTATTAGTACTGATTCGACAGCCCTCTCTCCCTCCTAAGATAAGCCTGGCTGCTCTGTCTAAACTACCATGCACTCTGGTGGTACAGCCTTCTACTAAGAGTGGAGTCATGTACTGCCTGAGTTGAATGGTTTTACTGGACTCAGGAAAAACTGTCCTAACAGGGTGCGATAACTTTTTTCCTTTAAATGATGCTTTTTTCCCTATTCTTCCTTTTCCATTGCCAGGATGCCATCGTTCCATAATATGGAAAACACACCATTTAAGTGTTGCCCTTCCTCTAACAGGAAGTTTCCCTGGAAGGACTTGCACAGGGTGTGTAACGTCTGCCTCCCAAGGGACCACACAAAAAGCATTGCATGTTCTGCAAACTTTTTTTGTCCCAAAACAATAGAGGACCGTGAGAATAAGCGTTGGGCCCATCACGCCATGCAGGCAGAGACCGGTATGGACGATCAGGGAGCCTCCAGCGATGGCAGCGTAGACGTTGCATGTGACAGTGATAGGGAGCCAAGGGCAATCAGGACCCAACCGTTTCCTGCGTGTGAGCTCAGAATCCATCAGCAGGCCACCATTTCTGCTACAGAGACAACCGGCGGCTCAAGCACCCACACTGCATGGTACACAAAGCACACCCCTCATGGCAGACAGTCGACTGCTTCGTCGACCATTAAGCCTCACAGTGTCGAAGGGAAGGTCCAAAAAATCCCTGTCCTTTGGGCCATCGCGACTGACAGGCCCACAAAACAAACGCTGTGTCTGTTCCCAACACTGCGAATAAACCATACAAACTCTCGGGTACCGGCGAACAAGCATCAGAAGATGCTTTGACACCCCTTTCCAATAACTCTAATAGGAGGGAGTTTATGAAGAAACATGTCCCAGACGCACTCCAAGTCCAAAGCATCGAAAAACTCACAATCTTTGACGCCTCTACTCCCTAAATCCCCTATTTTAAAGGCTAAAAAACCCTCTGCCTCTAGTGACACCCTTTCAGGAGCCATGCAGCTTAAACAGCCCTCTACATCAGAGAGCAACTCTACCCCTGTTCCCACAGGTTTTCCAAGCTCCATCCAATGGACCCCTGTAAAATTTGTCAGAGTAATGCGAAGAATGTCATGCTTTGTTGACTTCTTTGATAGTCACTCTGATCAACTGTCCACTCCAACGGCCTGTGAGGGGGATGCAGCTAAAGACAAACCTGCTGCCAAAAGACCACAAATAGACATTGCTCAGCCAAGTACTTTGCAGGACATGTCCCAAGAAGTCTACTATATTGACACTTCAGGCTCTCAAGATCCTGTTTCAATTGCAGACAAAGGGGGCCTATATGACACCGATCAGTATTATGATGACGTTTACATCATACAATCTCCAGACCATCATGACCAACCCGTGGCTGACTCCCCTGTGGATGATCGGCTGCAGTATAATGAGCTCCTTTTAAAGGCTACTGAACATTTTAAGAGCGATACCCAAGAAGCACAATTCAACAATGATTCTTTTGTAGAGGACATCCTTGGGGAGAAGAGGTTTGCAGCACAGTTTATACCACTCCTGCAGTCCATCCAGAGGCAGTCCTCCCAGCAACATTTTCAAAGGGGGCACAGAAGATCTAGGAGTAGAGGCAGAGCGTTCTCAAGCAGAGCCTCCACCCCCCAAAGCAATGACCACCAGCTCCAGGTCCCCTCCCATGCCTCTCCAGTAGAAGGTTGCATTTGTCAGTTCACCCACTCATGAGAGGGGGATCACGTCAGACAAGTGGGTACTTTCCACCGTGGCGGGAGGCTATTGCATAGAACTCATACAGAGACCAACCACCTGCCAAGACAGACAAAACGCAGGAGGAGCAACGCATTCTGGTAGAAGAGGTCAAAGCACTGCTGGAAAAGGACGCTATAGAGATCATCCCGGCAAACCAGGGTATTTATACAACGTACTTCTTGTGGCAAATAAAGACCTCACAGTGCGCTCTATGCTAGACCTGCATCCTGCAAACACATGTCAAGCCACAAAAGTTCTGCATGACAACGCTACAAGAGGTAATCCCACTGCTAAAACAGGGGGACTATGTGGCAACATTGGATATGAAAGATGCATGCTTTCATATTTCAATGTTCCCAGTGCACAGAAAATGCTTGCGCTTCAAAATGGCAAATCAACACTACCAATTCAAAGTGCTCCCCTTCGGCATAGCCTCAGCACCTAGGGTATTCACCAAGAAGTTGGCGGTAGTGGCGGCGCACTTACACAGAGCATCTATCCCAGTGTACCCTTATCTGGACTACTGGCTGATAACTGGGGAATCCCCTCAAATTTGCAAGCAGAATACCCAAGGAAGAATCTACCTCCTGTTCCAATTGGGGTTTTCAATCCACGGGGGGAAAAAATGAAGTCTTGTTCCAAGCCAAAACAAATAGTTCCTAGGAGCTATCATAAAGACAAAAGTCTTCCCCTCAAACGAAAGAGTTCAAAACATACTGCTGCAAATACCTCATTATCTTGCCGGTCGCCAAATAACGGTACGCAAAGCAATGCGCCTGCTTGGGATGATGGCTTCAAGCATTTATCTATTCACACACGCACAATTGTGCATGCGCCCAATGCAGGCGTGGTCATCTAAACCATCGTCTCTGGCAAGCGGTCAGTGGGACGATCTGGTGGTTGTTTTGCTAACCCTAGTACAAGCACTTTGTTGGTGGTCAAAGGAAAATCTGTTAAAGGGAAAACCTTTCACAATCCGCCAATCCAAGTGATACTTACAACAGACGACTCACTCTCCGGATGGGGAGCCCATTACCTTCACCACACAGCGGTGGACACAGATCACAGCCCAGAACCACATCATCCTTCTGGAACTGCTATGGGTACTGTAAGAAACCAGAGGGCGTCTCACCAGCTAGTCCCCGGGGATCTCTCACGTGGCTAGGGCCCAGTCATCAGCCTTTGGACCAGTGCAGGAGTATCATCTGGGTGAGGAGTTTTCGGGGGTATGGGTAAGGCAGCCGATGGTGAGGCACAGTATTCCCCCCCTTTTTTCTTCATCTAACCCATCTTATTTTTTATGATTGTCTGAGGTCCCAACTCCCACCCTCTGAGAGTAACAAGACTAACATTTTACTGGACATGTCCCGTTAATCGGATCAGGCAAAGTCAGGCACTTGACTTTGATTGCATACACCTAATACCAATTATCTCTCCTCACACGGATAAAAGGCAGAACCTACAGACTCACTGAGCAAGGCGGAACACAAGAACGAGCAGCACTTCCCCAACATGGGGTCTGGCATGGATTCACTTGCTCATGAATATTCCCTGTCGTCAGGCTGGGAATCCTCTGTTTAAAAAAAAAAGAAAGTTTCACTTTCACTTAAAAACGGTTCTTCTCCTCTAAACCAATCCCTGTCCTCTAGGTCATACTGCCCTCTCCCTAAGCCCGTCCTCTAGCAGCCATCTTCTGATTTTTACTGCATGCTTCAGTGTTGGGAGTCCTTGTTTTTTCATGAAATAGTTTGATTTTTGTTTCCACCAGAGCCTGTGTGCTCTTTCTTAATCGTCCGGCAACGGGGACCCGTTGTCGTGAAGTTTTGCGCCCCCTCAAGGACAAAGATTAGTCAAAGTTTCTGGAAGGCAGTCTTGGGCCTACTTCGCACCCTCCGACCATGACAGAAGAGAAAAAGGAGGGAAGGACCCTCTTCAGGCCTTGTACCGAATGCGGTCTACGGAACGTCTTTGTAGTTGACAAACCTTTACAATGTCTTTACCTCCTTGTGGTCTGGGTGTAGGCAGTAGAGTGTGAGATATGCCTGGGATTCTTGAAGAAGACCCCGAAAGACCGGCATAGCAGGCTGGCAGCATGGCTCAACTCGAACAAGGCTTCTCCCCCATGCTCTGAGCAGGGTCATGCCTCGCCCATGACCGGCCGGTCAAGAGTGGTCTCCCTCTGGGAGGAGATCTAAGTCCTTTGAGGTCACCCCATCCGTGGGGGTCCAAAATAAGGCCAAGAAACATAAGTCTGATTCCACTGGGTTCGCCGCTGATGGGGATCCCAGGTTGGTAGCTGTGATCAATATTGCTTTCAGCGTCTGTAGCCAACCTGCCATCAAGCTCCTCCTCAAAGAAGTCGTCCACCCATGCCAAGTTGCGAAAGAAATCAAATGAGCCTAGGCCGGAGGAAGGGAAGAATACCTGCTAGGGAGAATTCTCAGAAATCGCTTATTCCCTTCTACCTTGGAGACCCCCAGCTCTTTTTGCTGGACTTGAGGACTTTTAATGTATTTCTAACCTGGAGAGAGTGAGACCTTTTTCACACACATGTATTTTTCTGTGATTTGGAACCTGTGTTTCTTTTGACTTTGGGGTCTGACAAACTCCATAGGCATCATATTTACATCGTGAGACACAGCAACTTCAGTGCAGTGACACAGGGGAAGTCTCTTAGATTTCCCAAAGGTTTAAATACCTTCTCTTGGTGAAACTATTGTGTCCAAGAGCAGTGAAGTGAAATTTACTTTACTTACATTTTGTAACTTTCTAGACCCAGCACACACTATCTTTACAATAGGTTGCTGGAGGGGTTACTTAGTATTCCCTTTGTCTAGTTTCTCATGTAATGTTTTTATGTTACCCTTTCTACAATTAATGGCTGGTGGCAGTTGTTTACATTTCCCTACCATTGTGTGTTTTTACCGCGGGCTGCAATTGCAGCTGCAGTAAGACACCCATGCGTGCTCATTTTGTGAAAATGGCCCCGGTCTCCTTTTTTCGCAATTTCTTGATGGAAGGGTCCTTCTTCAGATTTACTCCATGCCCCAAACCAGGTTTGGCCCTTTGTTCATTTTGTCTTTGGCAGGATTCACTGGTGTAGCCCGCCTCTGGCTCCCGCGTGTCTGGCAGGGCAGGAAGTGAGGGAGGTGCCCAAAACTCCCTGTGCGTAATCCCTGCTGTGTGAGTGACAGCTAGGCTGCGAATGAATGGGAGACACCTGCATAAAAGGCAAAGCTTTTTGCTTAGAAGGCAGTCGACCACTGGATGAAGGCATCCGAAGAAGAACTGACGCTTGCTGCAACTCCTGGACCATTGGTTTGCCTGGTGAAGCCCTGCTGCATGGCTGAAGCTCCGAAATCGCCTCGACTAGAGAAGCCCTGCAACGGACGACTTCTCCCCTTGGGTCGGTGGGACCAATCAACCCCAAAGCAAACTCGTCTGGATATCCTCTCGGAGGTGACTGCACTTCCATTGCTGCTGCAGGAATCGATTGCCAGGGATAGGAACACCACATCGAGTGCATAGTTTTTAAGTTGGACCGAAGCTACAGGAAGACCCTCCGGACTCGCATGAAGCAGGACTGACCAAGCCTGAGCCACCTCAACAGAGAGCTGGACCCCAGAGGCGAGGAAAGTCCATAAAGGCATTTGAGAACCGCAGTGGTGCTGTTTGCGAGAGCCGCAAGCAGCTGGAACCGGAAGTGCAGCTGATCTGAAGTTTGCTCATTGCTGCCGCTGACCTTCCATTCGTAGTGCTGGAGTCCCCTGACGTCCTCCCTCTTGTCCCCATGACTGAGGCTGAGGAACACAGGATCTGCAGACCTACACAGGAACGGAAGCCAGCTGGAACCAGTTTTCTTCAAACCAAAGGTACTGTAAAACTAGGGGCACTTACCTCTTGTTGTGTAGCCTTGCTAGCTCTCAGTTGAGACTTGTCTTGGATGCCTTTGCAGAGTTACTTACAGCTTTGCCCCTCACAAGCCTCCCAGCTTGGGGCCCTACAGTGATTTTCATTTTCTAAAACGATTTCTAAAACATTGTGCAAGACTTTAATTACCTGCAAGAAGTGCTCCAGCTCACCTAGACTTTTGTTCCACTGACATTGGCTGTCCTGGCTCCCAGGAAAGGTTAATTTACTTTGCATTGGAAGGTTCAAAAAGTACTTACCTGTTTAAGAATATTTCTTAACCATTGTTTTCATCCCCCTCTTTTCCTTTTGACACTAAACTCAGTATTGCTCTAAATGTACCAGTGATATGTCAATGTCCAGTGTCCTAGTTATTTGTCACCTCAGGGTGTAGGAAGTGTCGGTGTGCCATCCCAAATGGGTATCTACTGATGTACTGAAACTGAGCGTGTGTAGTTTTGAGGTATATTATTGTGTTACATATATTTGCTCCTTTCTAAAGAAGGCTTATTCAACTGACAAATTAATAAAGGCTGGGTTAACTATTGCCAAGAGGACAAGGCTGGTGCAGTCTCCCACAGGGTACTGCATACAATCTTGCCTAACAAGACTGCACAGCCCAAGCAGGCTCAACCAGCGCAGCCAAAGTCCTCAGTGGCCACTTAGGCGGCTGCGATGACCGCGGAAGGTGCTGACCCTACTAGGGTGGCTCCTACAGCCCAAACGGATTCCCAACCTCCAAGGTGCGACACGGCCACCGAGGCAGCAGCGAAGGCTGCAGGCACCATTTGGGGGGAGGGGAGGGAAAACCGGCCAAAATCCAGGTCCACAACCCTTTAGGGGGAGGGGTGTGGAGGCCTCAAAACAGCCCTCCAGGGTTGACGTTCAACCGATGGACATCTCATCCACGGACGATGACAAGCACGAGTCTGTCCATACGGTCCACGAGGACGATAGCAGTGAAGGGCCTATCAATTCATTGCTCCCTTCACAACCATTGGACATATCCAGGTCTCTCCACACCTGGGTGATGGAGGTTGAGAAGAGGTTGCCCCCAGCACTTGTGGTGCCGCAGGCCCCTGACCATCCTCCACATAAAGAGAAGGCATCATCCGACGCCTCCACATCAGCCTCCACCACGCCAGGCCCTGACTCGACCAGCAGACCCGGGCACGGACACTGGTACGGACACGGCCACAGGAAACAATGAAGATGAGGACTTTGTCGTAGCAGACAAATCACTGCACCTGGACGCCCCTCCTAGAGACTCTCCACCAGACGAGGTGGGATCATTCATCTCGGTTTTCCAGGGCCTCTGAGCTGTCCCAGCTGGTGCCTGAAGAAACCAGGAAAGAGGGCTTCTTGTATCAGAGATGAGAGCCTAAGAGGAAGACTATCATGGTGGTGCCCTTCCTGGACGATATTTGGGAGGAAGGCCTAGCCCACATGAAGAATCCATGCACGGCTCCAAGCAAGGCAGACTGGAGAAGAAATATAGGGTGCCGGACTCTGCCCCAAGTACTTGATGTCAAAACCGTTGCCAGACTTGGTAGTGTCAGCTGCCGCAAGGAAACGTTTGGCTACCCCAGCTTCATCATCAGTTCCCCTGGGTAGCGAGGGAAAGAATGGCAGCTATGGGAAAGAGTGATTTACACGGCAGCATCCACGATCAAGGCAGCCATTTTGGCCCGATATGACCGAGAACTTTGTTACAAGCTGGGCGAGATCCTGAAATTCCTCACGATGTCCAGATGGAAGCTCTCGTCCTCTTTCAGGAAGGGGTGGTGGCATCGGACCATGCCATTACGGTGGCAAGTGGACATCGCTGACATGGGTTGCCAGCAGATGGGAAACGGAGTGTGCCTTCATCGTCAGGGATGGATGAAGGCTACACATTTTCAGGCGAAGGTGCTGGACATGCCCTTCGACAAAGACAATCTGTTTGTCCTTGCTTGTAAAAAAAAACAAAAAAAAAATACATAAAAATAAACATTTTAAAAAAAAATGTTGGTTGGCAACTCTAACTCTTGAGTGAACAGCTACAAAAGTTCTTACTTTGAATGTGTGTTGCACTATTCTGAAAAGAATATATATGGTACTCTTACTTCCCGTCCCCTTTCCTCCATACTACATGGGGGCCCCTTCCTAGAGACAGGAGACAGAACCTTTTTCACCAGAAAAAACCTGCTTCCTCTTTAATTTTGGAGGCGCATCAGGATGCGGCCCTGGGAGCATGCGCTGCCCTGACTCTGCCCTCCGGCGCAACGCCTCCGTCCCCTTTTCTGCATCGACTGGAATGGGCCGAACTCACCAGCGTTCCTGGGTTTTGCTTCCACGTGTGGATACTTCTTCTCTTCTGTCTGTCTTTTTATCATTCAGGTGCTCGGTCCTCAGGCGTCATGCTCCTCCCCGGCACATGTCGACTTCTACAGGGTTCAGCAGGTGTCCATCCTGCAACTGGCTCTAACTTCAGATCCCCACGCCCTCTGCCTACGTTGCCTTGGCCCAGACCACGGCTGGGAAGCTTGTACTACGTGCAACGCAATTGCCTCGGTCTCTGAAGAACAGACTAGCCAGGTGGAGGGAGCTCTTCCAGAGATGGCCTCCAGAAGACCTGAAGGACTTTGTCAATCATCGATCCAGGCCCAAGGTATGGCCACTCTTTTCCAGCGCACCCCGCAAGGGAGACTCCTTTCCAAGGACTCACCTGCGTGGGAGGAACCACTCAGGTTCTCATACCAGCACAAGTACCGAGGCTAAGCTAGCTACCGGCCGGCAGGCCGAGGGGTCAGTGGATCCTCCTGGTAACAGTGCTGAAGAGTCCAGAAGGGTTTTTACTAGGTCTTCACCGGAGGGGCCACGCCCTAGTACCGGCAACATGTTCTGAAAGATACGCAGCTCTACAGGCAGATCCACCGAGGGTGAAGCGCCTACCAAGTCTCTGCCTGGAGAGCAGGGTAGGCCTCATGATCCATGCTCAAGAGTCCTGGACGAGGCTGGTCCCAATGAGCCAAGCAACACGACGCAGGCATGTGGAAGGCAGCTCGACAAGATGGCCACTGTGCCAGACATTAGACACCTGCCCAATACCGCACCAAGGAAGCGAGCAAGTGGCGGAACGAGTGTCAAGGTGGGATTGGTGTCAACCAGGTATGTGGCCTACAGCCTATCCTTCATTTGCACAGGTCAGGTTCCCTCTGCATCCGTAGGGGCAGGGCAGCGCAACAGCTCCAGCAGCCACCCGCTACCCCGTCGATATCGGCTACCGTCCTTCTGGCCCATTCTCCACACCTCAGCCCTCTCCGACCCCACCAACCAATGGTGCAGGCAGTTCCATACCAGCCTCCGCTGTAGCCTCTGGCTCCGGTCTCCACACTTCAGCCCTCTGCTCACAGCACCCCTCCACCGGTTCCCTGACCAAACAGACCCCCAGGTGGACACAGATGAGGACGACGACCCCAACACACCGTGGACAGCCAAGGCCTTCCATGAACGTTTTGAAGGGCTGGCAGAGTTCCTGGGCCTTCCTCAACCCGAGGTCGAGCAACCATCACAGGGGGGTCCTCGCCGAAGTCCTCACGCTACATCCTGCATCGAGGATCCCAATGCAGAAGGACGTCGTCGCCTTGGCAAAAAAGGACTGGCTCAAGCACCACTCAATCAACGCCTGGACGCCAATTACAGGCAGATGGAGGGGGGGGGATACACTCTTTCTATGGGACCATCCTCAGCCAAACTCCTCACTGATCGCTGTGGCATCACTATACTCCAAGCCTCAGTCATCCGCGGCACTGCTAGACGGGGAGAAGATCTTGGAGGCGTATGGGAAGAAGCTGTATTCCAAGGCGTCACTGCATCTTCGTCAAGCCAATGCGGATGCCATGCTGGCAGCCTTTAACCAGAGGCTTTGGCAGGAAATTGTGGATTTCCTCCCACAGCTGCTTGCGCAGAGCCAATCGCGACTCAAGGCGGGACTGGCCAAGGCCAAAATGGTGGCACAAGACATCATGGAGTCCACTGTGGCCCACATTGACACCTGGCCGGACTATCTGCATCGCCACCGACATGAGAAGAACTGCCTGGCTCTGTGCTACGAAATTCAACCCAGATGTCCAGGAACGCATCTTAGACCTGCCGTTCGAAGGGGATGACCTCTCCACTCCAGACCAGAAGCTGGATAAAAAGAAAAACGGCTCACAAACATCGAAGTCTTTATCCATCCTCAAAGACCACGGCCAAAACGTACGCCCAGTCACAGCAGCGCTCGGAAAAGGGGTGTACATAAGCAGGGTTCCGCGGCTTCCAAGAGCGGAGGTCCAGGCAGCCGGACCGCTCGCTGACCCAGCATCGGTTCAAGTAACAAAAAGGCGGTGAGGGGTTTGCCGATGCCCAGTGGGCTTTACTACAGGAAGGCATACAGGAGGTTCCCAAACCCCTACATACTAGTCTCCTCACCACTGTCACTGAAGGCCGACAGGTGAACCAGAGCATTCTTAAGAATACTTTGGACTCTGCAGAAACTGCTGGTCGATCCTTGGCTCAGGGCACACGCCTGAAAAGACATGCGTGGCTACGGAACTCTGGATTCAAGCCAGAGATGCAAGCGTCACTAATAAACCCGTGAAAGAATCCAACCTGTCTGGGAAAGCGGTCGATGAGACCCTCGAAACCGCAAAAAAGGAACATGACACCTTAAAAACACTGGACCAGATTACACAAAGACCCCTCTACAAGATGATGATCTGGGTCCAAACAGCTTTTTCGTGGCCAACGCTTGCCTCAACAACAATACCCATCGGGAAAGTATTGGAATTCTACACAGGGAAATAGTGGATACACCACCCCGTATCCCCAAAGGGGTCAACGCCGTGGCAAAGGAAGTGGCCGGATCTCTACCCCAGAGGCTCCCCAGCCTCAGGTTCGAAATGACCCCACGTTTCGGGTCCACTTCCATGCCTCCCCGGTCGGGGGCCGGCTAACATCGTTTCTTCAGGCATGGGAGGGAATAACTACAGAGCAGTGGGTGCTAAAGACCGTGACCCTCGGATACTGTATAGAGTTCAACCGGTCCCCAACATTCAGACCTCCATGAGCAATATGACTGACACCAGACAATCTTCGCATTCTTCTGCAGGAAGTAGAGACACTACAGAAAAAAGGAGTCATAGAAATCGTACCTCTGTCTCAGGTAAAAGAAGCTATTTATTTAGTGTACTTCCTTGTACCCAAAAAGGATCGAACCATGCGCCCTGTTTTTAGATCTCCGCCCAGCGAACAAGTTTGTGAAGCCACAAGTTCTGCATGGTCACACTACAGGAAGTAATTCCACTGCTCTCACGGGGATTACATGGCAACACTGGACATGAAAGATGCATACTTTCATATTTCAATGTTGCTAGTGCACAGAAAACACTTCAGATTTATGATACAGGACAAACATGATCAGTTCAAAGTACTACCCTTCGGGATAGCATCTGCACCCAGGGTATTTACAAAGGTACAAGCGGTGGCAGCAGCACATCTGCGCAGGGAATCCATCCCGGTCTATCCTTACCTTGACGTCTGGCTCATAACTGGGGACTCTTACGAAAAATGTCTGTCAAATACCCAAAAGACGATGGATCTTTTATTCAGTCTGGGATTCTCTATCAACGAGAAGAAATCCAATCTAGACCCCAATCAGGTCAAACACTTCCTAGCGGCTCTAATTAGAACAAAGGGCGGCCTCGTCTTCCCCTCCAACGAGAGGGTCCCAAACATGTTGTTTCAGATACCTCAGTATGTAGCCAGTCGAGAGGTGACTGTATGCAAGGCTATGTGACTGCTAGGAATGATGGCGTCATGTAGTTACTTGGTTCCTCATGCGCGCCTGCTCATGCGCCCAATGCAAGAGTGGCTCAACAGCCAGTGGTGTCAGGCCAGCGGACAGTGGGACGATCTAGTCGTTGTTTCGCCAGCCCTCGTTCTCTCGCTGCAGTGGTGGTCGAGGGACAACCTCTTGAAAGGGAAATCCTTTACCACCCCAGCAGTGGAAGCCAGTCTAACGAGACGCGTTTTACAGGTTGGGGAGCTCACCTGCTTCAACAAACAACACACAGAGTTTGGTCGTCAGACATAGCATCCAACCACATAAACCTGTTGGAACTGTTTGCAGTGTTCTAAGCTCTAAAAAGCTTTCCAGACACAACTGCAGGGGAAAACGATCCAAATCCTCAGACAGCACCACGGCCATGTACTATCTGAACAAACAAGGGGGCACTCATTCTCCAGGGCTGTCTAAACTGTCCCAGAACATTTGGAAGTGGGCTCTCAGACGCAACATGTTCCTGTTATCACAACATGTTCCAGGGGAACTCAATCTTCTGGCAGATATACTCAGCAGAGACTTTCTGTTGCCAATGGAGTAGGAATGGCGATTACACAGACCTCCAACGTTTTCGCAGAATGGGGCTTCCCAGAGATGGATCTGTTCGCAACTCTGGAGAACGCTCAATGCCAAGATTACGCCTCCAGGTACCCCAGAACCGTTCCAATGGGAATGGACTCTGGATAACATGGTAACGGAAATTGGTCTACGCTTTACCCCCTTCCCCCTGACTCCCCATCTCAACAAGATTGTACACAAGATGCACCAGGAACCAGTCACAATGATACTGGTGGCCCCCATGTGGGCCTGCCAACCCTGATTCGTTCATCTATGGAGATGTCCCCATCTGCTCCAGTCAAACTGCCTTGCCCGTACAACATGTCGCAAGACAGAGGGGAGAAGCTTCACCCATGCCCGCAGACATTGAACTTGGCGGCCTGGCTCCTGAGGTCATAGTTTGGACACCTGCAACTCCCTCAGAGATGTATGGACATTCTCAGGCAAGCAAGAAAGCCAAACACCAGATACTGCTATTCCAGTAAATGGAAACGGTTTGTCATCTGGTGCAACTCAAAGAGCATTAACCCAATTAACTGCTCTCCCACACACATTGTGTTATACTCAACTCATTTACTTGACTCAGGCCTGGTCTTCAACTCCAGCAAGGTGCACTTAGCTGCACTTTCAGCCTACACTACATCGCAACAGAATGTGTCATGGTGGAAGATACCAGTTATTAAAGCTTTAATGGAGGGAGTGAAAAGAATTCCCCCTCCCATTTCTAACCGAGCTCCCGGGTGGGACCTAAATGTGGTATTGACCAGGCTTTTGGGGGCTCCCTTGGAGCCCATGCACCAAGGCAAGTCTTAAAGACCTCACCCTTAAGACTGCTTTTTTTAATAGCTATTACCTCCATTAGGAGGGTAAGTGAACTACAAGCGCTCTCGATCCTAGATCCCTTCATAATAGTTTACAAAGACAAGGTGGTTCTGCGCACTCACCCTAGATTTGCGCCTAAATTAATTTCCAAGTTCCATGTGAACCAGTCAATCGAACTAACAACGTTCTTTCAGAATCCTTCAAGCCTTGGAGAAAGAACCCTGCACACACTGGATGTACGCAGAGCTGTCCTGTTCTACATGGAAAGAACTCGACCATTTACAAAGACTAATCAGTTTTTCGTTTCGGTGGCAGCAGGAAGAGGAGACGCAGTCTCCAAATCCACCATTTCTAGGTGGATTGTTAAATGCATTACACTCTGCTACACTCTTGCTAAGAGAGAGCTGGCCTCCAAGCCTAGCGCACATTCCACTCGAGGCACTGGGGCGTCAATAGCATTCATTGCAAATGTTCCCCTTGAATCCATTTGCAAAGCGGCAACCTGGAGTTCTGTACACACCTTTACAAAACACTATTGTCTAGACACACATTCTAGGTCTGATTCTCAGGTGGGACAGGCAGTACTAAGACATCTTTTTACTACTGTTCCTTCTCACAACCCGCCTCCAACTCCAGGTACTGATCGCTAGTCTATGCAAAGCGTGTGATTCTAAGCAGATTAACAAACCTCAGAAGACATGAATTACTTACCGTAAAAGCATTTATGATGATTGTATCTGCTTAGATTCACATGCGCCCACCCTTCCTCCTCCTTCCTCCTCAGATGGAAGGAACATAGACGTCTTACCACTTTCTCTCTCTTTTCTGTACTCGCGCACGATGGTCCGAAGGCTCCCTCTTGGCAGAAAAAATACAATCTGAGGGACCTAGACTCATGAGGGATCTTGGGTACACTACAGGTCACGTAGGGATAGTGTTACAGGCACGCCCATGTCGACATCCCCTTTCGATTTTCAAAAGACAAGATGCAATACTCCGCGGTTACCACTGATGTCGGACCATATGCACAGCATGTGAATCTAAGCAGATGCAATCGTCTAATACTTTTACTGTAAGTAATACATGTCTTTCACTTTACTACAAGATAAGGTATTTAAACCTTATAAGAAATCCCAGGGACTTTTCTGTGACAATGCACTGAAGGTGCTGTGTCACAATACAAAGGTAGATGCCTATGGAGTTTGTCAGACTCCAAAAACAAAGTCCAAATCAGATTTAAAAAAATACACAAGTGAGAAAAAGGTCTCACTCCGGGATAACATTTATAGTCCTAAAGTCCAGCAGAAGAGCTGGGGGTCTCCAAGGTTGAAGGGAATTTGCACATAAATGAGAATTCTCTCTAACAAACTTCGTTTAGATTCACTTTTATGGATGCACTTTGTGTGCTCACATCCAGTGTACTGGTAGCAGGCAGGCTGCTCTGGTATTTTTAGGCAAGCCAACCAACTCTTTAAATTGGAAGTGTTGGCGCAGACACCTATGTGCCTTGTGCGCCATGAAAACATTGCTCAGAAAGTCCCATAACCCTTATATGAAAGCTCCATCCAGAAAGGCGCACATGTCTAAAACTTGATGTTCTTTCTAAGGGCAAACAGCGTTCCAGGTGGAGTTCATAATAATGTAACTTGTATATGATCGAGCCGAGAAGCAAATCTGTTCGACTCCGTGAGTCAAAGAAAAATTCTCCACTAACCGTTCATATTTTTTTTAAGAAAGATGGTTACTAATGTACTTCCCCTTCGTTCTCTATGCTGTAAACGGTGACCTGCCTCGCATTCTTCCTTAAAATCCATATTCTGTATTACGAAGGAGTGCCAGAGTCTAATTTCTCTTTCCCCAAACTCCCACTATCCTCAACCCAGTCACCTCTCCATTGCATAACTGTGTCGTACATACTAAAATAATGAAGATTAATTCTGTCCCTGCGTTGGGTTGTCCCATTTCCTCTTTCCAGCACGTTCCCTATGACCCTTGTATTAACTATCATATTATGACAATGTAAAGAACCCAGTAGTAGGACTTGCTGCCTCCCACCACCCTCAATCCTCACCCACTCATCAATATGCCCTTTGAACAGTGCTTCTTGGCAGCGCACTTTTCATTTTTAATTAATAAATGCAAATACATTCATTTCCATTACATCTCATCAGACTTGTGAAAATACTCCAATACCATCCCTCAACGAGCAGGTAGGCTATTTTGAGGTTAAAAGCATGTTCTACCAATTTCTTGCATGGACTAGATTCTTAGTGTCCACTAGGCATTCATTTGGGAATAGCACTTAAAGAATAACTGGTGATTCATTTAGAATATTACAGATCGTATTTGTGTGGCTGTCATCTTACTGTGTATCTGTTTCAATTTATGTCTGCATGATGTTATGAAATTAGTTGTACATGTTGCATACACCTTTTTTCCCTCTGCTTTCCACTTTATATCTAGAAAATAATATGAGATCTGTTGTTAACTAATGATGGTTGCTTATCTCTTTCAGGATCATACATGCGCACATTGGAAGCTAACCTTAAAAATACTAATTTTATTTTAGTGGGATTTTCCGGTGACGCACTCAGGCCTGATGCTATGAGGCAAGATCCTACAAGGAAAGGATCATTCGTCAATGTTAATCCCACAAATCCACGGCCACAAAGTGACACCCCAGAAATCCGAAAGTACAAAAAGAGATTCAATTCGGAGATTTTATGTGCTGCCTTATGGGGTACGTAATAGCCTCTTGCCTTGCCTGCCTGCACAGCTCCTCTCCCTATATCACTTGACTTCTTATCACTTCAGCTATATCTTCCTGAATGATGTCCAGTGTTTGAAGTGCCTGTGAAAGGTGACCTCTGCATTGTGTACTAGAGAATGCTACCATAGACTGGTGTTGCATTTTATTTTGTATGTTATATGAAGTCATGGCTGCTTCTGAACAATTTTTTTCAAAAACAAAACTTTACATTTTGCAACACTGGAACAGCTGGATCTTCTGACCACATATTTTAACAAGTCTGAGAGAGGTTGGTGCACTTTTTTAGGATTTGTTTGTGTGGTTGACCGTTGGTATATGGGTGACTGATAGGTGATAGTCTGGATTGCAGCTGACCTTTGCACTGCTTCATACACTTAAGAGGAATTTTTGGATCGTAGTTGAAGCCTGCAGTAAAGTGATTTGTAAGTATATTGTTGCAAATGAAGTGGGCCGTACAGTTCAGCACTTTTTATTATTTTAGTGATGTATTAAACACAAGACTCAAGTGGATGCCTGCGTTTGCCAGGGTGGTGGTTAGACCAGGAAAATACTTTTTTGGTTTTCCTTTTGTTAACTTTGGTGGTCACTAGACTTTTTGTTGGCTTTTCATTGTCCTGACTTCTTGTTTCAAGTGACACTTTTTCAGACGTTTCGCTGAAGAGGGACACTGCATGTTCATGTGCTGCCCTTGCTACCCCATGTGCTAAGCAGGGCACTGGTGCTATAAAGAGCTCCATTTTGGGTCCAACATGGGCCGGTTGAAGCGGTGTACTGTTATTTGGTTTGAACTGTAGTTTAGCATTTTTACAGTATTAGTAGCACTTGCTTCCTGAAAGGGAGAAATATTGCTACCATGTAATATTTGTCCCAGTACCTGGTCATGGTCCTTTAAGCTCTGTTACAAGAGGCATGCCACGTTTGGCCATTCTGTATGTGAACACCCAAAGAGATGTCTTGTTTAGGCTGGATGTGGGTCTTCCACACATCTCTGGCCACGTTTACTTTGTTTGTGCCTGCAGAAGTGGAATTACTGGTCTCGCCAGATTCTGTGTTTGTCGCTACGTTTTATGAGTGGTTGTTTATTGGAGGGTTGTGGTCACCCACAACCCTGTGTGTGTGTGTGTGTGTGTGTGTGTGTGTGTGTGTGTGTGTGTGTGTGTGTGTCGGATCCCATTCGCTAGAATCTACCTGGAACAATGCTAAATTGCTGAAGTGATGCAGACATGGCCAGACACAACTTGCAGAAGCTCTGTGGCTGACTCCTGAGGGAAGCTCTACCTTTCTTCTGTCCATCATCCTACCTGATTTGGGCTCTTACTCCCTCTGATCCAGACGGAATAACTAGAACCTGCTCCAGTACTGTGTACTCACCTGCGGCAGAGGTGGTGCCTGCTGGAAGCCAAGTAGGCTGCTGTTGTTCACAAATGCTCTCAACACGCCTTGGACTGGATTTCAAAAGCTGTCCTTCCTTGAGGAACCATCCTGACACTCAGACCTGCAGTCTCTTGTTGACCAGCTCCTCCTCTGATCTGTTAAAGGTTCGCCATTGTGATTCCTCACTGCTGCTGTCCAGACTAGCTCTTTGAGGGTCACCTGTGAGTTATCTAACCATGTGGACAAAGTTTTCTTTGCTCACCCATCTATAAGACGGACCAGGCACCTGGCAGACTTGAGAACCTGACCAAGAGATTCTGTATAGCTTGGCGGGCAAGACTGAGCAGCCAGCCATTGAGAAACAGTCCTGTGAGGGCATAAGGGGACCCAGAGAAAGCAGAAATGGGGTAGTGGTTTTCCACCACCCTTCTGGACGACAGCAGCTTCCTACCTCAGTGCGGTACAAACTGGTGGACAAGATAAGTCGGCGGGAAAAGCAGTCCCAGCACAGGACAACAAACCCATTCAGTGAGAGAGGCCAGGATGAAGGCTAGCAACAGGCAAGGAAGGGCACCCAGCAGCCAAATATATAAGAACTGTACAATACCCAGCCAGTACATAATCATCCTGGGTCCAAAATGGGGTGCTTGAATCCCCCTTGTACTATGAGCCATATGAGCTACCATAGGACATAATGGTAAAAAGGGTTGCAGTGGCATGAGGACTTCGGTAGAAGTCCCTCTGACAAAAATGTCAAAACTTAGAAAACCATAGTTGGAAAAATCAGTCTAGGGGCCCCATTAAATATGATATGATATTGTATTTCTATCGCGCTCGTACACAAGTGTTTCAGAGCGTGACAAGGCAAGGGAGGGGGAAACAGGGGAGAACAAAACAGCGATCTTACTAGGCCCAGTGACATTGAGAATGCGCAAGTGCATGGGAGAGGAAAGGTGCATGGAAGGGGGAGGCATGGAAAGTGCGAAGCAGAGGAGAAACAGATAATAATAAATAGAGGCAACAAACTGGTAGTGCAGCCAGCAATTTGCAATTGCTAGGTTTAAGGCAGCAGACAGGATAGGTCTGATAAGTTCAGGAAGAAAGGGGGGGGGTGTATGGGTACAGATACAGACCCCAGTGCAAGGGGTGGCCCGGAGGCAGTGCGGGAGGGTGGCAGAGTGAGCAGGTACCTGGGCCCGAAGGACAGAGGGTGGGCAGGTGCATGGTGCCAAGAGAACAGATCAGCAGGGGAGAGGGGGAGCGAAGGCAGAAGAAAAGAGGAAGGTCTTGAGGTGCTTCCGGAACCGGAAATGGTGCTCAAGTTTTAGAGTGGCAGGGAGGCTGTCCCAGGGGGAGGCCCCAGCCGAAGACACAGATCTACCCCCAGCTTGTTTCTTTGAAAAACTGACCCTGAGGGAGTTGGAGGTAGAGGAGCGAAGAGCTCGAGAGGGGAGGTATTTGCGGAGGGATAGCTGAAGGTATTTTGGACAAATGGGACGGAGAGACCACCAAAAATGGACTCCTGCCCTAACACTGGGTGCGTGTTAAGTATGTAAGTGCTATTCTCATGGAACCCAGAGTCCAGATGAGTATCACTCCATGTCAAGGGAAGCCATCATCAGTGTGGTTTTCTCTAATCAAGTAACGTATGGGCATGAAGGTTCCAGCAGTAGTTTTCTGCCTTGTGATTCTTGAGTCTTTCTTCCACCAGCTGCTTTGAGCAGAGTCCCCAGCGCATGGCAATGGTGGTGCCAAAACACAGATTTCTATTAAGATCTTGGAGGCTGGCTGTACATCCAGTCCCCCAGTCAGACACATTGTACCATTCAAACATTTGGTGGCCACACAATCGAGAGTGGTTGCAACATTCAAATCACCCTGGGTTTATTCCCAATCTCACAGGGCGAAGTTTCATAAGTTAATTCCAGATATTCGTTCATACATTTGGCTAGATCTGTTCATGGCAGGTCAGAGCTTCAAACTTTGGAGTCTCAGAACAGCCATGCCCATATAGTGAACACTTGTTTCCATGCTTACCAGGTAAATACAGCCTCCTTGTGAACGTTTTAATGGGGACCTGCAGAAAAGGAAACCAGCCTGTGTTCCTGTTTTCTGTTTACGAACAAGGCAGTAGGTAGACTCTTAAAAAAGCAAAGTACTGCCCACCAGCCAGAGAGTTAATACAAGAGGCCGTGCAGGGTCACCTGCTCTGAGAAACAGACTTGAGGGTACCTTTGGGAGACACTGCAGGGATACATACATTACGTTAGATCGCCAGTGAGGCCCTGGATGGGGGACTATCTGCTTAAGAAATTTTAGAATTGTGGGGCAGCAATGACCAGGGCTTCATTTGAGTCACAGCTGAACACTTTATCCCTGACCCACTTTTTTTTTGTTAGTGCTCATATTTCCGGTTAATATGTTGCAATATATTTTGTAGTCTATGAAATTCAGTCATACTCGCATGAATGTCCACGTGAATGAGTTAAAGATACTAGATACTTTATTAATAAGCACACATGTTGAAAAGAACATGTGCATGCGGTCATGTTTTTTGTGTTTACAGAGAACTCATAGCTACACGTGGCATGTGGTAAGGTACCACTTGTGCCTTGAGGCAGCTTTCAACATTAGATTTTTACAACTGGGAAGGAAGATTGGCTGCTGTGGCTTCATTGTCTTTTTGGTTCCACAGGATCCTAGTTATGGATATAACAAACATATTGTTTTCTGTTTAAACTTGTACACCATTTTGAAAACGTAGGAAATTAAAGTTGCACAAGATTTTCAAATGTGTTTTTTGTTTTTCTTTTTAATTCTTTTTTGTAGGTGTTAATCTGTTGGTTGGAACCGAAAGTGGCTTAATGTTGCTGGACAGAAGTGGCCAGGGTAAAGTTTACCCACTCATTAATAGGAGGAGATTTCAACAGATGGATGTACTTGAAGGCCTCAATATCTTGGTTACGATATCAGGTATGGCGTCCTCTTCAACGCATTACCTTGGAGATCTACCTCTGTTCTGGCTGCTGTATTCCTAGCCATGTTTGTAATGGGTTTTGCAAGTTACCCATTTGAAATTAACATTTGGTGTCCTGGCTGGTTAACAAGGATTCAGTGTGAATGTTAGGCATCGGATGAGTTTCTGGTTTAAGCATTTTTTGAAACTATTAATATACAATGTCCCCTGTTTTTATTGACCGCAGGGGATGGGCTGTAGACTATGTAAGCCTAGTGGAGGCTCCAGCGGACCTTAGTTGGCGAAGGAAGTAGGTGTAGTTGCATCCAGGAACAGTTGCTAGCCCAATCAGGTGGCTGGAAACGCAGGCGATAAATTCCAGTATACTGCCTGCGTTTTACCAACCAACCAAGGTGCCTGCCATTTATTCTTTTGCGATCAGCACCTCCGCCTTACCCCGACTCCTCCCCAAAAGACCCTCCGCCTCCATCTCCATCCAGTGTACCTTCTTGGTCTCCTAGCACTGCTGCTCCTTTCCGTCCTCGTCCTTCCTCCATAGAGATAGAAAAGGAACTGAGACTCTTTTCTATTAACTATGGTGGCAGCCATTTTATTTTAGGTTTTCCCCACTGGAGATTGGGCTCACCAGTCACCCGCAGAGGTGTTGGGGCAAGGGGCTCGGGAGGGGGTGGGGGGCGCGTACCTGGCTGGTAATGGGGCCTCAACCCTCGCTGAGGCCCTTGCTTCACTCTGACCTGTCTGGGGACGCCTCACCATAGGAAGTGCGGTAGGGCTATTTTGTATCCCTCTTACTTTGTGTCATTAACAGTAATGGAGCAACAGACAATGTATCCAGGGATAGGCTGGTGGCAGCAGATCATTTTATTCCATGTTTTTTTTAACTTTCAGCAGCCACTTTTTGATTTTACTGCACAATGCCTTTTAGTGTACTGTATACTCTAAAATGCCCATGTGAATGACATTGTTCACCTGTCCTTTGGCCATTGTGTGCCTTGGCCTTCTTCCTAGCCTCTTGGTCTGGAAAACATGGAAAGCAATTTCCTGGGTAAAGCTCCCCTTTTCCCGGGCAAAGTTGTGTATTTGAGGGTAGCCAGATGTGGGGGTTGAGTTGTTAGGACCCAGGCCACATCTGTACCACAGTCTGGTGCTGGGCAGATGTGTAAGCCAGAAGCTGTTCATGATTGGACAGCCCCAGCTATTTTACAGATCACCATTGGTGGACTTGGGGGCAAATCCTGGGTCAATGGAGGACTCCTGCTGACGACCCAAGGAGAGACGTTGCAGCTGGCCAGCATTGCCTCCAGGCAAGTCCAGCTGAAGCCATGCTCCTCTCGTGATCTCCAAAAGGCTCTCGTTTGGTGCTCTGATTCCTAAACTGGTGGGAACAACCTGTCCCAAACCAAGCTCAAGGATCTGTGCCTTCTGAGCCTTCGGGAGTGTCCGTGGACGACACAGTGGACTGGCAAGCTCTTTCCTGGCTACCTTGCTGCGCCAGATGCTGTTCAGAGTTTGGCCTCTGAACTCTGCAGGGACTCCCGTTGTTTTCATGAAGTAAATTACTTTGTAGCAATTTACTTCATATATATCACTTTGAATTCTCGTAGGTATTTGCGGGTTCATGGCTTAAGGGGGGGGGGGGGTGGAAAGGATTTTGGGGGGTAGTGAAGAGTAAGGGAGGGCATGGGGTTGGAGCCCCCCAAAAATCAAAGTAATATGCACAAAGTAAATTACAGCAAAGTCATTTCTTTCATGAAATGACATAGAAACCTCTACACATCTTAAGCGTGTGGGAAAAGTCACCTGACCCTGCAATTTCAGCCTTCCTAGACAGAGAATAGCTGTGCATGGCCTACTAGTTTGTTCTTTCCACGAGAATCGCCTGTTGCTGCCTGATCGTAGTGACCCCCTACTCCCCCTGTTACCCACCTTCATATCATGGAGGTCGCCTGTTTTGTGGAGGTCTTCATCTCCTCCTCCTACAAAGTCTATATATCATGGAACTGGTGACCTTTGGACTCTAGGACCCAATTCCTAGCAAGTCTGGACATACAATGAATTGGGGCCTTTAATCCATGTTCTCTATTCACTTTTCTTACCATACACTGTTACTTAGTTTTGCTCTTCACATTAGTTAACTATTGCAGAACTGTTTGAAAGGTATAGTGTTGGTGTTATGTTAGCAGAACCCCCAATTGTGAATGCATATGTGTTTAATAGTTGTGACAATGCTGACATTTTCATTGTTTAGTGTATTCAAAGGCATAATAAATAATTGTATATTTTTGTTAGTCTTCTGTGTAACTTGAATTATTGGACTGGTTTGTCTCATTCTAGCCCTAGAGCTCTCACCCGCTCCTGAGGCAAAGTCTTGCACTTTGCTTCTCTGCCTTGATTTCTTTCGGTCTCTTCGTGTGGCCTCTCGGAATCCACCCCCAGGGTTGATTACGAAAACCCATCTCAATAGTCAGATCCTCTTTACTCTCCTCTAGAATAGTACTGAATTTCTTCTTCAGCACTTACTCCTCTGAGCACTGCTCCCAAGCTGGTGTTCCTAAAATCCTACTTTACCACCTCCATCTTATTTGTCTCTTCCTTTTGCTCTGTCCCTTTTTTGCTCTCCCAACTTCACCTCGTCCACTCTCTCCTCATTTTCTCCAACCTTTCTCTCCTCCCCACACTGCATATCCACTTGTCTTAAAACGCACACCAACTTCTGACAGGACCTAGGCCGTATATAGGGGCCTAGGTCCTGTCAGGCGAGTATATTTCTCGAGCATGGGGTTTGGCATGGATTCACATGCTCATGAATATTCCCCGTCATCAGGCTGGGAATCCTTGGTACAGAAAAAAATCAGTATCAGTTTCGTTTCTGATCAGTATTTCCTAGTAGTAACCAATCACTGATCTCTGGGTCATACTGCCCACAGCCAACGACTGCCCTCTCCCTAAGCCCCGCCTCCGGCAGCCATCCTCAGATTTTTACCACGCGTTCTAGTGTTGGGAGTCCTCTTGCTATAGCTCTCAAGATTGTGCTGCGTTTTTACGCTTTGTCAAGGAGAATTTCTCATTTTTCGGTTAAATTGAGCCTCAAGCTCCACCGTCTTTACATCCGATCAACGGGGACCCGTTTCGGAAGTTTCTATGCCCCTCAAGGGTGAAGATTTCGTCAAACGACGCTTTTGGAGGATTCCAGAAGTTTCTGAGGCCTACCCCGGACATGGCCCAGGAGAAAGGGAGCTCGACGCCCCGGAAGCTGTTCAGGACCTGCCCTGGATGCCAGCTGCAGAACGTGTTCAAGGAAGACAAGCATTCCTTATGCCTCTACTGTCTTCACAAGGACAAAATGCACGTGGAGGAGGACTGTGCGTTTTGCGGGAACATTTCGGAGCGGACCATGAGGGACCACCATCTTCGTCTCGCCAACTGGCTGGAGGGAAAGAGCCCGTCAGGTGAGAAGAAAAAAAAGAAATCCGAGCTGTCTTCTAAGTCCTGTGAGGGCGCTCCGGCGGCGGGGGCCCAACAGAAGGCTAAGCACCGCGAGTCCGTGGGCACCGGGAGCGCCCAACGGTCAGGCTCCTCGGCTGCCAGGCAGGGCGCATCCTCCCCGGCGCCATCGACTACGAGCCAATGCTCTGGCTTGGGTAAGGGGAAATCCGAGAACCCGGCCAAGCTTCTGGAGAGGCTCTGGTCGATCTCGAAGATTTCGGCTGAGGGGGAGCGAGGCGGGGAACCCTCCCCCAAGGTGAAGGCCACAAGCACGCAGTCGGTGACTAAGGCCTTGATTCACCCAGCCAAGGCCTCTATCGAGGAGGTCGCGGCAACCCTGGCGCAGCCTGCAGAGGTTACACCTGTGGTAGCGGCCTCGGGGCCCAGAGTCTCCCTGCCACCTCGGAGGGAGGCATCTTTCAAGCCCATCGAAAGAACCCCCACGAAGCCCCCGGCGGAGAAAGGGGGGGGGGGGCAGTGGCCGTCGTGGATTCAGACACAACCTCCGAGGGGGAACTTGTCGAAGTCCCTGAGAGCCACGAAGCGGGCATAGAGGGCCAGCCCGTCGAGAGGCATCCCGGGGGGACGACGGTAGCGCCGACGGTACCCCAGACCAACCGTCTCGCCTGTCGCAGCCAGTGCCGCAGGACAACTCGGCGGCCATTTTGATGGCAATTCAATCCTTATGCTCTGGAATAAGGTCTAGATTGCCTTTACCACCGACGGAGGAGCCGGAGCCAGGCCTGACGGAGGAGCCAGGGGCAGGGCCGTCGGGAAGTCCACCACCCAAGAGGAGAACACATCCTCCTGCACCCTTCCAGCCCTCGAGGCCTGCTCAACCCTCCTCCCAGTCCACGGGGATGACCCGGGCACGGACGACGAGGGCAGCGACGGCCGGGTGGACCTCCCGGCGTGACACCACCCCCCCAGGCTTCCTCACCTGATGAGATTGGATCCTTCCATGCGATGATCTCCAGGGCATCCAAGCTTTTCCAGCTCTGCCCCGAAGAAAAGGAGGGGTTCCTCTATCAACGTCGAGAGACCAAGAGGAAGACGGTCCTCGCGGTACCGCTACTGGATGACATCTGGGACGAGGGGCTCTCCCTCCTCAAGAACCCGTCCACGACGCCGGCAAAAAGGGACCGATACGAAAAGAAGTACCGGGTCCCCGACGCGGCCCCTCTATGCCTTGGAGCACAGCCGACCCCGGATTCAGTCGTCTTGGCGGCCAGGAAGAAGGCGGGGGGGCATCGACATCGACTTCACTGCCGGACAGCGAGGGAAAGAAGCTCGATGGGACGAGACGATGAGTCATCACGTCGGCTGCGACGACGATTAAGGCGGCCAACGCCCTGGCTATCGTTGCCCGTTACGACAGGGAACTTTGGTATAAAATCGCTCCCTTGTTGGACTTCTTGCCGGACGACAAGAGGGCAGAAGCCCTGGAAATCCTGCAAGAAGTCGAGGTGGCGTCAGACCACCCCATAACGGTGGCGACGGACATCGCTGACACCGGTTTCCGCCAGTTGGGCAACGGTGTTTGCCTCAGACGGCGCGGATGGCTTAAGGCTACGGATTTCCGCCAGGACGTACAAGCCAAAGTGTTGGACATGCCCTTCGACGGGAACAACCTGTTTGGGAAGACGGTCGATGAGTCCCTGCAAGCCATCAAAACGGACACAGAGACAGCCCGGGCCCTGTGAGTTCTCCAGCAATGACGGCCGTCCTTTCGGAACACCGGAGGCAAGCAATGGGCCTCCAAAGGTTCCGGCAGTGGCTCCTCCCTACCGTCAAGCGGCCCGTTCCTCCTCGTAGGAGGCCTATAAGGGATGGGGCAAGTCTGGAGGTTCCCGCCGTAGTCGCCAGGGAGGTCAAGGCGGCCTCGAAACAGGACTGAAGCGACCGTGGCGTTGGGCCCCCACCGAAGCACCCCGGTGGGAGGCCGGCTGGCGAAGTTCGTCAGCGTGTGGGAGTCCATCTCCAAAGGGCTATGCTCAAGAAAGGTGCCATCGAGCTCGTCCCAAAGAGACTTCGGGGTTCCGGGGTCTACTCATGATACTTTCTCGTAAAGAAGACAGGAGGTTGGCGTCCCATCCTGGACCTGCGGCGACTGAACAAGTACATCAAGGCTCCGAAGTTCCGGATGGTCACCCTCCAGCACGCACCCTTCCTGTCGTCGTTGGACTTGGAGGATGCCTACTTCCACATCCCCATTCTAAAATGACACCGGAAGTTCCTCAGGTTCGTGGTCCAAGGACGGCACTACCAGTTCAAGGCCCTCCGGTTAGGATAAAAGTCGGCACCCAGGGTATTCCCCAAGTGCCTAGCACCGGTGGCGGCGTGGCTACGCCTGCAAGGCATCCACGTCTATCCCTACCTGGACAACTGGCTCATCCGAACAAGGACAAGGGAGCTCGCCGTAGAACACACAGCGAAGACCGTCCAGCTACTCACAGACCTGGGGTTCTCCATCAACTTCCCCAAATCCCACCTGGTCACTTTGAAGGTTGTCCTGTTTCTGGGAGCCAAGCTCGACACAGTGGCACGGCTAGCCTCACCGTCCGACGAAAGCCATCCTGGGCAAGGTGCAACGCCTGCTAGCCATGGACGTAGCCAGGGTAAGATCCATCAAATCCCTTCTCGAGATGATGTCCTCCTGGATCTATCTGGTACGCCTGTGCAGACTTCGAATGCGTCCACTTGAAGAGTTCCTCGACGCACGATGGATCCAGGCGAAGGGCAGCTTCGAGGACAGGATACCGCCCAACGAGACCTTCCGACGAGCGATCCGGTGGTGGGCACCCGCACTCATCTGACTGCGGGCGCAGACTTTCAGACCCCAGCTCACCAGGTGACGTTGACGACTTATGCCTCCCTGGAAGGGTGGGGAGCGCATACCGGAAATCTCCACGCAAGAGGTCTTTGGCTCCCAGAGGAAAAACAGCTTCATATCAACATTCTGGAGCTCCGTGCAGTGTTTTGGGCCCTCAGGTACTTTCTTCCGTCCCTCAAGGGCAAGGTGGTGAGGATCTTCACCGGCAACACCACCATGATGTCAGGAAGCAGGGAGGAACCAGATCCCCAGCCCTGTCCAAGGAATCCCAGGATCTGTGGCACTGGGCCGTTGACCAGGGGATGTTTCTGGTACCTTCATCTGGCAGGGATAAAGAACACCATCGCCGACTCACTCGGCAGGGAGCTGCGCTCGTGCCACGAGTGGGAACTACGCCAGGATCTAGTGGACTGACTCTTCAGGCGGTGGGGCAGACCCCAAGTCGATCTCTTCGCAACGGCGACGAACTCCAAGTGCCAGAGGTTCGCCAGCAGGTTCCCACAACCGAGGGGCATGGGCGATGCTTCCTCGTTCCCCTGGGACAACCTATTCCTCTATGCTTTCCCGCCGTTGCCACTGCTACTCCAGCTCGTCAACCAGCTCAAGAAGTCCCGGTGCAGGATGATCCTCGTCGCACCGGCATGGCCGAGACAGATCTGGTTCCCGGACCTTCTGGACTTATCGGCGTCCCCACCAGTCAAACTGCCCGTGGATGCGGATCTTCTCTCCAGAGAAGGAGGCGTCATTCTTCATCACGACCCGAAGTCGCTGAACTTGCAGGCCTGGCTCCTGCAGCACTAGAGTTTGGGGGATACGATATACCGGCCGACTGCAGAGGTTCTTGCAAAGACCAGGGCGTCCTCAACTCTCAAGTGTTATGGACACAAATGGAAGAGGTTCTCTGTCTGGTGCCGGGCACAGAAGATTAACCCTCTACAGATTACGGCCCCTCAAGTACTGCCGTACCTACTGTCGTTGGCCAAGGCTGGACTAGCTCACGCCTCCATCAAGATGCATCTGGCTGCCATCTCCAGATACACCAGGACAACAGGACGGGTGTCCTTGTGGTCTCATCGCCTGGTGAAGGAATTTATGAAGGGACTATTCCGCTCGTTCCTGCGTGTGAAGGCCCCAACCCCGGCGTGGGAGCTCAACGTGGTGCTGACTAGGCTCATGGGGACCCCTTTCGAGCCTATGCATACAGCACAGTTGAAGTTCCTATCGTGGAAAACAGATTTTCTTGTGGCCATCACCTCCGCACGGCGCGTGGGAGAGATTCAGGCCCTATCTTGCAAGCCTCCATGCTTCACTTTTCACGACACGAGGGTGGTGCTCAGGACGCATCCCTCCTTCATGCCCAAGGTGCCGTTGGACTTCCACCTCAACGAGCCCTTGTTACCAGTTTTCTTCCGGTCACCTTTGTCGCCGGCCGAGAGGACTTTGCACTCGCTGGATGTAGCTAGAGCGCTGAAGTTCTACGTGGACCACACGAAGAGTTTTCGGAAGACGTCACAGCTTTTTGTGAACTTTGGACCTCTGAATCAAGGGAAGGCTCTCTCGAAGGCTTCCATTTCCAGATGGCTCTCCGGCTGTATCATGCACTGTCACCGGTTGGCAAACCAACTGCTGCCCGGCTGTCCGAGAGCCCATCCGACCAGAGCGATCGCTGCTACCACGGCGTTCTTGTCTGGTGTGCCCCTGCTGGACATCTGCAGGGCTGCTACGTGGAGGTCGACGCACACCTTCACGAAATTCTACTGCGTCGATCGGGATTCCAGGGAGAAGTCCAGGGTCGGCCAAGCAGTGCTGCACAACCTGTTCGCCTGAAGGGCCTGGTGAGGAGGTAAGAGTTGCTTAATGTTGAGCCTTTTGCCACCTCCCGTGGTTGTGCATGTGTGTACTGCTATGTATTCTTATATTCATGAGCATGTGAATCCATGCCAGACCCCATGCTGGAGAAGGAACAAGTCACTTACCTGTAACTTGTTCTCCAGCACGGGTCTGGAATGGATTCACATGCGAACCCTCCCGCCTACCCCTCTGCGGCTCTTCACTTGGTCATACTGCCACTTTACGTGCTACCAAATATGAGGATGGCTGCCGGAGGCGGGGCTTAGGGAGAGGGCAGTCATTGGCTGTGGGCAGTATGACCCAGAGATCAGTGATTGGTTACTACTAGGAAAGACCGATCAGAAACTAAACTGATACTGATTTTTGTCTGTACCGAGGATTCCCAGCCTGATGACAGGGAATATTCATGAGCATGTGAATCCATGCCAGACCCATGCTGGAGAACAGTTACAGGTAAGTAACTTGTTCCATACTCGTCACAGAGTGCATTTGGGTCACCTAGGAGACTAAGCACAGGGAGATTCGGGCACCTCCCACACTTCCTGCCTACGCCAGACACTCCTGAAGCCTGCTAAAGGCGAATGACCAAAGTAACCAAACCTGGTTTGGCGCGTAGAAAGTATTTGCCCTGCTTATGAAAATTTGTAATTTCTTGTGTTCCAATAACCTTTGCCTTTTACCAACATTTTAAGAGTGTTCTGAATACCAACAGCAAGATATTAATGTCCCCAGCATCCTTGTTACTGAAGTCACCTGCGGGTGTAGGTTGTCTGTGGGCCATCCCAAAAGGTTCTCGTCTGAGTCAGAAATTCAGAGTGTACAATATTGAAGTGTATTTGTACGTTACTAGTATATTGCTCCCTTTTTAAAGATGGCTTTATACTGACTGATAAATTAATAAATGTTTATGCAAGAAACTTTGAGTTTATTTGAATACCTGTAACTGTGAATCTTTGTAGCTCCACTACAGCTCACATTTCCCCTCTTGAGATGAGCCTGGCTGCTCAACACGCTACCAAAACGGTTTAGTACAAGCTTATACCAAAGGTTGGGTTGTCTATACCTGTAGTCATGATTGTAGTGTACCCAGAGGGTACTGCATACAAACTTTGCCCAACAGTGGTCAGTCGCATATGTTGAGCTCGTAGCCTATCTACAGAGAGAGATTGCATTTAAACAAATAATTATTATTGTTTATATTTTGATATTCGCCTCTACGATTGATATTCCAACGTCTGTTGATTACCATCTGAGGCTTCAACACATTTCTCCTTCTCGACGTCTGGCTGCAGCCTTCACCAGGCTTCAGCCTTGCAGTGGGGAGAGTGGAGAGGGGGTCTCAATAATTACATTTTGTTACAGAACACCTCTTTCTGCTTTCTTCTCTGATTTCTGTCTAGCTGCCGCTAAATTCATACTAGGCAAGATTGTATGCAGTAACTTGTGGGAAACTGCACCAGCCTTGTCCTCTTGGCGATAGTTAACCCCAACCTTTGCTATAAGCATGTATTACACAAGTTGGTAGTGACTGAGCAGCCAGGCTTATCTCAAGAGGGGTCAATGTGAGCTGTAGGGTTGTAACAGAGTTTCACAGTGACAAGTATCCAAATAAACACTTGCACGCAAGGTTTCTTGATTATACAATTATTTGTCAGTTGAATAAGACTTCCTTAGAAGGGAGCAAAATATGTAACACAATAATATACTTCAAAAATACTGTTTCAATAAATCAGTAGATGCCCATTTGGAATGGCACACACACTTCCTGCACCCTGAGGTGACTTAAATAACTAGGAGACTGTGGACATTCATATATCACGGGCACTGTTAGGCAAGATTGTATGTAGTACCCTTTGGGTGCACTACAATAACTTTGACCGCCTGGCAATAGGGACCCAACCTTTGGTATACGTCTGAACTACAGAGGTTGGTAGGGTGGTCGAGCAGCCAGGCTTATCTCAAGAGGGGTCAATGTGAGCAGAAATGGTGTGACAGTTTCACAGTACAGTTATCCAAATAAACACACTCCAGGTTTCTTGATATTAATTTATTTCAGTCCGTTATATAAACCTTTTTCAGAAACGGAGCAAAACATGTAACACTTAAATATACTTCAAAACACGGTTTCTCTAAATCAAATGACAGCCATTGGGCATGGCACACACACTTCCTCCACCCTCAGGTGACTTAAATTGCTAGGACACGATGGACATTGATTTATCACTGGTACATTCAGAGCAATACTGAGTTAGGTGAAAAAGATAATAGAGGAATAAAACAAAGGTTAACAAATGGCTCAAAAACAGGCAAGTACTTTTGAACACCTTCCAAAGTACGAAGTCAGAGGTAAAGAGGAGTCTCCCAGGGAGCCAGGACAGCCAATGTTAATTGCACAATGTGAAGGGGAGCTGAAGATCTTCTTTGCAGGTAGGTAAAAAGTCTTGCACACTGTTTGTGGAAATGTTTGTTGAAAATAGAACACTTGAAGGGCCACAAGCTGGGAGGCTTGTGAAGGGCAAAGCTTTAGCAACTCTGCAAGGCAACCAAGACAGGTCTTAACTGTTAGCAAGTAAGGATACACCACAAGAGGTAAGTTATCTTAGACTTTACAGTAGCTCAGGTTAGAAGAAATAGTTCCAGCTGGGTTCTGTTTCTGTACAGCTCTGCAGATCCTGTTGTTCCTGGGCCTCAGTCATGGGGACAAGAGGGAGGCTGTCTGGGGACTCCTGCTCTGCAATGGGACGGTCAGTGGCAGCAGTGGGCAAACTTCAATTCAACGGTTCTTCAGTGTTTTAGCTCCTCGCGTCTGACAGCAAATGGCAACATTGCGGTTCTCCGATACCACTTCAGAATTTCCTTGCTTCTGGGGTCCAGCACTCTGTTGAGGTGGCTCAGGCTTGGTCAGTCCTGTATCCGGGAAGTCCGGAGGATCTTCCTAATGCTCTGGTCCGACTTACACACAATCTGGTGTTCCTCTCCCTGGCTCTTCGGTTCCAGCAGCAACTGCAGTGGAAATGCAACCAGCTTCAAGAGGATGTCCAGGTGGCTTACTTTGGAGTTAATTGGTCCCACTCACTCAAGGGGAGAAGTCGTGCTTGCAGGGCTTCACCGGGCAAACCAACGGTCCAGGAGTTGCAGCAAGCATCTCTTCCAAGTTCTTCTTCGGATTCCCTCATCCAGTGGTCGACTCTGCCTTCCAAGCAGAAAAGCCTTGACTTTTATGCAGGTTTCTCGCATTCATTCGCAGCCTAGCTGTCAATCACACAGCAGGGTGGCTGACCTCCAAGGGCAGCCAGCCAATCACCTTTGGGTGCATTCCTTTCTCCTAGGAGACTAAGCGTAGGGTGTTTCGGGCACCTCCCTCGCTTCCTGCCTCCTCGCTTAATTCAGCCTAGGTAATGCACAGAAGCGCCACTGTTAGGTAAGAATTGATGTAGTAACACCATGTGAGACTAAACACTTATCTGCTTGGTACTAGGTAACACACCTTTTGGTATAGGTCTGTACTACACAAGTTGATGGTGTGACTGAACAGCCAGACTTATCTCAAGGGGCGTAAATGTGAGCTGTAGAGCTGTAGCAATGAAATTCCCAAATAAAAGTAGCCAAATAACACTTGCACTCAAGGTTTCCATTATAGTTATTTATTTAACATCAATTTTTAAATAAGTCTTATTTAGAAAGGGCAAGGTATGTAACAATCAAATATACTTTAAAAAAATACAGAATCGGCACAAGTTAGTGGACTCTTTGGCTATGCTTCTTACACAATTCCTACACCTGGAGGCAACTTCATTCATAAGGACAGTAATGGCATGTATATATCACTAGTTATACTTTGCAGATTCTGAGCTTGCCGAAAGCAAAGGTTAAAGGAAGGAAAAAGGTTAAACGGGCAGGGCATGCAAGTATACTTTAATATTCCAATGAAGCCTAGACAAGCCTTTCCCAGCAATAACGGTCTAAAACAAGTTACCACCTCTGAGGGACAGAAATATCAAAGTCAATGGGCTAGAAGAGTCTGCAGGGAGCCATGCCAGCCAAAGTCATTTGGAGCAGAGTCTATGGAGTAGAGGCACTTCTTAGAAAAAGTCTTGCACAAAGTTAAGGAATTTTGTAGAAATCGCTTGTATGGTCACTAGCTGTTAAACTTGAGAAAAGCAGAGTTGGAATCAACTCCAAAAAGTAAGCCAATGCAAGCCTCAAATGAGAAGACCACAGCTAAAGAGACAACGTGGTAAGTTCCCCATGTCTCAACAGTACCTCTGGTTTGAAGAAGAGTGGTCCAGCTGGATTCTGTCCTGTTGCAGCGGTGCAGACCCTGGGTTCCTGGGCCTCAGTCGTGGGGACAACAGGGAGGACGTCTGGAGGGCACCTGCAGCAGCAATTTGGAGGTCGATGGCAGCTAAGGTTTTTTTTCGGATCTACAGCACTTCACGGTTTCAGTGCTCGGTAAACAGAACCACCGCTGATCTTGGATACCGGTTGGGCTTCTTTCACTCTTTGGGTCCTTGACTCTGTTGGGACTCGAGCTCTGGTCGTCCTGCTTCTGGAGGGTCCTTTGACTCCTGGAGCTTCTGGCCCGATTTCAGATGTTGCACTCTACTATGGATTTTTTGAACCCTGGCACTCTGTTCTTGCAGCAGCGAAGTACAGCCAGTTGGGGAAGATGGTCCAATGGAGTTCGTTTCAGGGTTAGTTGGTCCCACTAACCCAAGGGAAGAAGTCGTCCCTTCCAGAGTTCCTCTTGTCGATCAGAAAAAGGAGTCTCAGCACAGCACCAGGGCTTCACTGGGAAATTCAAAGGAGGATGCAGCTAGCTTCGTTTAGTTTCTTCTCCGTGTGTTTCGCTCAGTGGTCGACTCTGACTCTAGTCCCAAAATCCTCTCCTTTTAAGCAGGGTTCTCCCATTCATGCGCAGCCTATGCTGTCAATCACACAGCAGGGTGGCTGTCCTTGAAGGACAGCCAGCTAGCCAATCGCGACTGGTTGCATTCAGGCATTCCTAGAGACAAAGGACAGGGGAGTTTAGGGAACCTCCCTCACATTCTGCCTTTCCAGACATACTGGAGCCAGAGGCGGGCTTCAGGGCTGAAGCCGGCGACAGGCAAAATGAACAAAGGGCTGTTAGGGAGAATTCTCAGAAATGTGCTAATTCCCTCCACCTTAGAGACCCCCAGCAACTTTGCTGCAATTTGAGGACTTGATTTTTTCAACCTGGAGAGGGTGAGGCCCTTTTTCCCCACTCATGTATTTTAATGTGATTTCTGAGCTTTGTGTTTCTTTTGGTTATAGAGCCTGACAAACTCCATAGGCATAATCTTTTACATTGTGTCACACAACCTTCAGTGCAGTGACACGTGGAAGTCTTTCAGGTTTCCCAAAGGTTTAAATACCTTCTCTGAGTTAAACTACTCTTTCCCAGAGCAGTAAAGTGAAATTGACTTTACGTACACTTGTAAACTTTCTAGACCCAGCACACACTATCTTACAATAGGGTGCTGGATGGTTACCTAGTATCCCCTTTGTCTAGCTTCTCATGTAAAAAAATGTTACCCTTTCCTCACTGAATGGCTGGTGGCAGTGGTTTCGTTTTAAGTACTTTGGTGTGCATTTACCGTGGTCTGTGTTCACGACTGCAGTAAAGCACCCAAGGGTGACATTTTTGTCAAAATGCCCCCGGTCTTCTTTTTTCCCCATTTCTTTGTGGAAAGGTCCTTCTTGAAATTTACTCTGCACGCCAAACCAGGTTTGGTCCCATTGTTCATTTTGCCTTTGGCGGGATTCACACGTTGTTAGGCAAAGTTTGTATGCAGTACCCTTTGGGACCACTGCACACAACTAGGACTACTGGTGTAAGCAAAACCAACCTTTGGTATAAGTCCATACTACACAGTCTTGTGGTAGCGCTGCTGAGCAATTGGGCTTATCTCAAGAGGGAATGTGAGCTGTAAGGATGTTACACAGAGGTCTATAATTAGAAGTATTCAAATAGACTCTTATACCCAAGGTTTCTTGGTAAAACGCATATTAATTTATTTCAGTCAATTCTAAAACATTCACTAGAAGGAGGCAATCTATATCACACAAAAATACACTTCAGTACTTCACAATATCAGGTTCTGTGGCATTTCAACTACTTTGAACGAGGATCAAAATGGCATTCCGAGCATTTGAAGGAGGAGCAAAAAGGCAGAAGTTAATAAAACGGATATTAGTTACTCTTAAGCAGTGTAAATAGTTTGCATTCCCCAGAAGAGTTGATTCAATGCAATAGATTAGGCCAAAGTCAATGGGCTAAAGTCTTATATAGGATAAAGCATTTCAGGAAGTTAAACGGAAAAGTCTTTGCCAAAGTTCTCAGAAGTAGTTCGTAAAAGAAAGATTCATATGTCGGGTCACAAGCTGACTAGGCCTGCAAGTTACCAAAGTTTCAAGCACTTTCGCAGTGAGAGGTAGGTTCTCTCGGTTGGGTTTTCACAGTACCTTACAATGAAGAAAAAGATGCAGCTGAAGACATCTGTTCCTGGCATTTCCTGCAGATCTCACTGTTCCTGAGCCTCAGTCGTGGGGACAAGAGGAACGATGTTGGGACTCCTGCACTGGGACTGGTCAAAAAAGCTGGCAAAGGCAAATCATCAATTCCGGTAGCTGTAGTCAAGCAAACAAACTGGTGTCCTTCTCCCTGGCTATTCGGTTTCCTGCAGCACTCTGAGGAAAATACAACCAGCTCCGAGAATGGTATCCAGGTGGCTTACGAGTTGATTGGTCCCACCAACTCAAAGGGAGAAGTCGTCCCTGAAGGCCTTCTCTATCGAGATGAACTTGGCAATTCGGACCTGCAGCAGGGCTTCGCCGGGCAAACCAATGGTCCAGGAGTTGCAGCAGCTGTCCTCTTCCAGCTCATCTTCGGTTCTTTCGTTCCAGTTGTCGACTCTGCCTTCTAAGGCAAGAGACTCGCCTTTTATCCAGTTTCCTCCCATTCATTCCAGCCTAGCTGCCACTCACCCAGCAGGGTGGCTGTCCTTGTCAGACAGTCAGCTAGCCAATCATGCCAGAGTGCATTTGGGTCTCCTCGGAGACTAAGCACATGGAGTTTCGGGCAGAATGGTCATCCATGGGTGCTATAATGCAGCTGAGGATTCAGCCTCTGGTAAAGAAGCACAATGGTAAGAACATTAAACCATTGCCACCAGCCATTTAAATTAGTGAGGGTAACACAAAAAATGTTACATGCAAATGTAAGATAAGGGGCTACTAGGTAACCCCCAGCAATACACAAGTTGGTGTGTGCTGGACGTACATAGAAAAAAGGTAAGTAAAGTCATTTTCACTTTTCTGTTCTTGGGAACATTATTTCACTCAAAAGTTATTTAAACTTTGAGAAATCTAAAAGATTTCTCTGACACTGCACTGAAGGTGCTGTGTCACCATACAAAAAGTAGATGCCTATGGGGTTTGTCAAACTCCAGAAACAGAGGAAACACATAATCCAAATCGGTTCAAAACACATGAGAGACTGAGCAAAAGGTCTCACTGCAGGGTTAAAATGAAAAAGTCCTAAAGTCCAGCAAAAGAGCTTGGGGTCTGTAAGGTTGAAGGGAATTGGCACAGAAATGAGAATTCTCCCTAACAGCCACCATTTTCCTAAAATGGTGGGCTCCTTCTTTTTTCACCATTTATTGTGTGCGTCCTATTTCTGAGGTCTTCCCCTGCCATTCTATGCGGGAACAACCTCAGTGACTGTTTTGTCTTTGGCAGGAATCGTGTGGATTCCCCGCTCAGGCTCCAGCGTGTCTAGAAATGCAGGAAGTGAGGGAGGAGTCCAAAACTCTGCATCCTGTTGTGTTTCACCTTGCCTGAAAGGAACAAACTCCAAGTGGGGGGCAGGATGTACTGATTGGATCCCCAGACCGCCCCTTGCTGTAAAATGCAGGAAGAGAATGCAGAAGTTGTGCTGTAGTTTCTGATACAAAATCTGAACCTGGAAGCTGCTGACAAGTTGAACACTGGAGCTGAATCCGAAGAGGAAGATAAAGAAAACGCAGCCAAGACGATTGCCAGTGACCAGAGCCTACTATGGAATGGCAACGCTTCTGGCGAGGTAGACCACGAGAAAGCTGGTCAGTCCACCGGTTGGTCCAGGGACGGCTCAGGATGGCTGGATCCTCTAAGGCGGCAAGACAAGTTGATCCCACTAGTCCAAGGGCTTAAGCACCGCTCAGGGTCTTTGTGGATCAGATAATCCAACAGGGCTTCACTGGGCCTGACGCAGTAAGGGATGCTAGACCTCTTCGGGAGTCATCTTTGGATTTCAGTCGGCTGTTCGTCTGCAACGGATTCTTGGCTCCAGCGCTGATCTGAAGGGGCTGCAGGAGTTCTCTTATTAACCAAAATCCAGCCTGGACGCAAGTCAAAGCTGACAAAAGTTATGGATCTGCAATATTCAAACAGCCAGTATTTGTACAATCGGGCACAAATGTTTTCACTCATGTCCCCCACCTACACTCTGTCCCCAAGATGTGTAATGGGACTAGACGGTACCACTCACTTCCTGGGCCACACACATACAGGCTACACTGGCCCACAAATGAGCATGACCTTATCTGGGATTGCCTGGCAAGGCAGGAAGAAGGGGAAATTTATAATACGGCCAAACAGAGGCGTTGCTAGAGGGGGGTTTAGGGGGCTATAGCCCCTGGTCTTTTGGTTGTAGCCCCAGATAGAATCTCAGGAGCTACAACCAAAAGGCTAGTTAGCCCCCAGTCCCGACAGTTCCGACCACAGCGTAGCCCCGGGTCTTTTCCAGACCTAGCAACATCCCTGTGGCCAAAGAACACGTGGAAATCTCTTGGCACATCCATTTCAGGGCGCTAGCCACATTTAGTAGCCATGCACACAAAGTGAATGTGCACACTAGAAATACCGCAAACAAGGTAAAAATACATCTGCTACCACCAGATTGTCTTTAGGCACATATAAAAGTAACCAAAATCCCAAGTGTAGAAAGCTAGGGTGATAACAAAAGTAGCCCCACTTTATTGTAAGATACGGTGTGCAAAGTTAAGAAGTTACAAAAATGTAAAGGGTAAAAAGGTAAATAGTTTCACAGTAATGATAGTCTGGCCCAGGGGAACGCAAGCTGAATGCTTTACTTTGCCTCAAAAAGACAGCAGGTTCAAAAACGGAACAAAATGAATGGGGTTCCATAGCAATCTATGGAAGGAAAGTTGAAAAAATAAACATTTCCTAACACTTACCAGTGATAGTTGGTGTAACATGTGGTGGACCTCTGCAGATCCACTATAGATTGGCATCTCTAAACCCCCCCCCCCCTCCGCCCACCACCAGTGGTGGTTTAGAAAAATCATTCTAAAAGATCTGTTCAGACTGTGCTTTCCCATTAGTTATAAATGTTGGAAGGGGTCCACATTTCTTCTAGTGCCATTCATCGAAGGTCTGGTTGGTAAGAGGGCACCGATTTGTTCAGGGTGTGGCCTTTAGCTTTCCTTTTCCCCGGTTTGTTGCGATAGACTCAGTGTTGAGTTCGGCGTGATTCTGTCCCAAATTCAGTGTCCTTTGAACGCAATTAATTTCTGCCCACATTTAAAACTACTTATTTCTTATCTGCAGAATTTGATTATTTTGAATGGGGTGGGTGGCCTGCTCTGTCCCCCTCCAACTCCCCACACTGATACCCCTCACCTCTTTCCACAGCAGGGGGACTGCAGCCTGTAGCTCTCCAGATGTTTTGGACTGAGACCTGCGTGTTCAGACTTGCATGCTAGGACTGATCTGAGTTGTAGCCCAAACATTGGGAGAACCAGAGGTTGCAACCCTTTGCTCTACCCCTTCACCCTGCACCCCCCTGCTTATTGTACAAATGTGTATTATCGTGATTATGCACGCATCCCACATTCGCAATTCTTCCCAGCAAGGAATATTCAGAATCCCTGATAATACACATCCATTGGATCTGAATTCGGAACTGATTTCTCCAACTGCATTACACTTCCTAAAAGCTCACATCCTATCAACCGCTCCCCTCATGAGACGAATGCATTTGAACTTTTCGGCAAAAAATAACGAGTCTCGAAAGTCTGTTTTTTGGTCGAATGCCGAGATTTTCTTTAGCATTTTTTTTTTATATTTTGAGGGATGGGGGGGGATTCCCCCCCGCTTCTCCTACCTTTTATTTATGCCTTTACCCCACTCCCCATCTATTCATTAAGTGAGGGTACAAAAATCCCTGTGAAATTCGACCCAAAAGAAATTTCTTTTGGGACTCGTTTTTTGGTGGGGGTAATACCTTGTGAGACAGTGAATGGATTTTCATCCAAATTCCTTTGGCTGTGGACTCCTTCCACCCCATCCCCTTTTTTTTCTCTTGTAATGCCAGTTCACACTGCCCACCACTCTGCCCTTGTTGACAGACCACCATAGACGTTTCTGGGTGTTCAATGTGCAGCTGTCATGACCTCAAATTGGTGCATGCGGCTGGGTAATCAATCACTCTGTGTAAAATAGAGTAGAGTTGCTCTGTTGTCCCACGCTAAACACTTCACTTGGTCACAGCAACGAGAACTAGTGCACTGCTTGGCTTTTGCGCTTTCTGCACTGTTGTCCTTCGCAAGTATTCTCCGTTTACAATTTTTGTTAACTGATTATATTCGAAGTAGGAGCTGAAGAATTCGGCCTGTTTTGGATGCCCTCAAATGTACTCTGCAAAATGAGCCTTCATTTGCTCAATGTCTTGCTTTGTCTTTCAAATATTATTTTGCACACAGTTTAAAGGCAGGGATTGACAACTGTTAATAAGTTTAGACGTCCAAAAGCCTGTCTCTACAGTTTTGCTTATGAGCGTATCCTGCTGGTTTTTGTATTGTTAAATGTTACAATTTCGCTGGTTCTCACCCTTGACTGTTTTTCTGCTTATGTATCGGATTAAAGGTCATTCATGTCAAGAGGCCATTATATGGATCATTTAAGCTGTTACATGGTCATCTCCTCACACCTTGCACAAACCCTACCCTTGATGCCCCTTCCAGTGTTTACTCCTTTTGGATAGGTTGTTTGCAGAACCATTTTGCTCCATGGTATAAGAGGAGGTCCATATTCTTCTGGACATAAGCCTTCAGGTGAACTCTGGCAGTCATAAGGCACCCATTTGTTTTCTACTTACTAGCGGTTAGTTGATTTTTTTTTTTTTTTACCTCGGCAGGATACCTTACTATGAGGTGCTATTGTTACCAAGTGAGAACCTACTTTTGAATACAATCTGAACACTGGTTATGTACCTTGATCTATAGACAATGGATTAGTTATCTTTTCAAGAATCTCCAATCAAATGCATGTTAACTGACGAAAATGTCAGAAGACGACATTGTTACTTAAACATACTACGCTTTTGCACATTTTACGAAACCTTTTTCTCTTTAGGCAAGAAGAACAAGTTGCGGGTATATTACTTGTCGTGGCTGAGAAATAAAATTTTGCGCAATGACCCAGAAGTGGAGAAGAAACAGGGCTGGACAACAGTGGGAGACTTGGAAGGTTGTGTGCACTATAAAGTTGGTGAGTAAGAACAACCTTTATGGGACATGTGTACAATACCTAATGCAGATTTTAAAAAAATGGTGGTGTTAGGCAAGATTGTATGTAGTACCCTTTGGGTGCAATACAATAACCTTGACCACCTGGCAATGGGGACCCAACCTTTGGTATACGTCTGAACTACACAGGTTGGTAGTGTGGCTGAGCAGCCAGGCTTATCTCAAGAGGGGTCAATGTGAGCAGTAATGTTGTGACAGAGTTTCACAGTACAGTTATTCAAATACACACTCAAGGTTTCTTGATAAAACAATTTATTTCAGTCAGATGTATAAGCCTTCTTCAGAAGGGAACAAAACATGTAACGCTTAAAATATGCTTCAGAACACACTTAGTTTCTCTAAATCAGATGATACCCATTGGAGATGGCACACAGACACTTCCTACACCCTCAGGTGACTTAAATAGCTAGCACACTGTGGACATTGATTTATCACTGGTACATTTAGAGCAATACTGAGTTTGTTGCAAAGGTTAGATAGGGGAATAAAACAAAGGTTAACAAATAATTCATAAACCGGCAAGTACTTTTGAAATCCCAATGTTCAGTAAATTAATTATTTCCTGGGGAGAAGATAAAGCAGAATCGGTGGTAAGAAGAGTCACCCAGGGAGCCAGGACAGCCAATGTTAATTGCACAATGTCTAGGGTAGCTGAAGATCTTCTTTGCAGGTAGGTAAAAGGTCTTGCACAATGTTTTTAGAAATGTGTGTAGTAAATGGAACCCTTGAAGGCCCACAAGCTCAGAGGCTTGTGAGGGGCAAAGCTATAGCAACTCTGCAAGGTAACTAAGACCGGTCTCAACTGAGAGCAAGCAAGGCTACACAACAAGAGGTATGTTCTCTTAGACTTTACAGTACGTCTGGTTAGAAGAAATGGTTCCAGCTGGCTTCTGTTCCTGTACAGCTGTGCAGATCCTGCTGTTCCTGAGCCTGTCGTGGGGACAAGAGGGAGGAAGTCTGGGGACTCTGCAATGGGAAGGTCAGCGGCAGCAATGTGCAGACTTCAATTCAGCGGTCCTTCAGTGTTTCAGCTCCTCGCGTCTGACAGCAAATAGCAACACTGCGGTTCTCGGATACCACTTCAGACTTTCCTTGCTTCTGGGGTCCAGCACTCTGTTGAGGTGGCTCAGGCTTGGTCCGTCCTGCATCGGGGAAGTCCAGAGGATCTTCCTAGCGCTTATGTCAGACTTAAAAGCGATCCACTCGATTTGGTGTTCCTCTCCCTGGCACTTCGGTTCCAGCAGTGGAAGTACAGCCAGCTTCGAGAGGCTGTCCAAACGAGTTCACTTTGGGGTCGATTCGGCCCACCAACTCAAGGGGAGAAGTCATCCTTGCAGGGCTTCTCTAGTCGAGGAGAATTCAGAGCTTCAGCACAGCAGCTGGGCTTCACCGGGCAAACCAACGATCCAGGAGTTGCAGCAGGCGTCTCTTCCAAGTTCTTCTTCAGATTCCTTCTTCCAGTGGTCGACTCGGTCTTCCAAGCCAATAAGCCTTTCCTTTTATGCTGGTTTCTCCCATTCATTCCAGCCTAGCTGTCAATCACACAGCTGGGTAATAATAATGATAATGATGTGTTATTTATATAGCGCCTTAATCCAAAGCGCTTTACAGTGCACCTATTTACATACAATATCACCCAACCGAAGTTGGTACTCATTTATCAACCTCGCAAGGGTGAAAGGCTGAGTTGGCCTTGCCGGGATTCGAACCTGCAGATCATGCTCAGATCGCAGCAGCGAGCACTCAACCCGCAGACAGCCAGCCGGCCAATCGCACCAGAGTGTATTCAGGTCTCCTAGGAGACTAAGCACAGGGAGATTTGGGCACCTCCCTCACTTCCTGCACCTGCCAGTCATACTGGAGCCAGAGACGGGCTTCACTCGTGAATCCCGCCAAAGACGAAACAAACAAAGGGACCAAACCTGGTTTGGCACGCAGACTAAATCTCAAGAAGGACATTTCCAACAAGAAATGGCAAAAAAAGATGACCAGGGCCTTTTTGACAAAATGGGCACCCATGGGTGCTTTACTGCAGCTCTGAATGCAGCCCGCGGTGAAAACGCACAATGGCTGTAAAAAAGTAAACCACTGCCACCATCTATTATTTGTAGAAAGGGTAACATAAAAAATGGTACATGAGAAACTAGACAAAGGGGATACTAAGTAGCCACTCCAACACCCTCTGTTAAGCTAGTGTGTGCTGGGTCTAGAAAGTTAAAAAATGTAAGTAGTCATTTTCTCTTCACTGCTCTTGGAAACAGTAGTTTTACCAAGAGAAGGTATTTAAACCTTTGGGACTTCTGAAAGACTTTTGCTTGTGCCACTGCACTGAAGGTGCTATGAGTCACAATATAAAGATGATGCCTATGGAGTTTGTCAGACTCCATAACCAAAAGAAACACAGAACACATAGAATTAAAAGTACAAAGTTCAGCAAAAGAGCTAGGGGTCTCTAAGGTGGGACGAATTTAGCACTAAACTGAGAATCCTCCCTAACATGGTGGTCTTTTTTTTTTTAAACCATTGACTACCATAACCCGCCGATCGAAATCCAAGTCCCTACATCTTTTATGATGGGATGGAGTTTCATTATACATTATGCATTTATCAGTCTCTAAGCATCAGTGAGTCACCCACATATGTGCAGTTTTAACATTGGCCCTCTTTACAAATAGGGCCCCTTATACCACAATGCAACAATTGAGGCTTCTTGGATGGAAAACCTTCAGCACTAAACTTGAGATTTTTCCACCAGTAAAATGGTTGATTTAAATAGGGTAAATGCTACACACCCAATGGAGTTGTGTGGGTAATAGTGACCCACACCGCTTCTTGTAATTTTGCCAATTTACTGCCAAAGCGAGTGACTGTAACAGTAAATGATGGTATTTACTGCAGAAATATTGCTTTACTCGTAATGAAGCCCACTGTTTCATAGCCCAAATTGTGCAGTGTTAATTTGAACAGTGCACACGTCGGATTGCAGAAGGACATGCATTTTGATGGAGCAACTTAACCATGCATAACACTAGTGAGAAGGGGCTCCAGACCGGCACCACCTTTACTTCATTCTCAGTGGCTGTGTATCTGGATGGTTCTGTCTCTGATCATGCACTCTCCCGATGGTCACTCCTTTTGGTGATAGCAATCACTTCTCAAGCTTTTGGGAATGGTGTTAGGAGAGTTTTCACAAAGTCCACATGGAGGTAAGACTCTATAAAACTATCCCTTGGTATTTTGGTCCCCAACTCGTAGTAAAAGCCTGTACTACCCGAAGGATTGGTAGAATGGCAGAGCAGCCAGGCTTATCCTATGAAGAGTATGTGAGCTATAGCGAAGTGCAATAGACCCAAGCAATACATCAGCCCAAAGAAACTCTTACTTCTCCAGCATGGGGTCTCACATGGATCCACATGCTCCTGAATATTCCCCCTCGTCAGGCCGGGAATCCTGGGTAAAAGAAAAAAGTTTCACTTTCACGTACATACTGTATTTCTCCTTTAAACCAATCACTGTCCTCTGGGTCATACTGCCTCCATGCAATGACAGTCCTCCCTAAGCTGCTTCTCTGTGTCAGCCTTCTTCAGATTTTTACCGCACGCTTCAGTGTTGGGAGTCCAAGTTTTTTCTGTGAGCTACTTCTGTTTTTTTGTGGAAAAAGGTTCGATTTTTGTTCATCCTGACCACAAGGGAGGAGTGTGCAAGATCTACCTCAGCCTCTCCAAGAAGACGTCTAAGGATAGGCATAGTAGACTGGCGGCGTGGCTGAACGGCAAGGCGTCTGCCCCGTGCTCCGAGCAGGGTCATGCCTCACCCAGGTCCGGCTGGACCAAAGAGCAGACTTCTAAGTCTTTTGAGGGCGCATCATCCATGGGGGTCAAAGACCAAGCCAAGCACCGCAAGTTCGGGTCCACCAGGGTCACCGCGCAATCTGGTCCCGCGATGAACGGGGCACGATCAACATCACCATCTACCTCGATTGCTGGCTGGCAATCGAGCTCCTCCTCAAAGAAAATCATTCAAACCGGCTAAGATGCGGGAGATGCCTGAGCAACCAGGGACAGAGGAGAAGACATCCGAACTTCCCAAGAACGCCCAATCTGCTCAGAAGAAGTCTTCGTCTACGATGGAGCTGGTGGCGGCTGATCTCACAAAGGCAAAAAGGGCTTCCTCCGTAAGGTAGCCCCCACAGCACAGGCGGTGTCCCTGCCTCTCGGGGTAGAAACCGCTGCAGTGACTTTGGCGACATCTGCTGGCATGCTGGAAAAGAGGATGCCATCTCGGACCCCTCAAGGTGGAAGAAAAGGGGTGGGACAAGGAGGCCCCAGGTTATGGAATTCTCGTCCACAGACTAGGACCTGGAGGAGGAGGGCGACGACAGTGACAGCGGTGCAGTGTCTAGTGTTTCCGATCATGCCAACTCAGCCGAGGGATGTATCTCTGTACATCCTGTCGACCCTCCACACTTGGGTGTCGGAGAGCCAGAAGAGGATGCCGCAGGGCCTGGTTCCTACGGCCCCCCAGTTCCCTGATCAGCCTCCGGCAAAGAGGAAGCGTCATACCATGCCCCCGCATCTGGTTCGGGCGCCCTCTCCACCAGTGGACACACGGATGGATACGCCCACGGCGACAACGGACGATGATATAGTCGTGGCGGGTCTCCGCAGCCAAATGCGTCCCCACCGAACGAGGTGGGGTCGTTCCAATCCATGGTTGTTGGAGCCTCCAAGCTTTTCCAGCTTGTGCCCGTTGAAACCAAGGAGGAGGGTTTCCTGTACCAGAGGCGCGAGGCCAAGAGGAAGGCTGTCATGACGGTGCTCCTTCTGGACGATGTGTGGGAGGAGGGCCTGGCCCGCTTGTACCCTTACACGGCTCCAGCCCAATGGGATAGGCTGAAAAAGTACCAGGTGCCTGAATCTGCACCCAAGTGCCTGAGCTCACAACCATCGCCAAGGAAGGTAATTTACAGTGTTCCACCATCAAGGTGGCCAACGGACTGGCCATCCTAGCCAGTTAGGACAGGGAGCTGTGGTACAAGCTGGGCCCGATTCTGGAGTTCCTCCCCGACGACAGGAGGATGGAGGCGATCGCCCTCTTCCAAAAGGGAGAGGTAGCCTCGGATCACACCACCACAGTGGTGTTGGACATTGCCGACACTGGGTTCTAGCAGATGGGGAACTGTCTGCCTATGTCGTCAAGGCTGGTTGAAGGCCAAAGTTTTCTGCCAGGAGGTCCAGGCGAGGTTACTGGACATGCCTTTCGACAGACGTGACTGCAGGCCATCACGGCTGATACGGAGACAGGCCGTTCCCTGGGGACGCTCCAGCAGCACTGCTCTTCCTTCCACTCCTCCAGAGGGAAGTCGAGCAGGACATCAAAAGGATTTTCCCCGTCCTACCGTTAGCCTTCCAGGTCCACGATTCAGACTACAGAGGCTGTTCCCAGGCCTGCGGTGGAGGTGGTCAGCGCCGCTGTCGCCCACAAGGCAGTGCGCTGAATCAGGCCTGAACTGGCCAGGAAATCGGGCCCCCACCTGTGCCACCCCAGTGGGTGGCCGGCTGATGGAATTTGTCAGCAAGTGGGAAAAGATCGCCGACAGATGGGTGCTGGACTCTCTCGCCCAAGGACATACCCCTGGAGTTACAGCACAGGTGTCTATGGATCCCTCTTGTGGCCCAATAGGAGCAGCACATCCCTCAGCTCTTGGAGGAGGTGCGGGCCATGCTGCACAAAGGGGCGATGGAGCTAGTTTTCCAGCATGGGGTCTGGCATGGATTCACATGCTCATGAATATTCCCCGTCGTTGGGCCGGGAATCCTCGGTAAAAGAAAACTTTAACTTTCACTTGCAAATTGTCTTCTCGTATAAACCAATCACTGAGCTCTGGGTCATACTGCCCCCCCAGCCAACGACTACCCTCTCCCTAAGCCCCTCTTCTGGCAGCCATCTTCCGATTTTTAACGCACATTCAAGTGTTGTGAGTCTTTGTGTTTTGCTATGAGAGCTTTTCTGCGTTTTTGCGCTTTTTCGATAAAAAGTTCCTATTTTTGTCAAATGGAGCCTGTGTGCTCTTTCGCTACTTTGTCCAGCAAGCAGGGAGCAGTTTGTCGGCGTCTCAACGCCGCTTAAGGGCAAGAATCGTCTAGTTTCATCATAAATTCCAGAAGGCCATCGGGCCTACACCGCACGCCCGGCGGTCCATGTCTGAGGAAAAGGAGGGAGGTTCCCTCTTCAAGCTCTGCTCCAGCTGCAGATTTAGGAACGTGTTTGTGGAGGACAAACACTCAGTGCCTCGGTTTCCATCCGGACCACAGGGAAGCGGAGTGTGAAATCTGCCTTGGATTCTCCAAACGCAACATCGAGGATCGTCACAGTAGGTTGGGGGCATGACTCAACGCCAAGGCCTCTAACCCATGTGGCAAGCAGGGGCATGCCTCACCCAGGACAAGCCAGTCGGAGGCACGGGCTTCGAAGTCCTTTAAGGGCGCTCAACCTGTGGGGGCCCAATGCAGGCCAAGCACCACAAGTCTGTTTCCATCTGGGTTGCCATGCAAGCGGGCCCCAAGATTAGCAGGGCACGCTCATCTTCACTGCCTGCCTGTATCTCCAGTCATTGCTCCAGCTGCTCCTCAAAGAGGATATCTGCTAACCCAGGAAAGCTGAGGAAGAAGCTAGAGAAGACCAAGGCACAGGGAAAGGTGTCCGACCTGCCCCTGGAGGCAGAGGTGGTCCAGGTGAAGTCATCCTCGATCATAGAGCTGGTGGCGGCTGCCCTCTTGAAGGCGTAAGGGACTGACACCTGGTCCAGGCGACCCAGACGGCGCCCAGAGTGGCTCTCCCCCGAGGCAGCAGGCTTCGGCCAAGCCAGTGGAGAAAACGCCAGAGAAGATGCCATCCCTAAGCCCGAGACTGACCCCTCGGGATGTGAAAAAGGTGTGCAGGGGGAGTGGAGGCCTCAACTGTGCTCCAGGGCACGGATATTCTTCCGATGAGGAGGACCTGGTGTCTGTTCAAATGGTTCCGGAGGACATGGGGAGCGACGACAGAAACACAGAGGGGGACAACGGGAATGCAGACTACAGGGACGCTGGGCCCAGCAAGCCTGCCCCTCTGACACCTCCAGGAACTTATTGCTGGACTTCCTTTCAACTCTCCACAAAGTGGTGTCTGAGATCCAGAAGAGGTTGCGGACAGCACCTCTGGCACCGGCCCACCACCAGCAAAGAAGAGGAAACGGCACCCTATGCCACCTCATCAACCGCCGCACATGCCTTGGTTCTTTCGTTACAGTGGTCGACTCTGCCTTCCAAGTCAAGAGACTCTCCTTTTATTCAGTTCTCTCCCATTCATTCCAGCCTAGCTGTCACTCACACAGCAGGGTGGCTGTCCTTGCCAGACAGTCAGCCAACCAATCACGCCAGAGTGCATTTGGGTCTCCTAGGAGACTAAGCACAGGTAATTTCAGGCACCTCCCTCACTTCCTGCCCACCCTAGACACTCGGGCGCCAGTGGCGGCGTCCTGAAGCCTGACAAAAGCGAATTAACAAAGCAACCAAACCTGGTTTGGCACGCAGAGCAAAACTCTAGAAGGAACTTTCCACAAAGAAATGGTGAAAAAAGAAGACCGGGACCTGTTTAAACAAAGGGGGCTCAGACGCCATCTTGAAAAACATGGCTCCCGAGATTTAACGCTACCGGTGTTCGCGATCGGGAAAAATATTGGTAGTTGTAAAACCACTGCCACCAGCCATTTTGAGAGGAAAGGGTAGCATTTGACTGCTACATGAGTTTCTAGACACAGGGGATACTAGGTAACCCCTCCAGCACTCTATAGTAAGATAGGGGGTGCTTGGTCTAGGAATTTGAAAAGACTAGTAAAGTCAATTTCACTTTACTTACTCTGGGAAACAGTAGTTTATCCCAGAGAAGCTATTTAAACCTTGGGAAAGCCTGAAAAGGTTTCCTTGTGCCACTGCACTGAGGGTGCTGTGTGATGCACATGAAAAGATGCCTATGGAGTTGTCTAAAACTCCATAACCAAAAAGAAACACAGAAAACAAATTAGAATTAAAAAGTTCAAAGTCCCAAAGTTTAGCAAAAGAGCTGGAAGGCTCCAAGGTGGGAGGAATTGCACAATGTGAGAATTCTCCCTAACAAAGGGAATTATCCCATTTTTGAGAATTCTCCCTTACACTTGGCGGCTGTGAGGAATAAGTCCTCTAATCCCTCATCTTCAGCCTCCGTTACCCCGGAAAGGGGGGGGAAGAAGTTGGACGCTCTGGGCAGGAAGGTGATCTACTCTGCGCACAGTCAAGGCAGTGAATGCTCTTGCGATCCTGGCCAGCTACGAAAGGGAGCTGTTGTCATGATGCCTACCCCCGGAGCACCAGGCCAGGCCCAGCACCCCCGGGAGCAGGCATCATGCCCCCGGGTAAAAGCCCAGCAGCCCCTTATAGGGGCTCTTTGGACTCTGTCCTGGTGCCATTGGCGCCAGGCTCATGTTGGACATCAGTCCTGGCGCCATAGGCGCCAGGCTCATAAAGGAAGGTGTTTGTGCACTTACCTGATGCAGACCATGCTGCAAGATTCAGGGCTCCCTGAGACCTGAAAGGGACTATTTTTTCATTGGGACTATTTTGCCACTCGGGCGTGGCCAGGGAAGGATACTTACCTGGAACTACTTTGGGGGCTATTTAAGACACGCCCAGACAGTAGCTCACGCTCACCGTGTCTGCTCCTGGTCTCCAGCCACGCCCACCTCGATCCTGGAACACCTGTAAGGAAAGAGAAGAGAAAGGTGAAAACCAAGAATTTTATCAAACTTCTTACCTGCATCCGGAACCTTCACGCCAGCGTTCCTGAGAAGACTTTCATTTAAAAGCACCGCGTTGCTCGCTGCAGCGCCGCGCTTCACTCACCTGTCCCCGGGAGTTCTTCTGGCTCCACCGCGACTGTCTGCACCGGTCGCCACATCTCTGTGCCTAGGGGAGAGAAGAACAGACAAAAGGTGAGCAGAAGGAACATATGAGGAAAGCCTAATTTTCCGCCATAACACTTACCGGTCTTTTGTTGGTGGACCATTCCTCATTTCGGGTCGGCGCCGCTTCGTTAGCAGGTACCGCACCCGGGCCCCTATGGGGAAAGGACAAAAGACATTACTGGAGGAATATAAAGACATTAAGAGGGATCGCCCCCATCGCTAACTCACCTGAGTTTACCATCGGCAATTCAATCCCTCAGCGCATCGCCTTCATTCTGCACCTGAAATAAAGGACAGATCACAGGTTAGGAAGGCAACAGAAAAGGAGGCTCTACACTTGAACTTTTGTAATCTTCATACTTACGGCGTTCCGCTCGGAAAATTCAAGTGGATTTTGCCAGCGCCATTCTGAAAACCAGTGAAGTAACTGGACAAACACGCGCCCCTGCACCAGAAGCAGGATGGAGAGTTCATCCTTTCAAACCATAAGGTGAACTTCAACCGGGGATTTCGGAGGAAGTTAGAGAAGAACGAAGGGGGGGGGGGTGGGAGCAAGCACACTATTCTGCAGACTGTTAATCCCCTTTCTCATCTGCAGAAGGATATTCCTACGGGCCAGACAAGCAAGATTTGAGGGTCCTGTTCAGTCGGTGTTCCGAGTTCTGCGCATCACACTCGAAGAGGCCACAGCAACCCAGACTAGACCAGCGCCTCCGTGGGAGTCAGGTGAGCATTACAGCTGTGGTATAAGATGGCCCTGCTGCTAGAATTCTTCCCCGAAGACAAACATGTCGAGGCGCTTTTGATCCTCCAGGAGGGCGAGGTGGCATCGGACCATGCCATCACTGTGGCCCTGGACATTGCAGACACTGGGTTCCGACAAATGGGGGACAGTGTCTGCCTCTGTCGTCGTGGTTGGTTGAAAGCCACCAACTTTCGTCGGGAAGTTCAGACGAGGGTTCTGGACAACGGGGACAACCTCTTTGGGAAGTCTGTCAATGAATCTCTGCAAGCCATTAAGGCTGACAGTCCCTTGGCATGCTTCAGCAACACTGTCCTGTTCGTGCCTCAACGGGAAAACCCAGCAGGTCATCAAAGGTTTGGTTGGGGGGGATCATCCTCTTACCGCCAGCCCTCCCGTTCCACGACCCAGGAGGCCTACAGGGGCCATTCCAAGGCTTTCAGAGGTGGCCAAAGTCATTGTCTCTCCCAAGGCGGCACACAGGCCCCAAAGCAGGATTGAAACGGCCAGGACGTCAGGCCCCCACCCATGCACCCTGTTGGGAGGCCGGCTGGCAGGCTACGTCAGCGAGTGGGAAAAGATCTCCACCGAACGATGGGTGTTGGACGCTCTTGCCCAGGGACACACTCTAGAATTCCAGCAGAAGTGTCCGCGGATACCACCGGTGGCCCGGCAGGAGTACATCCCTCAGCTCCTGCGTGGGCCATAAGAAAAGGGGCGATATAGCTGGTTCCAAAGCGACTCCGGGGCTCCGGAGTCTACTCCAGAAACTTCTTGGTAAATAAGACCGGGGGATGGAGGCCCATTCTCGACCAGCGGCAAGACAACAAGTACATCAAGTCCCAAAAATTCCGGACGGTCACGCAGCAGCACGTGCTCGGCCAACTGGAGAAAGGAGACTTCCTGACGTTGCTGGATCTGGAAGACGCATACTTCCCCATTCATGAGAAGCATCGGAAGTTCCTGCGCTTCATAGTATAGGGAAAGCACTAACTGTTCAAGGCCCTTCCCTTTGGACTAAAGTTGGCGGCTAGGGTGTTTACGAAGTGCCTGGTACCAGTGGCTGCCCATCTGCATCTACAAGGGATACATGTGTACCAATACCTCGACGACTGGCTCATCTGTGCCAAGTCAAGGGAAGTAGCCGTCGAACACACGGAAAGGACCGTCCGGCTGCTGGTGGATCTGGGGTTCTCTGTGAACTATCTAAAGTCCTGCTTGATACCATTGCAGAACGTGCTGTTCGTGGGGGCCAGGCTCAACACGGTCTCCTGTTTGGTGGCCCCCTCGGAAGAGAGAATAGCGGCCATGCTGGTCAAGGTGCAACGGCTGTTGGCACTGAAGATTGCCACGGTGCGGATCATCAAGTCGCTGCTCGGCATTATGTTGTGCATTTACCTGATGCAACCCCTTCAGGAATTCCTGGATGTGCTGTGGATCCAGGTGTCTGGAAGCTTCGCAGACAAGATTGTTCTTGACGAGGAGTTCCATCGAGCAATAAGATGGTGGGGCGTGCGCTCTAACATCGCCGGGGGAACAGATTTCCAGAGCGCCCCGTACCAGCAGACTCACCAGACCTGGTATGCTGGGGAGCCCACACCGGATGTCTCCACGTCGGAGGCTTGTGGCTACTGCAGGAGACTCCTCTCCACATCAATGTCCTGGAGCTGCGGGCAGTGTTCTGGGCCCTCAAGTTGTTCCTTCCGTCCCTCAAGGACGAGGTGGTGAGGGTATTCATCGCAAAACCACCACAATGTTCTACATTGAGAAGCAGGGGGGAAGGCACCAGATCCCCAACGCTCTCCAAAGAGGCGCAGGATTTGTGGCACTGGGCCGTCGCCCAGGGGATGTTCCTCATTCGTTTTCACCTGGCGAGAGTCAAACCCCATTGCAGACTACCTCAGCAGGGAGCTACGCTCTTCCCACGAGTGGGAACTTATTCAGGATCAATTGGACAGCCTCTTCCTCTGATGGTGCTGGCCCCAGATCGATCTTTTTGCGACGGCGATGAGTTCCAAATTAGAGATTCGCCAGCCAGGTTCCACCAGCCGAGGAGCATGGAGGCTGCGTTTTCCTTCCCCTGTTAAGGCCTCTTCATGTACGCGTTCCCTCCGTTGCCTCTCCTGCTGCGAGTCATCACTCAACTCAAACGGTGCAGATGCAGGATGATCCTAGTCGTTGAGGCAGATTTGGTATCCAGATCTTCTTAGGCTGTCAGTGGCACCTCTGGTCATGCTGCCAGTGGTCGCTGATCTGCTCGCCAGAGAAGGAGGCGCAATCCTACATCACGAACCAGGATCGCAGAAACTGAAGGCCTGGCTCCTGCGGCCTTAGTTCGGAGGCTACGAGCTGCTGGCGGACTGCAGGGAGGTCCTTGCCAGGCCCAGATCGCTGACTATTAAGTGCTATGGGCACAAATGGAAACGTTTCCCAACGTGGTGCCAAACCCAGAAGATCAACCCTATGAGTGGTCACAGCCCTGCAGATCTTTCCGTACTTGTTGTCCTTTTCGGGCCTGGCGCACGCCTCTATCAAGGTGCATCTGGCGGCTACCTCCCGCTACACCAGGTCTCCGGGACCGTCTTCTCTTTGGTCACACTGTCTAGTCAAAGACTGTTTTGATCGTTCCTGCTCTGGAAGGCGCCTGCCCCGGTTTAGCAACTCCATGTGGTACTGACGAGTCTCATGGGGGGGGGCCCCCTTTGAGCCTACGCATCAAGCCCCTCTCAAGTTCCTTTTGTGGAAAACCGCTTTTCTCGTGGTCATCACCTCTGCCAGGAGGGTAGTTGAGATCCAGGGCCTGTCCTGCAAACAGCCTTATCTGAATTTTCACGACACAAGAGTGGTGCTGAGGATGCACCCCTCCTTCATGCCTAGGTTTCTGTCGGAATTCCACCTCAATGAGCCTTTGGTGTTGTGCGTGTCTTTTTTTTCCAAAACCCTTTTCACCGGCTGAAAGGACTTTGCACTCACTGGATGTGGTGCGTGCTCTCAAGTTCTACATGGCAGACACGAAGAGTTTCCGGGAGACGTCTCAGCTATTTGTGAACTTTGGTCCTGTGAAACATGGTTAAGCCTTGTCCAAGGTTTCCATTTCTAGGTGGCTCACTGGCTGTATCATGCACTGTCACCGGTTGGCAAACCTGCTGCTGCCCGGCCATCCGCGAGCCCATTCCACCAGAGCGATCGTTGCGTCTACGGCGTTCGCGTCTGGTGTGCCCCTGCTGGACATCTGCAGGGCTGCTACGTAGAGGTCCACGCACACTTCACATGATTCTACTGCATCAACAGGGATTCCCGAGAGGAGTCCAGGGTCAGCCAAGCAGTGCTACGCAACTTGTTTGCTTGAAGGTGAGCCTGTTCTGGAGGTAAGAGTAATTGCTTCTGTTGAGCCTTGCCACCTCCCTTGGTTGTTGTACTGCTATGTATTCTTTATTCATGAGCATGTGAATCCATGCCAGACCCATGCTGGAGAACAACAGTTACAGGTTAGTAACTTGTTCCTTCCCCAACATCTCTGGGGCTCTGGAGTCCATTCCAGATAATTTTAGTCAAAAAGACGACTTTGGGCTGGAGGCCCGTTCTAGACCTGCGACCTCTGAACAAGTACCCCAAGTCCCAGAAGTTCAGGATGGTCACGTTGCAGCACGTGCTCGGCCAACTGGAAAAAGGGGACTTCTTGGTGTCGCTGCCCCATTCACACGAAACACCTAAAGTTTCTATGCTTTATAGTGCAGGGACAGCACTACCAGTTCAAAGCCCTTTCTTTCGCCTTGAAGTCATCCCCCAGGGTGTTCACGAAGTGCCTGGTGCTGGTGGTGGCCCATCTGCGTCTACGGGGGATACATCTGGGCCCGTACCTCAACGACTGGCTCATCCGGTCCCACTAGCGAGATTTGACCGGACATATAGGTGACCGTCCAACTGCTGACTGATCTGGGATTCTCCATCAATTATCCAAAGTCCTGCTGGACACCATTGCAGAACGCGCTGTTCCTAGGAGCCAGACTCCATACAGTCTACGTGTCGTCGCCCTCGGAGGAGAGTAGCAGCCATTCAGGGCAAGGTGCAACGACTGTTGTCAATGAAGACCGCTTTGGTACGGACCATCAAGTCGCTGCTCGGCATGTCGTCTTGCATCTACCTTATCCGGTTTTGCATCTTACGGATGCAACCTCTTCAGTAGTTCCTAGATGGTCACTGGATACAGGTGTCCGGAAGCTTCGCGGACAAGATCCTGCTCGATTGGTGGGGTTCCATCGGGCGATAAGGTGGTGAGGCGTTCACGCCAACATTGCCCGAGGCACAGGGTTTCAAAAACCCGTACACCAGGAGATGGTAACCCGGATGCTTCCCTGGAAGGCTGGGGAGCCCGCACCAGATGTCTGCAGGACTGTGGTTGGAGGATAAGGATCTCCATATAAATATCCTAGAGCTACGGGCAGTGTTCTGGGCCCTCAATACATTCCTCCCATCTCTGAAGGGCAAGGTGGTGAGGATCTTCGCAGACAACATCACAATCTTCTACATCCGAAAGCAGGGCGGGCACCCTATACCCAGCGCTCTCCAAATAGGCGCAGGACTTGTTGCACTAGGCCATTGGCCCGGGGATGACCTTGTTCCTCTTCACCTGGCGAGAGTCGAGACCAACATTGCAGACCTTTGCAAACTCCCTCTACATGGAATTGTGCTCCTGCCATGAGTGGGAACTTCGGCAGGACCAGGTGGACTGCATCTTCGTCAAGTGGGGCAGGCCCCAAATGCATCCGTTTGCGACGGCAGCAAACTTCAAATGCCAGAAGTTTGTCAGCAGATTCAACCAATCGAGGAGCCTGCGGGACGCGTTCTTCCCGTGGGAAGGCCTCTTTCTGTAGGTGTTTCCTCCATTGCCTCGCCCTCTGACTCAACACACTCGGACAGTGCTTATGTAGGATGATACTCATCACCCTGTCGTGGTAGAGGCAGATTTGCTACCGGGACCTTCTCAGCCTGTCGGCATTGCCTCCGGTCAAACTGCCAGTGGTTCTGGATCTTCTGACCAGAGAACGAGGTACAATCCTTCACCACAACCCAGGATCGCTGAACCTGGGGGCTTGGCACCTGCAGCCCTAGAGTTTGGAGGATATGAGTTGCCGGCGGACTGTAGGGAGGTCCTTGCCAAGGCGTTGTCGACTTTGAAGTGCTAGGGTCACAAATGGAAACTTTACGCAATGTCGTAATGGTCTCAGAAGATTACCCCTCTGAGGGTCACAACCCTGCAGATTCTTCAGTACTTGCTATCATTGGCCAAGGCTGGACTGGTGCATGCCTCCATCAAAGTTCTACTGCGTCGACAGGGATTCCAGGGAGGAGTCGGTGTCCGCCAAGCTGTGCTACGTAACCTGTTTGTTTGAGGTGAGTCGGCTCCAGAGGTAAGTTTATCGCTTCTGTTGAGCCTTGACAACTCCCGTGGTTGTGTATGTTGTACTGCTTTGTATTTGTTATTCATGAGCATGTGAATCCATGCCAGGCCCCATGCTGGAGAAGGAACAAGTTATTTACCTTTAACTATTGTTCTCCAGCATGGTTCTGGCATGAATTCACTTACAAACCCTCCCTCCGACCCCTCTGTGGCTCTTCTTGGTCATACTGCCCCTTTACGTGCTTACCAAATCTGAAGATGGCTGCCAGAGGAGGGGCTTAAGGAAAGGACTGTCATTGGATGTGGGAAGTATGGCCCAGCGGACAGCGATTGGTTTAGAGGAGAAAAACAGTTTGTAAGTGAAAGTGAAACTGGTTTTTCTTTTACTGAGTGTTCCCTGCCAGACTGGCAATATTCATGAGCATGTGAATCCATGCCAGACCCATGCTGGAGAACAATAGTTACATGTAAGTAACTTGTTCCTTTTTCTTACCTTGATATAGATGTGTGCCCTTACAAAATAAGTTAGTTATTGCTTATTTTAGACTGTGTTCCACTGAGCTGAAAAGCAACTGTAATTGAATATTACACCTAAAGGCCTTACTCACCTAGTATAACTGGGTTATCCTGAATTAGTTATAGGTATATACTGTTCCTTGAACCTGTGTTCCACGATTCAGAAAGTATCCTGGTAACAGGTTTGTTTGATTGTGATTTATCCTCTGTGTCGCTGCATAACTGGCAGGCTCTACTACCCTTGAATTACTGTAAAGTAATCTGAAAGTAACTTATGGGTTTACTCCTCATGAATACGTGTGGCCTATACTAAATATGTATGATAAGGTCTGACGTCCCTAGCTTTACTGTTTGGTTTTCTGAAGGTTTTATGCTTCGGTCTGTGTGCCCTCATGCATTGTGGTTTGTTTTTATAAATGTGTTCGACTCTGACCACTACTTACCCCAAGACTTAACTTGTCCTACTTGTATTTAAAATAAACATTTATTTTTTATAATGCTTCTGATTGTAAGTGTTTCTATTGAAACCTTGGTGTACTACAGGTTCAGTTTACTTTCCTGCAGCCTTCTCTCCCTCTTAAAATAAGCTTGGTTGCTCTCTCTACATTACCATATACTTAGGTGGTACAGCCTTATACTAAGCGTGAAGTCGTTTACTGTCTCAGTTGAATGGATTTACTAAGCCCTTAGTTGGACTTCAGAAAAACAGTCTTGCCACTTGAAATGGTGATCTTTTTAGCTAGTAATCACTTCTGTAAGGAAAGTTTGTCGTGCAGGTTAATGTGCAGGCCCTTTGTATGACAGCTATACCCCCCAAAGGCAAGTTTTTTTTGCTAGTTGACACTTATGGAAGCATATATGCTCATCTGCGTTTCACCAAAAACAGAAAATTCTGCTTCTTGTGCTTTTTATCCTCTTACCCAGTAAACAGTATTTTCCTAAGTGGAAAGACTAAAGCCAAGGTTGCAGGGCTTCTCCCTAAACTCGCCTGTGAGTGAAAGTGGCAGCGCAGCGTTGGGGGGGGAATTCTCATTTCTGTGCTAATTCCCTTCTACCTTAAAGACCCCCAGCGCTTTTGCTGGACTTTAGGACTTTTAATTGTTATCCTGGAGTGAGAGAGACTTTTTCTAACTCTCTCGTATTTTTCTTTGATTTGAACCCTGTTACTTTTGGTTTTGGAGTCTCTCATACTCCATAGGTATAATTTTCTTGTATAATGATACACCGCACCTTCAGTGCAGTGTCACAGAGAAGTCCTTCGGATTTCTCAAAGGTTGAAATACCTTCTCTTGGATAGACTACTGTTCCAAGAGTAGTAAAGTGAAATCAACTTTACTTTTTACTCTTTATATATCCAGCACACACCATCTTATGTTGAGTGCTGGGGGGTTACTTAGTATCCCCTTTGTCTACCTTTTCATGTAACATTTTTGTATGTTACCCTTACTACAAGTAATGGCTGGTGGCAGTGGTTTAATGTTCCTACCTGTTGGGGAGAATTCTCATTTCTGTGCTAATTCCATTCTACCCAAGACCCCTAGCTCTTGTTAGCCTTTCTACAATTAATGGCTGGTGGCAGTAGTTTACTTTTTTCTACCATTGAGTGTTTCTACTGCGGGCTGCAATTGCAGCTGCAGTAAAGCACCCATGGGTGCCCATTTTGTAAAAATGGCCCTAATCATTTTTTTTTCAACATTTCTTATTTGTAAGGTCCTTCTTTAGATTTACTCTGCGCGTCAAACCAGGTTTGGTCTCTTTGTTCATTTTGCCTTTGGCAGAATTCATGGGTGAAGCCCGCCCTTGGGTCCAGTGTGTCTGGCTGGGCAGGAACCGAGGGAAGTTCCCAAAACTCCCTGCGCTTAGTCTCCTTGGTCACAGGAATGCACCCAAAGGTGATTGGCTGGCTGACTGTCCTTGGAGAACAGCCACCCTGCACTGTGAGTGACAGCTAGAAAGAAACCTGCATAAAAGGCGCAGTCTTTTGCAAAGAAAGCAGAGTCGACCACTGGACGAAGGAACCGAAGAAGAAACTAAGCGAATCTTGCTGCACCCTCCTGGACCATTGGTTTACCCGGTGAAGCCCTGCTGCAGTGCTGAAGCTCCAAATTTAGAATCGATTAGAGAAGCCCGGAAACAACTTCTCCCTTGGGTTGGTGGAACCAACTGACCCCAAGACGAACTTGACTGGAACCCCTGTCCCTGCTGGCTGTACTTTTTCGCTGCTGCTGGAACCGAGTGCCAAGGGACAGGAACACCAGAATCGAGTGCATCATTTTTAAGCCATACCCGAGCTCCAGGAAGATCCTCCGTACTCCCTCGAAGCAGGACTACCCAAGCCTTAGCCACCTCAGAGTGCTGGAACCCAGAAGCAAGGGGAGCCCATACGGTGTCCAAGAACGCGGTGGTGCTATTTGCGAGCAGCTGAAACTGTGAAGTGCCGCTGATCTAAATTGTGCCCATTGCTGCCACCGACCTTCAAACCGTAGTGCAGGAGTCCCCAGACATCCCCTCTCTTGTCCCCACGACTGAGGCCCAGGAACAACAGGATCCGCAGGACTACAACAGGAACAGAAGCCTGCTGAATCCCTTTCTTGAGACTCAAGGTACTGTTTAACTAGGGGTACTTATCACTGGTTGTGTGTAGCTTGCTTGTTCTCACAGGAGACCTGCATTTGCAGAGTTTCTTGCATCTTTGTTTCTCACAAGCCCCCCAGCTTCTGGCCCAATAGTGATTTTTTTTTTTTGCTACAAAACTCTCGTTAACACTGCAAGACATTTGCGCTATCTTCAAAAAGTGCCTCCAGCTTTCCTAGACTTTGCTCAACTGACATTGGCTGTCCTGGCTCCCTGTAGACTCTTCTTACACTCTGACGTTGTTGATCTTTACCTCAATAAGTCATACATGCGGTACTTGTATAGCTGGGAAAGGGTTAACCTGTATTTCATTGGGGGGGACTGTAATGTACTTACCTATTTGGAGAAACTTGTTAACCATTGTTTTCTTCCCTAACCTTTACCTTGTTCCACAACTCCAGTATTGCCTTTAAGTGTAAAGTCATATATCAATGGCCACAGTGTCCTAGCTATTGAAGTCACCTCAGGGTGTAGGAAGTGTTTTTGTGTGACATCCCAAAAGGGTATCTACTTAACTGAAACTGAAAGTGTATTTTTCAAAGTGTATTTAATTGTCAATTGCTCCCCTTCTGAAGAAGGCTTATTTTAAAACGGACTTAAATTAATAATTCGTTTAATCACAAAACCTTGAGTATAAGGTTATTTGAATACGTGCCACTTGGAATCTCTGTTGCAATCCCTACAGCTCACATTGACCCCTCTTGAGATGAGCCTGACTGCTCAGTCACTCTACCAACTTCTATAGTACAGGTCTATACCAAAGGTTGGGTTACCTATTGCCAAGAGGACAAGGCTGGTGTAGTCTCCCACAGGGTTACTTCATACAATCTTGCCTAGCAAGCAGTTAACACTTTAATGTTGTTGGGAAGAACTATGGTCTAAGATATGGCACACAATAAGGGAACGGCCACATACCACACAATATATACAAATGTAGTCTTTATTTAATTTTATGTAAAGCGAAAAACACAGTATATGAAAGGTAGATAACATTTTAGGAATTGGGTTTAGGGTTTTGTGAAGTCAGACTCAAATGGTCACAGGTTCAGGTGTTCCAAAACAAGTGTTTAGATTTGGGGGTTTAAAACTGGAAACCCCATGATCAGTTAACACTTTAAATCCCAAAGGGGTATTCGATGTACGGTCATGACCATACATGGGGTCACAGGTTGGGAGCTCAGGGTAGCCACGACCAGATCTGGCAAATGTTTGTATGGGTGTTCTGGGATTCTCTGCTGAATCAACATCCTGAGCCTTTGCCCTGGAAAGTTTGCACAGGTTAACTATTCCTGAATGGGAATGTTTTAATGTCATAGTTTGCTTGATTGGAGGTTGGTTGTGCATGCAGCCCCCAAAGACTATAGGCTTACACCATATAATAGTATCTGACTATACATTTGTCAAGCACTGGCTCTCATCCTGAAGTAGCTGGAAAACGAATTTACTTTAGGAATAGGAGGTACTCCTGAACTTTACTTTAATGCCAAAGTACTGCTGGGACATAATTCTAGGACCAGAGGGGGAACAATGCCAGTGCTTTTGACTCGACAGGCACAGTTGTTCCCTACCTCTAGGTCTCTGCTGAATTGCTCTTGCTTGCCACTTAACTGGCCTACCTGTGCCTGCGACTCATGTCAGTGTCCTCAACTTTCTACTGGAACGGAATCTTCTTTCATGCATTTGAACCGCTGGGACACCACCTGAAGTGCATTGTCCACCCAGGGTACAAATTTTGATATGGAACTAGCAGCACTCATCCCACTATCTTGTTCTGTTTTAAGCTCAGCAACATCATCCACGTTCCTTGTGCCGCTATCCTTTGCTGGGGACCCCAACATAGACTCATCCTTTTATCTCCACCAAGAAGCTTGCTGCTGGGCTTCAACCAATTAAGGAATACAAAAAATGTTTTTGGATTTCAATAAGACTGTTTTTTCCATACTATGGCTGGATTGATGTAATGCTAGGTGTGTTGAATATTTAACTATGCAGGGTAATGGATGCTTGAATTATTTTCAACTGTTACAGTAAAAACGTGTTTTCTTTTTTTACTCAGTACTTTTTCCCTTTGCATTTCAGTGAAATATGAAAGAATAAAGTTCCTGGTCATTGCATTGAAGAGCTCTGTGGAAGTCTATGCTTGGGCCCCAAAGCCCTACCACAAATTTATGGCTTTTAAGGTAATTATGATGTTTATTGATTGTGCCTTGCCTTCCACATAAGGATGGACTTGTCATAGCTTCCCAAAAGGATGTTGACTTTCTCCAGCATTGGGTCTGGCATAGATTCACATGCTCATGAATATTCCCTGTCGTCAGGTTGGGAATCCTCTGTAAAAGAAAAAGAATCGGTTTAATTTCTGAACTGTCTTTCTCCTAACAACCAATCACTGAGCTCTGGGTCATACTGTCCCCAGCCAATGACTGACTCTACCTAACCCCCTCCTCTGGCAGCCATCTTCAGATTTGTACTGCACGTTCAAGTGTTGGCAGTCCTTGTGCTTAGCTCTCAAGCTTTTTTCTGCGTTTTCGCTTTATAAAAGTTTACTCTATTTTTCGGTCAATCAGAAACATGTGCTCCATCAATCAACTTTCCGATTAACAGGGATCCGTATTTCTGATTTTTCAGCGCCCCTCAATGGCAAATTTCGTCTTTCTTCGTAGAGGCTTCCAGAAGATTCTTCAAGGCTTACATTGCATGCATCATGGCAGACGAGAAGAAGGAATCCCCCACTTTTCAAGCTTTGTACCAACTGCGGTCTGCGGAATGTTTATATGGACGATAAACATTCCCAATGTCTTTACTGCCTGTACCCGACGCACAAGGAGCTCTCGACTCGCACAATGAACGATCAGCGTAGATGGCTGAGTGGGCTTCAAAGTCCTTTGAGGCCGCCCCTCCCGCGGGGGTCCAACAAAAGGCTCAGCAACGCAAGTCCACTGCCACCGGGAGCGCTGTTGCAGCAGGCTCCTCAATGGCCAAGGCACGTCCAACGTCTCCAGTCACCATTGAGTGCTCAGGATCGTCGTCCAAGAGGAAGTTGGACCAGCCGGGCAAACTCGAGGTAGAGAAGCTGGAGACCAACCTGCCGGAGAAGGCCAAGGGGGACCAAGGCTCTGACCCGCCCCCTAAGGAGAAGGCCAAGCAGAACAAGAGACCGGTCCTGTGTGTGAAGGCCCAGGTACATCCGGCAAAGGCCCTGCCTTCCATCGAGGTGGTGGTGGCATCCCTCTCGAAGGCTAGGGAGGCAGACCCGCAGGGCGCACCACCAAAAACGAGTGTCCCTCCCTGCCAGAAGGGAGTCTAGCCCATAGAGAAGACCCCGGAGAAGATGCCGGTCATCTCCCCGAGTGTTGAGCAGAATTGCATGCAGTACCCTCTGCGACCACCACATACAATTATGACTACAGGTGTAAGCAAAACCAACCTTTGGTATAAGTCTGTACTACAGTTTGTGGTAGCGAGCTGAGCAGCCAGTATTATCTCAAGAGGGAATGTGAGTAGTAAAAGAGGTTACACAGAGGTCTTAAAATCAGTGGTTCAAGTAGGCACTTGTACTCAAGGTTTCTTGGTAAACAATTTATTACAGTCATTTAGAAAACATTCACTAGAAGGAGGCAACTTAATATCGTACACATACACTTCAGTACCAAACCAATACGTTTCTAAGTAAATTAGGCTCCCCTGAAATAGGATCAAAATGGCATTTCAGTCCCTTTAAATAGGAGGACAAAGGCACAAATTAGCAGAATAGATCACAAATACCTTCTTAGGCAGTGCAAAAAGTTTTACTTCACTAGAGAACTCGATTCAGTTCAATAGGCCTAGGCCAAAGTAAACGGACTAGTGTCTTGGATAAGAAAGAGCAGTTCTTGAAGTAAACAGTAAAGTCTTTGCCAAGTTCTCAGGGTTCTGTGTGTTAAAATCGTGGCAAAAAGGGTGTGGTTTTGCCGCCACAATCCCTGTAAAGGATGCGGGGGACACCCCCTCAACCCCTGCTCCCCTTAAATGGTGTAACGGGTTACACCTTTACCAGGTCAAACCACATCATTTTTGCCACCATTTTTTTGCACAGGTGACTTTTTTGCACGCAATTTTATTACTGCATACCGTTCTCAGAAGTAGTTTGTACGAAAAATAATCATAGGTTGTTTCACAAGCTAATTAGGCCTGCAAGTTGGCAAAGTTCCACAAACTTTCACCGCGAGAGGTAAGTTCTCTCAATCGGGTTGGCACAGTACCTTAATATGAAGAACAAGATGCAGCAGAAGACGTTGGTTCCTGGCAGTTCCTGAAGATCTCACTGTTCCTGAGCCTCTGTCGTGGGGACCAAAGGGAGGACGTCGGGGACTCCTGCACTGCACGGGATCGTCATAAAACGCAGACAAAATGGAGTCACTTCAGTTCCAGTAGCTGTAATTCAAGCACACAAGCTGGTGTCCCTCTCCCTGGTTAATCCTAACCAGCTTCTTAAATGGTATCCAGGTGGCTTACGAGTTGATTGGTCCCACCAACTCAAAGGAAGAAGTCGTCCTTGAAGGGGCTTCTCTGTCGAGATGAACTTGGCAATTCGGACCTGCAGCAGGGCTTCACCGGGCAAACCAATTGTCCAGGAGTTCCAGCAGCAGTCCTCTTCCAGCTCGTCTTCGGTTCTTTCGTTCCAGTGGTCGACTCTGCTTTCCAGTCCAAGAGACTTGCCTTTTAAACAGTTTTCTCCCTTTCATTCCAGCAGAGCTGCCACTCACCCAGCCGGGTGGCTGTCCTTGCCGGACAGTCAGACAGCCAATCACGCCAGAGTGCATTTGGGTCTCCTAGGAGACTAAGCACAGGGAGTTTCGGGCACCTCCCTCACTTCCTGCCCACCCCAGACACTCGGGCGCCAGGACGGTCTTCCGTCCTGAAGCCCGCCAAAGGCATAGAAACAAAGGGACCAAACCTAGTTTGGCGCGCAGAGACAAACACTAGAAGAACCTTTCCAAAAAGAAATGGCGAAAAAAGACCAGGACCTGTTTAAACAAAGGGGCTTTAGGTGCCATCTTGAAAAACATGACTTCCGTGATTTTTAGCTGCAGGTGTTCGCGGTTGGGAAAAATCGTGGTAGTTCGTTGTAAAACCAATGCCACGAGCCATTTCGAAAAGGGTAGCATTTGACAGCTACGTGAGTTTCTAGACACGGGATACTAGGTAACCCCTCCAGCACTCTATAAGAAGATAGTGTGTGCTGGGTCTGGGAATTTAAAAAGACTAGTAAAGTCAATGTCAACTTACATTCTCTGAGAAACAGTAGTTTATTCCAGAGAAGGTATTTTAACCTTTGGGAAGTCTAAAAGACATCCCTGTGTCACTGCACTGAAAGTGCTGTGTGACGCACATGAAAAGATGATGCCTATGGAGTTATATAAAACTCCATAATCAAAGAACACAAGAGTAAAATGCACATCAAAATACATGAGTTGGGGGGCGGGGGGGAAGCTCACTCTTTCCAGGTAAAAAAAAATTCAAGTCTGCATAATCCAGCAAAGTTGCTGGTGGTCTCTAAGGTGAAGGGTATTTGCACATTTATGAGAATTCTCCCAAACACCAAGACAGTCCCCTCTGGACGTCAAGACGGGTGGCGGGGAGGCGCGCGGAGGTCCTCCAGGGCACAGATACCTCCTCGGAGGAGATTGTCTACCTTCAGACCATCCAGGAGGATCATGCCCTACGACGAGGTCGGTGACGATGACTAGGATACTGTCAAGGAGGTCTACCCTTACTTGGACTGGCTCATCCAGGCCAGCCCAAGGAGCATTGCCGTCAACCACAGGGCGAGGACTGTCCACCTACTGACTGATCTGGGGTACTCAGTGAATTATGCAAAGTCCTGCTTGACTCCATCGCAGGACGCGCTGTACCTGGGATACCGGTTCAACAGTGTTGTGCCGGGCGTCACCTTCGGAGGAGAGAGTGGCAGCTATCCTGGGCAAGATGTAACGGCTGCTCGCTCTGAAGATCGCCACAGTGAGGGCCATCAAGTCTCTGCTTGGTATGATGTCCTCACCCATTTACCTCATCTGACTTTGCAGGCTACGGATGCGGCCACTGCATGAGTTCCTCGATGCCCGTTGGATTCAAGTGTCAGGAAGCTTCCAGGAGAAGATCACTCTTGACAAGGGGTTCCGTCGGGCGAGAAGATGGTGGGTGTTCGCTCTCATCTGACCGGAGGCATGGATATCCAGACCCCACCACATCAGAAGACGGTAACGACGGATGCCTCCATGGAGGGATGGGAGCCCACACCGGCAGTCTTCACGCGAGAGGCTTGTGGCTGCCGGAAGAGAAGATGTTACACATCAATGTGCTGGAACTACAGGCAGTGTTTTGGGCTCGCAAATCGTTCCTGGCGTCCCTCAAGGGCAAGGTGGTGCGGGTCTTCACCAACAATACCACCACAATGTTTTACATCAGAAAGCAGGGGGCACCAGGTCCCCAGCGCTCTCCAAAGAAGCGCAGGACTTATGTCATTGTGCTGTCGCTCAGGGGGATGTTCCTCATCCTGTTTCATCTGGCAGGAGTCAAGAACATGGTCGCCGACTCTCTGAGCAAGGAACTTCGCTCGTGCCATGAGTGGGAGCTTCGGCAGGACCTAGTGGAGAATCTGTTCAGTAAATGGGGCAATCCCCAGTTCAACTTGTTTGCGACGGCGATAAACGCAAAGTACCAGTCATCAATCTACTCAGTGTCAGTGCCGGATGATCCTCATCGCCCCCGTTGTGGCCGAGGCAGATCTGGTACCGGGACCTTCTTAGCATGTCGACAGCACCACCAGTCAAGCGGCCAGAGGTCGTGGATCTTCTTGCCCGGGAAGGAGGCGCTATTCTTCACCACAATCCAGGGTCTCTGAACCTGAAGGCCTGGCTCCTGCAGCGCTAGAATTCGGTGGCTACGACCTCCCGGCAGACTGTAAGGAAGTTCTCGCCAAGGCTTGAGCATAGTCTACTTTGAAATGCTACGGACGTGGAAGAGATTTGCTATTTGTCGTTCCCAGAAGATCAACCCACTGAGGGTTAAGGCTCCTCGGGTACTTCCATATTTGCTGTTGGCCAAATCGGGACTGGCCCATGCCTCCATCAAGGTTCATCTGGTGGTTATCTCCCGCTACAATAGAAACCCAGGACGACCATCCTTGTGGTCGAAACCGATTGGTCAAGGAATTTGTGTAGTGACTATTCTGCTCGTTCCCGCCGGTGAAGGCTCTGGCCCCGGCGTGGGAGCTCAATGTGGTGCTTAGTAGGCCCATGGGACCTCCACTCAAGTTTGTCGTGGAAAACGGCGTTTCTCGTGGCCATCAGTTTCTCGTGGCAATCACCTCTGCACAACGAGTGGGGGAGATCCCAGCCCTCTCCTGTAAACCACCTAACTTGACTTTCCACAGGACGAGGGTGGTGCTGCGGACGCACCCCTCCTTCATGCCGAAGGTGCTGTCCCACTTTCATCTAAACAAGCCCTTGGTGCTACCTGTGTTTTTTCCGATGCCTTTGCTGCTGGCTGAAAGGACGTTGCACTCGCTGGATGTGGCTAGAGCGCTGAAGTTTTATGTGGCCCGCATGAAGAGTTTCCGGAAAACCTCTCAGCTCTTTGTGAACTTTGGTCCTGTAAACCATGGAAAGGCCCTGTCCAAGGCTTCCATTTCCAGGTGGCTCTCCGGCTGTATAACCCATTGTCACCGGTTGGTAAACCGACTGCTGCCTGGCCGTCCGAGGGCCCACTCTGCCAGAGCGATCGCTGCTACAGCGGCGTTCCTGTCTGGTGTGCCCCTGCTGGACATCTGTAGGTCTGCGACGTGGAGGTCGACTTACACCTTCATGAAATACTCTTCTGTCCAGTCCCCTTTCCTCCATACTGCATGGGCGTCTCTTCCAAGGGACGGGAGACCAAACCTTTTTCACCACAAAAAAACCTTCTTCCCCTTTAAATTTAGAGGCACGGCACAGGGAGCAGGCGCTGCCCTGACTCCGCCCTCTGGTGCCACACCACAGTACCCTTTTCCGTGTTGACGGGAACGGGCCGAATTCACCAGCACTCCTGGGTTTGGCTTCCGCCATGTAATTCCACGTGCGAATACTTCTTCTCTTCTGTCTTTGTCTTTTTATCATTCAGGTACTCGGTCCTCAGGCATCACGCTCCTCCCTGGCTCATGTCGACTTCTACAGGGTTCAGCAGCTGTCCATCCTGCGACGGGCCCTTCCCGACTAAAGACCCCCCACGCCCTCTGCAAGCTTGTTCCACGTGCAACGCACTTTCCTCGAGGTTGCTGAAGAACAGACTAGCCAGGTGTAGGGAGCTCTTCCAGAGATCACCTCCAAAGGACCTAAAGAACTTTGTCTTCCATCGATCCAGGCCCAAGGTAGGGCTGCTCTTTTCCATTGCACCCCGCAAGGGGGACTCCTTCCCAAGGACTCACCCGTGCGGGAGAGACCGCCCAGGTCCTTTTACCGAGACTGAACCAGGCCGAGGTGTTCAGTCCTGGTGATGGTGCTGAGGGACCAGAAGGTTCTTTTACCGGGTTTTCACCCGAGTGGCTACGCCCCAATACCGGCAACATGTCCGAGGGGGTGCCTATACGCAGTTCTGCTAGGCCTCGGCCTGAGGAACAGGGTAGGCCCCATGATCCACACTCGAGTCCTGGACGTGTCAGGACCCAGTGAGCCAAGCAAAACGATGCAGGCATGTGGAAGGCACCTCGACAAAATGGCTGCTGTGCCAGAAAGTCCAGACATCTGGCCGACGCTCCGTGGAAGGCAGCAGGTGGAGTAACATGTCAAGGTCTGATTGTTGTCAACCAGGTATGTGGTCTACAGCTTAGCCTTTCTTCGCGCAAGGCAGGTTCCCGCTGCTCCCATATGGGCAGGGCACGCAGGGGCTCCAGCAGCCGCTCACTACCCCGTCAATATCACCTACCACCACTCCGGCCTGCAAGGACAGGTTCTTCGAGCGGTTCCTCTGGCTCATGAAATCTCCTCAGATGGGGGTCATCCTCCGGGACGCCATCAGGGACGTGCTCCCGATAATTGCTCTGGCACGGCAGGCCCCATTTCAGGCGTCACCGACCCCTGTTCAGCCTCTGCCGCCCGCTCCGGCCCCCCAACCGATAGTGCAGGCAGTTCCATACCAGCCTCCGGCTCCGGTCTCCACACCCCAGCCTTTGGCTCCCGGCACCCCTCCACCGGTGCTGGACCCTCAGGTGGACACAGATGAGGACGACCCCGACACACCCTCATCAACCAATGCCTTCCATGAATGTCTTGCGGGGTTGGCAGAATACTTGGGCCTTCATCAACCCAAGGTCAAGCTACCAACAGAGAGGGTCCTCACCGAAGGCCTCGCGCTACGAGAACGGGGATCCCGATGCAGAAGGACGTAGTGGCCTTTGCCAAAAAGGGCTGGCTCAAGCCCCACTCTGTCCAGCCGGTCAATCGACGCCTGGACGCAAAGTACAGGCAAATGGAGGGGGATACACTGTTGCTATCGGCCCACCCTCAGCCGCACTCCTTGGTGATCCCTGCGGCATCACTATACGCCTCAGTCGTCCTCTGCCTTTTAGTCCGCTGCGCTGCTAGGCAAGAAGATGATCTTGAAGGCATACAGGAAGAATCTGTATTCCAACGCATCCTTGCACCTTAGTCAAGTCAACGCACATGTCCTGCTGGCAGCCGTTAACCAGAGGCTCTGGCGGGAAATTGCAGATTTCCTCCCAGAGCTTCCGGCACAGAGCCAATCACGATTCAAGGCAGGATTGGCAGAGGCCGAGATGGTGGTGTAGGACGTCATGGAGTCCTCCTTGGCCCACATAGACACCTCTGGCCATGCCATCTGCATTGCCACGGACATGAGAAGAACGGCCTGGCTCCGTGCTACGAAATTCAACCCAGATGTCTAGGAACACATCCTAAATCTTCTGTTTGAAGGGGTGACCTCTTCCACCCCAGAACGGACGCGGAGCTGGACAAAAAGAAAAACAGCTCACAAACAGCCAAGTCTTTATCCATTCTGACAAAGACCACGCTCAAAAGATACACCCAGTCACAGCAGCGGCGCTCCGACCAGGGGCGTACATATGGAGGGTTCCACGGCTTCCAAGAGCGGAGGTCCAGGCAGCCTGACCGTTCGCCAACTCCACATCAGTGCAAACCACAAAAAGGGGATGGGGAAGGGGGAGTAAAGGCTTTTTCCAGTCCCTCTCCTCCGCAACAGCCTCAGAGGGAAAGAAGGCATGACACGCCCCTCCGGGTCCACGTGTCTCCAGTGGGGGGCAGGCTTGCTCTCATGCACATTTTTGGCACCAGAATTTCGCGGACTCCTGGATCCTCTCCGTAGTATCCACGGGGTACCGCCTCCCCATCCCAGCCTCTCCTCCCTCCTCCACTCCCACACGTTGGGACAGCAACCCTTTTGGCAGAGATCCGGTCGCTCGTTGAGAACCAAGCAGTGGAGGAAGTCCCAGCCTCCGAGCAAGGCTTGGGCTTTTACTCTAGGATTTTCGCCATTCAGAAAAAGAACCTGGTGGGCCGCCTGAGAGTTGTGCTGGACTTTTCCACCCTCAACCTCTCCCTACCTCTACAAAAATTCAAGATGGTTACGCCAGCTTTGATAGCGGAGACATTGTGCAAGGGAGACTGGATGTTCTCCCTGGATCTCAAGGACACGTACCTACACATCCCGATCTGGCAGCCTCATCGTTCGTTTCTACGATTTATGATCATGGGCTGCCATTTCCAATACAAAGTGCTTCCTATTGGCCTCAACTGGGCCCCCAGGGTCTTTACCAGACTGATGAACACAGTGGTGGCCCTCCTCGGGTCGCAGGGACTCATCTATCCGTACCTCGATGACTGGCTCGTCAGGACTACATCTCCAGAAGCAGTGCACCATACTTCCCATGCTATGATGAACACACTGCACAAGTTGGGCTTTTCACTCATCCTCAAGAAGTCGCAGCTGCAGCCCACGCAGAGACTGACCTTCTTGGGTCTCATTTGGGACACATGCTCCGAGTTTTTCCCTCGGAGGACAAGATCACAGCCCTCAAGAGGGCCTCTGTGCACTTCCTCAGCAGAGAAGTGACCTCATCCTGGTGGTACCAACACCTACTGAGGCTCAGGGCAGCAGTCTTGGATGCCCCCACACAAGACTCGAGATTAGGAGGATACAGCTGCACTGTGCAGCCCCTTGGAACCAGGAGCAGGGCTCAGTCAGAGATCCTCAATGTTCCTCAATGTTCCCCCATCACTTCACCCGAACCTCACATGGTGGTCCAGGGACTGCAACCTTCGGTTGGGCAAGCCCTTCCGGCAACCTACCCCGCAGGTCACCATTACTTACCTGTAACTGATGTTCTCCAGCATGTGTCTGGCATGGATTCACATGCAAACCCTTCCACCTACCCCTCTGCGGCTCATCTCTTGGTCCTACTGCCACTTTACGTGCTACCAAATATCTGAAAATGGCTGCCAGAGGAGGGGCTTGGGTAGAGTAGAGGGCAGTCATTAGCTGGGGGCAGTACGACCCAGAGTTCAGTGATTGGTTGTTAGGAGAAAGATAGTTCAGAAATTAAACTGATTTTTTTTTTTTTAAAATTTAAAGAGGATTCCCAGCTGAACGACGGGGAATATACATGAGCATGTGAATCCATGCCAGACCCATGCTGGAGAACAGTTACAGGTAAGTAACTTTTTCCTAATTGGCTTTTTGAATGGTGCAGATCCTTACCATTGGTGGGCTTGGACTTGCTTCCAGGCTGCACTTTGAATAAGAAGACTCCTGCAGCCATTTCTGGAGATCAGTGTTTGATCCAAGAATCCTGTTTAGCAGAACAGCCGACTGAAGATCCGAAGACGACTCCTGAAGAGGCCCAGCACCCCTTCCTGTGTCTGGTCCGGAGAAGCCCTGTTGGACTACCTGTTCTGCGAAGGACATGTGCAGTGCTTCAACCCTTGAATTGGTGGGACCAACCAGTTTCAACATATTTTCGAGGATCTAGCCGTCCTGAGCCTTCAGATGTGTCCCTGGACCACCTTTTGGACTGACCAGCTCTCCAGTGGGCTGTCTCGCTAAAACTGTTGCCATTCTGCATTTGGAGCCGGAGCTTTGGTGGTCACCAGCTAGTGGTGCAAGTTGCCCCTCTGCCGAATTTCAGCCTCCCATCTTCAAGGGATCCTGCTCTTGAAGGTCCTCTTCAACGCATCTGGAAGGACGCCTGCCATCATGTGTGCGCAGTGACCAGCATTGGAACTGTCCTTCCCCCCATTCTGTGAAGTGTCCTGAAGAGGTCTGCATCTGTGCTTTCTGCATTTCTCTGTCACCAAGCGTTGCCCTTTGCCCTTTGCTCTTTGGCCCGACTGGAAGAATTCTTGCACCTGCAGCTCCTGGGCACCTCTCGCCAGAACCAATGACTGGAAATCCAACCTCCAGTGACACCCAGTCGACCCACCCAGTTCTCTGGGATAATCGCAGTCTGGGAAAGTAAACGCAAAGCATTTTCCTCCCCATGTCCTTCATGATACCATTGAGAACAAGTCTCTTTGTATCCTTCCATTCTCCTGCTTTTTGGTAGTCGCACCTGAGCAGTGTAACATGAAAGATAAGAAAACATTTTTACTTAGCGGTAACTTTGCTGCATTCCATCTCTTGAACAATCTCCAACACACGTACTTTACATTTTATCAGATACATTCCTGGGAGAAGCTTTTTGAGGGTTCATGGGGGCTAGGTGCGCCCTATGAAGGATTTCTGCCTCTAGGACTGATGTTCTAAGATACAGGAGAACCCGGTTGGGTTGTCCACCGAAGGTGACTTCATCTTAGAAGGAGCAAACAGCAACACAACTGCCCAGATGTAAGTACCCAGGAGTGAGACAGTACCTTCAGTGAAAACAGTGATGTCCCGGTCAGGTCCCCAAGGTGCAGCAACAGCCCCGGTTTTGGGTTTCTGGTCTTGGTGGCTGAAGAATTAGCATTTGACGGGAGCAGGCAGTCGTCCGACTCTGTCACAGGGATGCCCAGCAGACTAACTTTTCTGGCACTTGGTGGTGGAAGCTAGAAACCGGCTTTGTAGAAGCGACAGTTGACAACCGGCGAGACTTTCTTCCTTCTCTCGGTCCAGGATTCGGCTGAGGGGAGTTCTATGATTGGGTTGGAGTCTCTGTAGGCCCAGACAAATGCCCACAAATTTGCAGCCGGAACCGCACTTCACGAGAGGATGCACCGCAACAGTGCTAGAGGTCCCAGGGTATTAAGAGATTGCAGGCCTTTAATGTCGCAGCTCGCCGTGGGATGGCTCAAACTAGCTTGTCTCGAAACTGGTTAGGCCCACCAATTGCAAGGGAGGTATTTATCTAGTCTGATTCTTCCCTGTCACACAGCAGAAAAGGCTAGAGCTCAGTCTACTTTGGCAGTCGCTGGAGGTGGCTGCAGGTGTCTTCCTTTTTTTTTTTCTTCTGCTTTGGAATGTATCTTCCAGTGGTTGACTGTCTTCTGCATCAAGACCCTCGCCTTTATATACAGGAGCACAGCCACTCAACATGCATTCTACATTTAAACTTCAGGTGGTGGCTGTCCTAAGGGGACAGCTAAGCACCCAGTCAGAACTGGATCCAAGCAGACACACTGGAGGACAAATACCTGAGAAGTGTGTGTACTCCCAGCTTCCTGTCCTCCCAGACACACCTGCGCCACTTGGTGGGCTTCCCTATCAGAGCCTGTCAAAGACCAGAGTGAGCAGCACTGCCCTCACCCAGGTCGGCAGAAAAAGGATCAAGACAGGATAAGTCGTGAGTTGGTGAAAAAAGAATACTGGTACCATTTTAGATCAATGGTGAATACAGCCCGCGAGGTAAGTTTCACAAAATCAGTAGAAAATCGCACACTGCCACTAGCCACTCAGACTTGTCACTGTAACTAGAAAGTTACAGGAGAAGTGAGAAAAGCGATACAATGTGTCCCCTCAGCACTATCACACAAAAGCAAAGTGTAGGTAGGGTAAAAGGTATCCCCCATCATTGGTAACGTCTGTTATTGCATCGAAAAGTGAAAGGGCAGCTCAAGGCAACACTGCACAGAAAGTGATGCAATAAAAATTGTAGATGCCTTAAAAGTTGGAGGAAAGCATGACTCCAAAAAGATGCAACAAAAAGGGTTGAAAAAGGATCGCAAAGGAAGAGTAAAAGAATGAGTGTGGTAAAAGTTTCCCCCTCAATCAGGAGGACTGGTAAGAATCCAAATGAGTCCAGCAATATTGGAATTACTAAGCAACCAGCAACCAGGCATCGATCCGCGAAGAAGAGGTCAACAAAGAGAGGCGTACTGGATAGATCGGCTGGACAGTTTATCACCCAGGGGAATGAACAATGAATTGGATTTGAACTGTTTTCTATAAGTAGACACCATGGTATTAGTGATTGAACAAGCAGGACCAGCACATACTGCATGCAGAAGTGAGGTTGAGAACATTCCCTACGGACGATATTCCGACATCTGATCAGCACAAGCTGACTTACTAATTAGTTGTGTGTTTCTGTAATGTTTCTTTATATAATGTGTTTTTTCACATGTTTATATGACTATTTTATCATGTTGCAGCAATTTCATTATCATGTAAATTTTATTTGTTTATTTCTTGATTTTTCAATATAATTAAGGGTACCAATATAGTAAACATAATCATCATTTTTACTGTTTGCCAGACATTATGTCTGCAGCATGTCACAATAGTCCAATCGCATGCAGCATCCACTTGTTTACAGTTAGAATTAGCCCCAAGCAAGATGGCGTCTTTTACATAGACAGGACTCCATCTTGGAGGAGGCATCACCATAGTAACCTAAGCCTCAGCTTAGTGGTTACTTAGGTAGTGATTTGACAGAGTATCATGACTCAGCGAGGCACGTCTACCGCGCTGCAGCACTAAACACAAGGTAAGCTCTAAATGGTAGACTAGCTTATCCACGTTGCAGAAAGGTTTAGAGTATAAAAGCAGATACAAACGGATTGACGGCACACTCGATTTTATGTAATTTTTTGATACAGGCTGACTTGTGTACGTGCTCTGGAACGGCTGCGCCGCTCATTGAACTAAAAGCTTTTTGAGTTTGGATAAGCCAACAAAGGTCAGCAATTTTGATCTGTTCACAATATAGGCACTTTATCATCACGCATGTATTCTAAACACAGTAATATGAGCATAAGCACTCGTTTTGAGTGGGTCAACGGGAATTCTAAATCTGACTGGTTTAATCAATATTAGATACCACAGGACAGCCATTACTTGTTAGTAGAGCATTTAACACACAAGGTGTATCAGTATTTCTAACATTGAATGGACATTTAGGTACTGGCATAACAGAAAATCGCATGAAACAGTGTCAAATGTGAATATGCACAACACAATGTTTATGTGAAAATGTTTATGTATTATTTTGCTGACTCTCTTCTGTTTTTCTGTTTTTCTTTGTTTCTGTGTATGTGGGACCCTGTTGATTTTTCATTTTATGTGTTATAACGTGGTTAATTTTGGACTATGCTGGCTTTTGCACGATTGATTTAACTGACACTTATGTCTTATGTTTGGCAAAAAAATCTTGATTAGATAGGCCCCGATGAAGGACTGTTGAGTCCGAAATGCATTGGCCATTTTTGGGTAATGTTGCCCATCACAAAAATGATTGCTTACTGGCACTTTAAATAAACCACCAAACTCAAGAATCAACGACTCATTAATGTTGACTAACAGAGCACTGAACTCTTTTTGAAACCCAATTGGGATTTAAGGCGGTGCGGCCCACACCGCAGGCAAGTTTGCCTAGGTCTTTTTCTCACACAGTTCACTCTTGTCCTGCTGACGCATGGTAGCATGATTTAGTGGGCTGCACCCCAAAATACAGCAGTATCTGGAAACGATTTTTGAAGAAACAAGAAGTAATAGCGGTGCCCGCTCCAGTTCATTGTCTCTCTCCCTGGGCTGGAGGTGACCCAAACCCATCTATTGGGGAGTATGCATCATTCAATCTGAGGGGATATCTGGTCTTGGTTAACGAGCTCAGACACTCAACACGCCAGTCAAGTTGAGGATCTGGATTATGGTTTGTACACCCTAAACCTGTCCTCACTAATTCCACGCACTCCACTGCCTTTCGCGAACTTGCAGAGAGTACTTAAACAAAGGGGAAGCCATTTTAGCTGTAATTGCCAAATGGCAACTTTGCTGTAAAAATAATGGTGCAAAGTAATATCAATCTGGTTACACTGCCAACTTTTTTGGTTGGAGCGCACTGTAGAAGTGTAAAATCCACTTACAGTAAAACAAAGGATAATCGGTTTCCCCTGCATTCCTACTCTTAAGTAGGGTATGTGAGAAACCAGAAGGTGTCTCACCCAGCCAGGACACTGCCATCACTTTTGGATACAGTCCCAGGGGGTGGACCAGTGTGGGAGGATCAACTGGGTAATGGGGTCTTCCGGGAGTGGATGCTGGATGGTGAGACTTGGTATCCCCTTCTATTTAACACCTTTACCCCATCCTACCAGGTAGGATATTTAGAAACTCTACCCCCAACCCCTTTTACAATACAAACACTTTCTCATGGACAGCCCCCTATGAGAGAAAACAGACGAACACCCGAGCAGTATACCTGACGTGTCCCAATGCAATGGTCAAGTGAGGTCCGGCAATTACTGACATCTCGCACTTGACTCCCATTATGCTTCCCCACACGGATAAAAGCGAAGTATGACAGCACATTCTGAGCAAGGTAAATCACGCGTGGAAACAGTTTCGAGACGGCAGCTGAATGAGAGACGAAAGACTGCAAAAACGAAGGGGATCACAAGGAGGGAGGTTCCCTTGACCTTTTCGACAAACAACCGTTGCTTTCCAAAATTCTTAATAAAAAGCATAAGACCGGGAAAACAGGATGAAAAATCCTGCATTGTGTGTCCAAGAGACCCAGGCTTTCCTGCATCACTAATCCAGGCGGGGAGAATCACCAGCCACTGTGGTACTGTCCTTGGATCCAAGAACAAAGGAGCGTCTGTGAAATCAACACAGCCGGTGAGTTGGGGAGACCGATACAAGACCGGTCTGTGTTGAAGCCAAGGTTGCAAGCAGCAACATAGTATGGCAAACATTGTTAAAACATGTGTGATAAAGGAGGCAAGTGAACTTGAACTGCTGATGAGCAATTGAACTTTGAAACCAAGGTTCAATACCTTTGACAGAGTAGTCTGGCACCCTGTGGGTGCTCAATCGAAGGTCTCTGTAAGGTATCCAGCTGAGAAGTGACAGAAGTGAAAGATGAATGAGTTATGTCTATGAAGAGTTGTGAATATAAGTGGTCCTGCGACGAGTCAAGCAAAGATCCTGCAGACAGTCGAAAGTCTTTGATTTTGATAAAGTAAAGAAAGTTTGGAAAGTAGATAAGTTGGTCCGAGCCCGGCAGAGGGAGACTAATTGAAGGTTTTGTGTTAAGGTGGGTCTGAGCACGGTGGAGGGGGACCCGAGGTGAATCACCTGAGAAATTGTGTACCTGTGAAATCCTAAGAAGAAAGGAACTTTAATGTTCGTCGCATCGGACCCTCTGAAATAAGAGACTTTGAATGGCAAAGATACTTTGGCACAGAAGGCCCTGATGCTGAGATTTTGAACTGCATTCTTGTTCTAAAGAAACCAGAGAGTGTGCTAAGCTCGAGTGTGGCACCTTGTCCCACGCTGAAAACGTGGGGAAGGAGAGCCAATGGCTCAGATATCCTGACCTGTCATTTCTTGAACACTTTTCTTTTGCATAACATTGTTTCCCAGACTATTTATATTCAGAGGTAAGGATTGGCAATAGGTTTCTTAGTATAGGTCCCTTTATTTTGACAGACTCAACTAGGATTGAGTTATTTTTTGATGCTCGTAGCTTGCTCCCATCTTTAGATTTGGGATTAGATCGTTTTACCAATGCACTTGAAAGTTCAATGAACACCCTTGAATTGTGATCACTTGTGTCTGTTTTACGGTTTGCTACCATGCCTTCCTTACAGGTAGTATTGCTACACCAAAAAAGTAGATCATGAAGGCTAGCTTCTCCCTGTACTCCCAGCGTTAGACTGACCAGTAATGTCCCAAGAATCGGAGTCTTCAAAGAGAAAAGGCCAAGTAAAGTATAAAAGGACCTCGCGCTACAAAAAGATCTGAAAAAACTAAAGTGCTAGCAGATATGCTGGACATTTTGCAGAATGAGACTAACAAAGCAGTAAAACAACTTCTCTACTAGTCCCTGGTTCGAAGCAAGGGTGCATTGCTGCTGGGTACCTTATTGGTAAAAGAAAAGATGAGCCAATTTTGCTTGAGTGGATCTGAGCTAGCCTGAAGCTATGTATGGTTAAGTACACAGAATATTTCCTTAGCCATGATTCAGATGGCTGGGATTTTCCATCAATAATGGACAGGCTTGACTCAGTAAATGTGAGCTTTGCACAGTCCAAAGCAAAATCAGTGTGCCTCTTTGGCTGCCCTTTACATTAAGATCTTCCTCTTTGAAATTGCAGTGGAATTTCGGGTGTAAATTGAACATTTATTTTGGAATGCAAGGCCCAGTCATCAGTCTGTTAGTTCACTTCATCGTTAAGCAAGTCCATATCGTGCATATTCTTTCTTCAAGTTTGTGAAAGCATTGTGTACTGAAATGTGTACTTGGTGTTCAGACCAAGCTCATTCTGGTTTCTCTTTGTCTTGCAGTCATTTGGAGAGTTGTTGCACAGGCCTCTTCTGGTGGATCTTACAGTGGAAGAAGGCCAGAGGCTGAAGGTGATCTATGGTTCTTGTGCTGGCTTCCATGCAGTGGATGTGGACTCTGGAGCCGTGTATGATATTTATCTGCCAACACATGTAAGAGCATAACATGATTTTTTGTTTCTGTTTGGAGAAATAACGTACACGTTTCATATTCTTTCTGTATATGCTTGGTTATTGGCTTGGGTATTGTACATGAACAATTCATCCACAACTGATGAAACCTCAAATGTACAAAAGCCAGGAATAAACTCCATATTTTTCTCAGAATGTATTTTTTTTAGGTCTTTTAAAGTCAATCATCTCCAAAATAGAATTAAAGTAAATGCTGTACTGGGGCAGGGAACTAGACTCACTGCTGGACAAATTTGACTCCACAGAGCAATGCCAGCATTTATCTTTAACAAGACTGGAATTTTCATGTTTGGATGATGTGTTTTGTACTTTAATCTTTTATTATGTGCATAATAAAAGATTAAAGTACAAAACTCCTCATCAAAACATGAACATTCCACTCGTGTTAATGTGAATGCTGGTGTTGCCCTGTGTAATCAATTTGTCCAGCTGTCAGTCTAGTTCCAACTCCAAAAACTGTATTTGCTTAACCCTGATTTAGGAAGAGTCATTTATTTTTTGCTACTGTGTGAACAAGACTCAAATGCATGTTGGACCCCTTTATCTAAATATTCAACCTAGCAGTGATACACACTTACTTTTATAATGATAGATCAATGTTGGGAGGGATTATCAGAACCAGTCCTGTGTGTTCTGAGAGGCCAAACTAGGTAGTGAGCAAGGACTTTTCACACTGTTTTTCAAAGCTCTCGCAGCGTAACATAGGCTGAGCAGTAAACCATCCGGAAGCGAACCGTTAGTAGCTGAGGGCTGTCTGCAAGGATTTTCTTTTCCGAACCTCTACCAGTGAATGTTTTGGGCTGATGTCATCCAAGTTAATGGACTCCTTGACCTATTTCGAGGTGGTGACCCTGCGCTCGCTTTGGCCTGCATAGAATAAACAGCCAAGCGTTTGACCCTGCACGCTTTCAAGGCTTTAGTATGAAAAAGGTTTGCATGCCGAGCACTTTTCTTCAGCATGGTTCCCAGGAAGGCAGTTACTACACACAGTGTCCTAAGGCTACTTTGTGTTATGCTCAGTGTTGGGCAACGTTTGCATGCCGTACCCTCTGGGAACACTACAAACAACTCTGGCTACAGGTATAGGAAACACAACCTTTCATATAAGCTTGTACTACACAGGTTTGGTAGCGTGTTGAGCAGCCAGGCTTATCTCAAGAGGGGTCAATGTGAGCTGTAGTGGAGTTGCACAGATATTTATAGTTACAAGTATTCAAATAATCTCTTACACACAAGGTTTCTTGAATAAACAATTATTAATTTATCAGTTAGTTGGAATAAGCCTTCTTCAGAAGGGAGCAATATAATAGTAACACTCAAATACACTTCATGAAATACACACGCTTAATAACCCTATATCAGTAGATGCCCTTTTGAGATGGCCCACAGACACTACCAACACCTTCAGGTGACTTCAATTGCTAGGGTGCTGGGGACATTAATATATCACTGTTGCATTTAGAGTCATGGAGGAAGATGTCAAAGGAAAAGATTATTTAGAACAAACAAGAGATCACAAATATTCTTAAGCAGGCAAATACTTTTGGATCCCCCCAGAAAGAGTCATTCAATACAATAGGCTAAGCCAAAGTCAATGGGCCAAAGTCTTATATGGGATGAAGCACCTCTGGTAGGTCTGGTAGTGCACACCCTGTTTAAGGACTGATAGGAAATTGTTTTCAAGATGGCATACTGGTCACGTGGAAAACTGAGAAAGATCAGAGATTGGCAAGTGAATTGGAAATGTAGGTAGGGTTGATTTTACGGAGGGAGAAGTGTAATTTCATGTTTTTGTCTATTGTGTTTTTGGGTTGGAAGTTGAGCATAGCTGGCGTAGACCCTAAGTGAAACCTAGTTGCAGCCATGGTGAATCTTGACAGTCCTAAAGACTCGCAGGTGTTCATGTCCTTCCTAGGAATGGTGGAATACTTTGCTTAAATTGTCAATCACTTTGTGAAGAGGTGTAGGAATATGCTTCAACTGTGAAAGAAATGATGGGACTTCCAATGGGCGAAAGATTGTGAGGAAGAGTTTGAGGATTTCAAGAAGACTATCGCAAATGCCACTGCCCTGGCCCATTTTGATGCGCACTGAGAGACGTGGATCATTGCTGATGAGAGCGAGATAGGTGTGGGGGCCATACTTCTACAAAAGCAAAACTGGGTAGATGCAGTAGTGGTGCATCTGTCGAGAGCTTTATTTTGTATTAAGATTACGGTGAGTAATGTATGTCATTTCATTTGTTGGTAGCGCCCAGACCTGGAGGTATCGCAGCACTAGGGAGGTTACAATACTGGTAGCAAAGTTTAACGGGTTTTTTTTGTTACAGGCAGTACAATTCTGGTGCAGTCTTTCATTTTTGACAACGGGTACACCTATCTGGTGAGGCCGTCCAGTCTGTTCAGGAATATTAAACCATGCGGTTTTTACTTTTTATTCAAAAGATTAGGTAAGAGGGTTTATCTTGGATGCAGGGTGGTAGGGAGTGCCAAAGGGTGGGGAAGGGGGGGAGGGGGCAATGATTGCGAAGCTAGATCCACCAGTTGTATCTGGGGGTAATTGGTGAGGAGGAGCGCAAGCTGCGTAGTTTGGGCATTCTTGATGGGTGAGGTACGGGAGTAGTGTTGTGAAAGCAGCAATAATTGATGGACAGGATTTTGAACTTAATACGCGCCTTAACTGGCAGCCACTGTGCTTCGACCTGAGGGTGTTATTTTGGATCAGTTGTAATTTGTTGGTTATTTTTTTATTTTTAGAGATTCCTGCAAGGATGGCATTGCAGTAATCCAATTTACTTCTGATGGCCTAGGATAGGGTGAGGCAGTTGCTGGTGGTAAGGAATTTCCTGAAGAGGTTGAGTTTCCTTGAATAGGCCGCAGACGAGGCAACCGCCTTGACATGTTTAGCTCTGGGCCGAGATACTCCCAGTGTTTTATCATGGGTTGATACAGGGGTGATGTTTGCATCGGTGCAGAAAGAGGCAAAGGCGGGGTCTAGGTGTTTGAGGTAGTGTGGAGAGCCAACAATGAGGAGCTCTGTCTTGTCAATGTTCAGGCAGAGATGGTGAGTAGCCATCCAGGCCTGGATGATGCTGTAAATGTGGTTAATATTGGCCATATCAAGTTTGTGATTTCCAGTGAGTTTGAAGAGAACCTGCGTATCGTCTACAAAGTTTGTGTAGGGGATGTTTAGGCTGTCCAATAGTCAGAGTTGTGGTGTACATGTTGTACTGTGTAAGTGAGAGACCAGATCCTTGTGGGACACCATAGGAGACTGGGATGGGGTCAGCTGCTTTGGCCCCCGCAAAGACCCTGGAGGATCGTCCAGTCAGGAAGGACTTGATTCAATTAGCCGCTTTGGTGGATAGGTTAAAGGTGGCAGTGAGGTGGCTTCATAGGATCCCGTGGTCAATCGAACCAAAGGCCGCCAAGAGGTCAAGTAAGAGGAGGATGGCAAGATCCCCCACATCGTGGATGTGGTCGAGCTGAATCTTTGGGAAGTGTGGAACTTAAATTCTGTCATTGAGAAGGAGGCTCTTGGGGTAGTGTGGGCTGTCGTCAAAGTTTGTGGATTCTTGTGGGTTGAGTTTCTAATTCATACTGATCGCAAACCTTTTGTGGGGGTGTTTGTGACTAGAGGGCTACAAGGGGTCTTGTGCAGAATAATGTGGTGGGCCACCTAGTTGCAGGGGCATGATTTCTCAATTAGAATGTGCCAGGGTAGGAGCATGTTGTAGCAGATTTCTTATCCTGTGCAGGCTTGGAGGGACAAGAACAAGACTGGGAAGAGCAGTGGCATGACAACAACAAACGGGTGTTTCAGGTGTGTGGAGGCATAATCTGCAAGAACGACTGCGAGGAAGCGTTGAGACAAGATAATGTTTTGAATGAAGTAGTGGGGTGTGTCGATCAGGGTTGGAGAGAATCTGTTGTGGGCGAAACCTTGAGGCAATTCTACAAGGTCAGATTACGTTTGGACAATGGGTACCCGTTTAAAGATGGCATGGTAGTATCCCCCCAGTAGGGGTACGCAAAAGGATACTGGAGGTGGGACACAAGACATATAGCCATGACAGACCAAAGTAAAGATTGGGGGAAATAATTAGTGGTTGAAGGTGGACATTGAAGTGAAAGAAATGGTGAAAAATGTAATTTGTGATAAGTCTGATAAAGGTTTGAAGAACTGTGTCCAGCGGTTGGGAACTTTTGGAACTGCCCAGTTTACCATGGGAGAATGTTGCTCTTGACATACTGAGGAGCCTGGATGGTGTGATGGGGAAAGAACGAAGTAGTGGGGTAGTAGAAAAATGGAACATACCCTCATGCAGGCAGACTGGATGGCAATCCGTGCGGACCACAGTTAGGCCGTGGCCAAATAGAAGAGAATATGTTCCTACAGGTTGGCCATGCATGCCACCATGGGATTAGTTCCTTTCAAAGTGTTGCAGAGATGGAAACCTCATACTGCAGTGTGCCCCCTGTGATTGGAGTGAGCTCACTTTGTGGAGTGGGACAAGCAGTGCCTTAAGGAAGCGTTGAGGAGTAAAGCACAAGGGATGAAGAAAATGTATGCTTTACTGAAGGAAACCTGAAGGGAGGAGTTTAATAAAGGAGAACTGGTGTGTGTGAAAAAGTGTGGCATAGTTCTTTAAGAGGTTAATAGCGTTTGGTGGCTGCAAAAGGTGTTGGGAGTATTTTGAGGATGCTGTGGTCACCGAAGATGGAAAGTATGAAACAAGGGAATGCCAAGGAAGACATGCACAAGGGAAGTGGGTATAGTTCTTTCAGTCACATGTTTGGGAGGGTAGGTGTGTTATAGGTGAACCTGTTAAAGCCATATTGTCAGCTCTGTGAGGTATGGTTCTTTTGAGTAAAATGCCAGCAGATGTTCAGCTTCTGGAAGCTGAAGGGGTTCCAAGCCTAGCGGTTGGAGCAGGAGAAAGAGAAGTATCCAGAAAGCTCTTGGGGATGGTAGGAGGTTGGGGGGAGGGGGGGCTGTTGCCCATGCATATTTCCTATATTCAATAAAGCTACATGTAGATCTTACCTGTTGCCAGCATCTTCACTGCCATTACACTGCTAGGGGTCCTTTTAAATCATTGGCTGGAAATCTGCAAAAAGAAAAATGTCCCAAACAATCTACTAATTGGCCAAATTGGAAGTCTATTTTTATAATTAATTGAAAACGAGTTCTTATATTGTCTGTCTTATATTGTCTGTCAACAATTCCAAGTACTTTGTTTTTGCTTCATCATTTTGCAGCTGCCAAATGTTGCTATTCTCTCGTAACAAGTTCCTACTTCATAACTGGCATAATGCAGTGCTAGGGAGAATTCTCAATTCTGTGCTAATTCCCTTCAACCTTGGAGACCCCTAGCTCTTTTTCTGGACTTTAGGACATTTAATTTTTATCGTGGAGTGAGTGAGATTTTTCTCACTCTCATATTTTTGTTATGATTTGGACTCTGTTTCTCTTTTGGTTTTGGAGTCTGACAAACTCCAGTAATCACCTTTTTTGTATTGTGACACGCAGCTCCTTCATTGCAATGTCACAAAGAAGTGCTTTGGATTTCTCAAGGTTTAAATACCTTCTCTTGGGTAAACTGCTGTTCCCAAGAGTAGTAAAATGAAATTGACTTTACTTGCCTGTTTTTCCTATGTAGTCCAATACACCCATCTTATGTGGAAGCACTGGGTGGGGGGGTTACTTAGTAGCCCCTTTTCCTACTTACTCATGTGAGATTTCTTTGTTACCCTCACTACTTTTAATGGCTGGTGGCCGTGGTTTAATTTTCCTACCATTATGCGTTTTTACTGCAGGCTGAATCCTCAGCTGCAGTATTGCACCCATGGATGCCCATTTTTGTAAAAATTACCCCAGTCTTTTTTTCACCATTTCTTGCTTGTGAGGCCTTTCTTGGGTTTTACTCTGTGCGCAAAACCAGGTTTAACCCTTTTGTTCGTTTTGCCTTTGGTGGGTTTCTGTGCTGAAATCCAGCTCCTGTGTCTGGCAGGGCAGGAAGCGAGGGGGTTGCCTGAAACTCCCTGTCCTTAATCTCCTTGGTTACCTGAATGGACCCAGTCATGATTAGCTGGCTGACTGTCCTTGGAGGACAGCCACCCTGCTGTGTGAGTGACCGCTAGGCTGTGCATGAATGGAAGAAACCTGCATAAAAGCGGAGGTCTCTTGAATAGAAGGCAGTCGACTACTGGACGAAACATCCAAAGAAAGAAAGAAACAGAGAAGCGTGCTGCACCCTCCTGGACCGTTGGTTTGCCAGGTGAAGCCTTGCTGCAATGCAAACTGCAGTTCAGGAGTCCTCCAGATGTCCTCCCTCTTGTGTCCACGACTGAGGCCCAGGAACTGCAGGACTGCAACCTGAACAGAAGCCAGCTGAATCATCTTCTTCCAACCTAAGGTACTGTCTTGACAGAAGGGGGTACTTGCCTCTTTTGTCTGTAGCTTGCTTGTTCACACTGGAGACTTGCAGTAGCTGCCCGTTGCAGAGTTGCTCGCATGTTTACTTTTCACAAGCCTTACAGCTTGTGGTCCTACAGTGATTCTTTTTGCTACAAACTCTAATAACATTGTGCAAGACGTTTGTGCTATCTGCTCCCCGAGACGACGTTCAATTGACTTTGGCTGCCCTGGCTCCCTACAGACTCTTCTGACCCATTGACTTTGGTTTTAACTGTCCCTCATAGATGGTGCAGAAGTTACTTGTGTTGCTGGCAAAGGTCTGACCTAGACTTCATTGGAAAGATTGCAAAGTAGTCACATGTTTTGAGAACCTGTTCACCTTTTTTCCTAACCTTTTCCACAGCCTCAGTATTGCATCAAGTGTCAAAAGTGATATATACATATCCACAGTGTCCTAGTAATTGAAGTCACCTCCTGGTGTAGGAAGTGTGTGTGTGACATCCCAAAGGGGTATCTACTTAACTTAAATCTGAAGAAGTCTTGTGAAGTGTATTGTTACTTGTTGACCTTTCTAGAGAATGCTCATTTAAAACCAACCGTTAAATAATTGTTTTACTTGAAAACCTTCAGTATACGTGTTATTTGAATACTTGTAACTGTGAATCTCAGTGTTGCACCTCTACAGTTCACATTTACCCCTCTTGAGACAAGTCTGGCTGCTCAGTCACTCTATCAACTTGTGTAGTACAGACTTATACCAATAGTTGGTTACCTATTGCCAAGAGGACAAGGCTGGTGTAGTCTCCCACAGGGTTACTACATACAATCTTGCCTAACATACATCATAAGCCATCAACTCAACAGTTTGTGACAAACTAACCTAATTACCCCATCATTGCATCATCCAGGGAGGAGATTGATTGGAATATTATGCGTGCAAAAATATTCTGATAAATGGGTTCTTACCCACTCCTGCTTTGGGAAAATATGGCTGGCAACATCTGAGTGTTTTCTTTTGCCTTTTCTAGATACAGAGCAGCATCCAACCCCACGCAATCATCATCCTCCCCAATACAGATGGCATGGAGTTGCTAGTCTGTTACGAGGACGAAGGGGTTTATGTCAACACCTATGGGAGGATCACCAAAGATGTGGTTCTGCAGTGGGGAGAGATGCCAACATCAGTTGGTATGTATGCAACGCGTAACGCTAGAGGGGAGTGGTTGTTGTGTTTTGAACGTCAGTCATTTTTGTGATTGTTAAGGAGATTTGTAAGCCATCTAAACTTAAGGCAAGGCGTGGATTTTCATCTGAAAGATGGGCCTACAGTAGTTATGGCAAAGCAGACCTGCTTAGCTCAAGTGTAAGTTGGTAGTGAAGTACAATTATTTTCAGTAATTTTCCCCTAGAGAATACACCACACAGATATACTGAAAAATGCGACGTTTATTATGAAATGATATAGCAAGTATCTATAAGGTGAAAGGTATGTTTTGTTAAACAGACAATATAATAGTGTATGTATAAACACAGTAAAGGATCATGGGAGATCCGGACCACTTCCAAGATAAATATATGCCTGCTACATGAGTGTAGGCCCAATACATTTAAGAATATGGAGTGTGGAGAAAGAGAACCATAATCGAAAGTAAAGCACATATACCTAATCATGATCGGGACACAGAATGCCAACACATTAGTCCCAACAATTCGCCACACGTCTAGTACATAGGAGAATGAATGATACAAATGTATAGCCCTCCCTAAATCTAGCACCTAGGAGGGAAAAGTAGCTGACACTTAGCCAACAGGCACCACAAGGCCACCAAAACACAGGCTAGAATTTGCCTCTAAATACCATACGGTCTCATTTCACAATTCGAAGTTAGATCCAAAAGTAAAGTGATGCAAAGTAACTTTGTGATGTTCAGTAGTCGGAAATGTAATGGTTATCTTCAAATGCATGGCAAATCAGTGGTAGAAGCTACAATTCATCTGTTGGTACAAAACTCCATGGACGCAGGAGAAGTGTTGGTGTTCAGGTAAGTAAATTCCGAAGTCACTTTAAAAGAGTTTGTAGAATTGGTAAATGTTGCTCATAGGAATAAACTGGGCACATCAAATAGGCACAGCTATAGTGATGTGAAAAGGCAGGTAAGTCTGTTGTACCCCACATGTGCAGAAAATACAGAAGCCCACACTAGGAAGCACCAGAGGAGACATTCTGCAAGAGTTCCAGATCTAGGTTCGAGACCCAGATACTGCAGGAAGAAGGGAAGCAAAAAAGGATTTCGGCCAATATAAGTCAATGACAAACTGCAATAGTGTGTGACGAGCAGAACCCCATCACCAACTAACCCCGAGACCACCTGAAAGGAAATCCAACAAATTGCCCACCAACCCAGGAGTAAATGCTCACAGTGCCAGTTTGAGGACTTGACTCGAACAGTGAAACAACCCCATAAATAGAAGGGCTTCTTCCATGGCATTGTTGAAGGATCCGGTACCTAGGGAGTTGAACCCCGGGCCATTGCCGACCCAAATGAATGCCTTCCCAGTAGGATGACTCTTCAGCCAGGAGCAGAAGCAACAAAAGAGAAGGCAGCAAGAAAGCATATGAACCCGACCAAGCAGACTAGGATGGTTTCTCCAGCATGGGGTCTGGCATGGATTCACATGCTCATGAATATTCCCCGTCAGGCTGGGAATCCTCGGTAAAGAAATAAAAATCAGTATCAGTTTCATTTCTGATCTGTCTTTCTTAGTAGTAACCAATCACTGGTCTCTAGGTCATACTGCCCCCAGCCAATGACTGCCCTCTCCCTAAGCCCCGCCCCTGGCAGCCATCCTCAGATTTGTACCGCACGTTCAAGTGTTGGGAGTCCTCGTGCTATAGCTCTCGAGCTTTTACTGCGTTTTGCGTTTTTTCAGAGTTTTATCTAATTTTTTTGGTCAATCGAGCCTCAAGCTCCACCGTTTCTACTTCCGCTTCTTGGAGGATTCCAGAAGATCTGAGGCCTACCTTGTGGACATGGCCCAGGACAAGGGAAGCTCGACACCCGGATTCAAGCTGTTTAGGAACTGCCCTGGATGTGGATTACAGAATGTTTTCAAGGAAGATGAGCATTCGAGATCTCTATTGCCTTCACGAAGACAAGACGCACGTGGAAAAGGACTGTGCATTTTGCAAGAACCTGTCGGAACGGACTGAGGGATCGTCGGACCCACCTTGCCAGCTGGCTGAAGAATGGCTCAGCAGGTGAGAAGAAGTCAGAGCGGTCTAAGTCCTGTGAGGGCGCCCTGGCGACGGGGGCCCAACAGAAGGCAAAGCAACGCGAGTCCGTGGGCACCGGGAGCGCCGAAGGGTCGGGCTCCTTGGCTGCCAGGCAGGGCGCACTCTCACCGACGCCATCAACCATGAGCCAATGCTCTGGCTCGGGCAAGAGAAAATCCTAAGCTTCTGGAGAGGCCCTGGCCTATCTCGAAGGGATCAACCGAGGGGGAGCGAGACGGTGACCCCTCCCCCAAGGGAAGGCCTCGAGCGCGCCCAAGGTGGTGAAGGCCTTGATCCACCCAGTGAAGGCCTCTTTTGAGGGAGTTGCGGCGGCCCTGGCGAAGCCTGTGGAGGCTAACCCAGTGGAGGCGACCTCAGGGCCCAGAGTTTCCCTGCCACCACGGAGGGAATCCTCTTTTCAGCCCATCGATCAGACCCCTGTGAAGACCCTGGTAGAAAAAGGGGGGGGGGGACGGTGGCCGTCACGGACACAGATACAGCCTCTGAGGAGGAGCTGGTTGAAGTTGTGAAGGTCCTCAACAAGAGGTTCGAGGAGATCCGGTCCCACGGGGGGTAACCCCGAGGAGGCGGACGAAGAGAGCGACAGTGGCGCCGACGAGACTCCCGTGGAGGAGGAGCAACCGTCACACCCGCCGCAGCCAGTGCCCGAGCCTCAGGACAACTCAGTGGCCATTTCGATGGCAATCCAAACCTTATGCACAGAGATGGACGAGATTGCCCCTCACCCCAACGGACGACCCGACGGAACCGGGCCCGTCAGGAAGCCCTCCAAACAAGCAGAGGAGAGTTCCTCCCCCATCCCCCCCACCGTTCCAGCCCTCGCGGCCCGCTCAGCCTTCACCTCCTTCCCCTGAGCCTAGGGATGACACAGGAACGGATACGGCCACGACGGGGACGGATGATGACGACGGAATGGGCCTTCCATCACCACTCCTTGGGGCCTCCCCGCCCTACGAAATTGGCTCCTTCCACGCCATGATTGCCAAGGCATCCGAGCTTTTTCAGCTCTGCCCGGAGGAACAGAAGGAAGGTTTCCACTATCAGCGGCGCAAGGCCAAGAGGAAGACTGTCCTCGCGGTACCACTGATTGACGACATCTGAGAGGAGGGACTTGCTCTCCTGAAGAACCCGTCCACCACGCCTGCCAAGAGGGACCGTTAAGAGAAGTGGTGCCGGGTCCCCGATTCCGCCCCTTTGTGCCGTAGGGCACAGCCAACCCCGAATTTGGTTGTCTCGGCGGCGGCAAAGAAGGCAGCTGGGGCGTCATCTTCAACTTCGACCTCCCCACCGGATGGCGAGGGAAAGAAGCTGGACGCCATGGGATGAGTCATCTCGTCTGCGGCGACAATTAAGGCGGCCAACACCCTAGCGGTTGTGGCCCGCTACGACAGGGAGCTGTGGTACAAGGTTGCTCCCCTGTTGGACTTCCTACCGGACGACAAGAGGTTGGAGGCCCTGGAGATCCTACAGGAAGGTGAGGTGGCGTCGGACCACGCCATAACGGTGGCCACGGATATCGCTGACACCGTATTCCGCCAGTTGGGCAACAGTGTTTGCCTTTGTCGCCGGGGATTTCCGCCAGGACTTTCAAACCAGAGTTTTGGACATGCCCTTCGACGGGAACAATCTGTTTGGGAAAACAGTGGATGAATCACTTCAGGCCATCAAGACCAACACAGGCGGCTCGGGCCTTGGGAGTGTTGCAGCAACGACGGCCGCCCTTTCGGAACGCCAGAGGCAGACAAGGTGCCTCCAAGGGATCCGGCGGCTCCTCGACGTACCGCCAGGCAGCCCGCTCCTCATCCCAGGAGGCCTACAGAGGATGCAGCAAGTCAGGGGGGGGGGTCTCGTCGCCAAGGTGGCAAGGCCGCCTCCAAGCAGGACTGAACTGGCTGTAGCATCGGGCCCCCACCTGAGCACCCCGGTGGGAGGACGGCTGGTGAAGTTCGTCAGCGTGTGGGAGTCCAACTCCACCGCCTGTTGAGTGCTGGATGCCCTGGCCCACGGGCACAGTCTCGAATTTCTAAAAGTGCCCCCGCATTCCTCAGTGGCCAGGAAGGAAAATCACATCCCTCAACTACTGTTAGAAGTAAGGGCGATGCTCAAGGAAGGTGCCATCGAGCTTGTGCCGAAGAGGCTCCGGAGTATACTCAAGGTACTTCCTCGTCAAAAAGAAGACAGGCGGTTGGCGCCCCATCCTGGACCTGCAGCGGTTAAATACATGAAGGCGCAAAAGTTCAGGATGGTCACCCTCCAGCACGTGCTGGGACAGCTGGAGGAGGACGACTTCCTATCGTCGCTGGACTTGGAGGATGCTTACTTGCACATCCCCATTCTAAAAGGACACCGAAAGTTCCTCAGATTCATAGTCCAGGGACAGCAATACCACTTCAAGGCCCTCCCATTCGGATTGAAGTTGGCGCCCAGGGTATTCACCAAGTGTCTAGCACCTGTGGTGGCGCGGCTGTGCCTGCAGGAGATCCACGTCTGCCCCTACCTGGTCGATTGGCTCATCCGAGCAAGAACAAGGGAACTCGCCGTCGAACACACAGCGAAGACCGTCCGGCTGCTCACGGACCTGGGATTCTCCATCAACTTCCCCAAATCCCACCTGGTTCCGTCGCAGGTCGCACTGTTTCTGGGAGCCAAGCTTGCTACAGAATCGCGCGATTGGCCTCGCCGTCAGAGAAAAGGACGAAGGCCATCCCTGGGCAAGGTGCAGCGTCTGCTGGCCACGGACATGGCCAAGTTGAGGTCCATTAAGTCCCTTCTCGGATGATGTCCTCGTGCATCTATCTGGTGTGCCTGTGCAGGCTTCGGATGCGTCCTCTACAGGAGTTCCTCAACACCCGTTGGATGCAAACGGCAGGCAGTTTCGAGGACAAGATCTCGCTCAATGAGGTCTTCCGCCAAGCAATTCTGCGGTGGGGCACCGGCACGCATCTCGCGGCGGGCATGGACTTTCAGACCCCAGCACACCAGGTGACGGTGACGACGGATGCCTCCCTAGAGGGGTGGGGAGCGCACACCAGAGATCTTCATGCGAGAGGCCTTTGGCTCCTGGAGGAGAGGCTGCTCCACATTAACATACTGGAGCTCCGAGCAGTGTTCTGGGCCCTCGGGTCGTTCCTCCCGTCCCTCAAGGGTAAGGTGGTGGTGATCTTCACTGACAACACCACCAGGATGTTCTACATCCGGAAGCCGAGAGGAACCAGATCCCCAGCCCTATCCAAGGAAGCCCAGGAGCTGTGGCATTGGGCCGTTGCCCAGGGGATGTTTCTGGTACCCTTTCATCTAGCAGGGATAAAAAACACCATCGCCGACTCACTCAGCAGGGAGTTGTGCTCGTGCCACGAGTGGGAACTACGCCAGGATCAAGTGGATCCGCTCTTCCAGCGAAGGGGAAAACCCCAGATCGACCTGATCACGACAGCGACAAACTCCAAGTGCCAGAGGTTTGCCAGCAGGTTTCCCCAGCTGAGGAGCATGGGCAATGCTTTCTCGTTCCCTTGGGACGGCCTATTCCTGTATGCGTTCCCTCAGTTGCTGCTCCGACTCATCAACCAACTCAAGAGGTCCCGGTGCAGGATGATCCTCATCGCACCGGCGTGGCCGAGACAGATCTGGTTCCCGGACCTTCTGGGCTTGTCAGCGTCCCCACCAGTCAAACTTTCAACGGACGCAGATCTTCTCTCCAGAGAAGGAGGCGCCATTCTTCATCACGACCCGGAGTCGCTGAACTTGAATGCCTGGCTCCTGCAGCACTAGAGTTTGGAGGGTACGACATCCCGGCGGACTGCAAAGAGGTTCTAGCAAAGGCCAGGGCGTCCTCAACTCTCAAGTGCTACGGACATAAGTGGAAGAGGTTCTCTGTCTGGTGCCGTGCACAGAAGATTAACCCTCTACGGATCACGGCCCCTCAAGTGCTACCGTACCTACTGTCGCTGGCCAAGGCGGGACTAGCGCATGCTTCCATCAAGATGCACCTGGCAGCTATTTCCCGATACACCAGAACTACATGACGGTCATCCCTGTGGTCTCATCGCCTGGTGAAGGAATTTATGAACGGACTGTTCCGATCGTTCCCGCCGGTGTAGGCTCCGGCCCCGGCGTGGGAGCTCAACGTGGTGCTGACCAGGCTCATGGGGGCGCCATTCGAGCCTCTGCATTCGGCACCGTTGAAGTTACTGTTGTGGAAGACAGCATTTCTTGTGGCCATCACCTCCGCGCGACGAGTGGGAGAGATCCAGGCCCTATCCTGCAAGCCTCCATACTTGACTTTTCACGAGACGAGGGTGGTGCTGAGGATGCACCCCTCCTTTATGCCCAAGGTGCCATCGGACTTCCATCTCAACGAGCCCTTGGTGTTGCCAGTTTTCTTCCCGTCGCCTTCGTCGCCGGCCGAGAGGACTTTGCACTCGCTGGATGTAGCTAGAGCGCTGAAGTTCTACGTGGACCGCACAAAGAGTTTTCGGAAAACGTCACAGCTGTTTGTGAACTTTGGACCTGTGAACCAAGGGGAGGCCCTCTCGAAGGCTTCCATTTCAAGATGGCTCTCCGGCTGCATCATGCGCTGTCACTGGTTGGCAAACCGACCGTTGCCCGGCCATCTGAGAGCCCATTCGACCAGAGCGATCGCTGCTACCACGGCGTTCTTGTCTGGTGTGCCCCTGCTGGATATCTGCAGGGCTGCTACGTGGAGGTCGACACACACCTTCACGAGATTCTACTGCGTCGAACAGGATTCCAGGGAGGAGTCCAGAGTCGGCCAAGCAGTGCTGCGCAACCTGTTCGCCTGAAGGTGGGCCTGGTGAGGAGGTAAGAGATGCCAATGTTGAGTATATGTGATGCTTAATGTTGAGCCTTTGCCACCTCCCGTGGTTGTGCATGTGTGTACTGCTATGTATTCTTGTATTCATGAGCATGTGAATCCATGCCAGACCCCATGCTGGAGAAGGAACAAGTCACTTACCTGTAACTGTTGTTCTCCAGCATGGGTCTGGAATCGATTCACATGCGAACCCTCCCTCCTACCCCTCTGCGGCTCTTCACTTGGTCATACTGCCACTTTAAGTGCTACCAAATCTGAGGATGGCTGCCAGGGGCGGGGCTTATGGAGAGGGCAGTCATTGGCTGGGGACAGTATGACCCAGAGACCAGTGATTGGTTACTACTATGAAAGACAGATCAGAAACAAAACTGATACTGACTTCTTTTTTCTTTACCGAGGATTCCCAGCCTGACGATGGGGAATATTCATGAGCATGTGAATCCATGCCAGACCCATGCTGGAGAACAGTTACAGGTAAGTAACTTGTTACTTCTGGGCTATGGTGGCTTCATACCTTGATGTGCTACGACAGGGAGGATACAAGATGAAGTATGTGAAAAAAATAGCCCAGAAACAGTCTTAACACAGGACAGCCAGCCCATCCATTGAAGACCAGGTGGAGGATGAGCAACAGCCGTCATCTAGCAGCCAAAAAATAAGTGAGATGAGTTTCAGGACACTGGCCTAGCTAGTTTGTTAAGCCTCGGTCTAAAAATTCAGCACCACAGCCTGGTGACCATCCTCCAGAAATGCCGGTAAGTAAGCCAGCAGAATCCCATAAGACTTGAGGACTGCCCAAGGTCTCCCTTAGATATGCACATTCACTGTCGGGCAGGCCTAAACCAGCCCTATAATCTCATAAAAGTCGGAGACTGAGGTTTTGTCGGCCAGCTAATCAAGCTGGCCATTAACACTGCCAAACACTGCGTCCACCTGCACTATTGGTGTATTAACCTGTCTAGCTCAAGGGACCAGTCTAATCCAGTGCAAACCACTAAGAGGATGCAGGGCTTGGCTACAGACGAGCCTTTGTTTGCTCAACAGCCATTTTAAGCCTGCTTTGTGGTTTCTCCAAATAAAGATCGCCCAAAACAAGTGTTGAGACTACATACATTAGTTCCCCATTGTGTATCACAAACATAGTGGGCTACTATTACTGTAAAATGGACTTCAATCGTGGTGTGCCCAAAACTAAATTACAGCTGCCACCAGCCTACTACACAGCACAATTGTATGGAGATATAATCACCCTATGGCCACAGTGGGCTGTCCTAGGGGCCAAATAGGCTACCTGTGGACAATATAGTAAAACGGTTGCAGTGGCAGGAGGACTTCAGTGGAAGCTCCTCTGACCACAAAGTCAAAGATGCCAGAAAACCCACGAGGGGTTGGGGAGAGGTTCGGGGTCCCATAAAACCCCCATCCCAAATTTTGAAATGCTTGCATTTAACGATCTTCACTAGACTTTCAAATATTGTGATTTTTGGGAGGGAACCTTTCACACGTGTTGAGACCAATGCTTTGGAACATGATGGGGGCACAGAAATACTAAAGTCTTTATATTCTCCTACAGGTCACCACTGATTTCGAAGTCTCATCTTCCCTCTTGTATTTAAGCGGAAAATGGTTAACAAAGGGTGACACTAGCAGTTACAGATTTCTGTAAAAGTGAAGCTGACTATGAATTTTGCACAAATCCATTATACGTTGTGTGTGCGCGCGCTTTGGAGTTCAACTGTAACAGGGATACACTTTACATACTGCCTGAATGTACCCAAGAAAGGAAATGTATGCGTTATACACATGCCAACATGCTTTTGGCTAAACCTTAACCTTCTAGAAGTTAATAAACGTTGTAAACAAAAGAAATCCAATTCCTATTTCCTAGCGGTAGGCATTGATACTAAATGCGATTAATTCAGAAGGCACACACTGGCCTATGATGCCATTAGCCTTCTGGTTCCCTGCATCCCCTTTCTCCTGCTCCCCCGTCAGACCCATGTCTCCTATGAGGAGGAAATGTAGTGCGATTCCTGTAGTGCATTCATGTGGTGATCTATATTGCCAACCAAAGTTTGAAAGGCATGCACATGTTTACACGCTTTCTGCGCACAGACCATGCATGATTAGAGTATATGCCCAATTTAGTCGCTTTTCCCTGGAATCTGACTTTCTAGAGTGCCGTCCCTTCATCCTACAAAAATTGTTACTGGTTATTTGTATTAATTTTATTGAGCATTTGTTAGGCACCTTATACAACAGAAATGTGTTTCAAAGCGCCACAAGGCTAAATGGGAAGGGAACAGGGGAAAAAATAACTGTGGCATCAACCGTTAAATACAGTAATGGTCCTACGAGGCCTTGTGGCATTCATACGTGCAAGTGCAATGAGGAGAGGTGCAGGAGATGGGGAGGTAGGAGTGGGGGAGCAGAGGAGTGGGCAGTGCTAGTGGAGGGCCCAGGAGGACAGTGCTAAGGGGAGCCAAGGAGGAGAACCTCAAGCTAAGTGCTAGTGCAGGCGACTCCCCAGGGTGGGATGTAGAGCTGCCAAGCGTGGCCGGCAAGGGCAGTTCAGCAGGGGGTTGGGGGGTGCAAGTATGGACTGGGAAGCAGGCCCTGCAATCCTGTGAGGTTCATGAGGATCAGGCCACTGGACACAGCGGCAGTGGGCCAATTAGCAGGGAAAGGCAAGAGGGAAAGAGGTAGAGAACAGCAGAGCTTTCAGCATTTTCTGCAACTCAAGGAGGTCCAAAGTCTGAGAGGGCCGGTCCCAAAGGGAGGCGCCAGCCGAGGAGAGAGACCAGCGCCCCCATCCCCCGATCTCTGCTTGGAGAAATGTTTGACAGTCAAAGAGTAGGAGTTAGAGGAGCGTAGGGCTCAGTAGGTTTTATACATGAATGAAAGACTGGTGTCTACAGGTATGGTTTCATCCGTCATTTCACGTACATTTAGGATTAGTGGCTAGATCTGAAATAAGTTTCCCTGTCAGAAATATATAATATTCAGGTTTCAAATCTGGTACTAAGAACACTTTCACATGTGTATGTAAAAGGGTGGATAGTAGAAATCATTTTTTTTATTTTAGTAACTTTGAATGTTAAAATCTTCCCTTCAGAATGTGGGTGTTAAGTGTAATACTTTCATTACTATCAAAGTATTTATTTGTCCTGCTGTAGGGTTTTTCCACCGTGGATGTTGTTTTCTTGTGTGTGCACCCGTTAATCCGTATATATTTTGCATTTAATTTGCTAATTTTGTTTTTTTAAGCTTATATTCGATCAAACCAGATCATGGGCTGGGGCGAAAAGGCCATAGAGATCCGATCAGTGGAAACTGGGCACTTGGATGGTGTGTTTATGCACAAAAGGGCACAACGACTGAAGTTCTTGTGTGAACGGAATGACAAGGTATGCTTTTTCCTGGAAAGTTTGTCACCAATATCGATTTTAATGTGTTACATTTTCATTTAAACTAGGAAAATGTGGCTCCAGCTGTTCTTTGGCCTCTGGTATTCATCATGCTGACCCTTTTAATGGTCCCCATAAGTAATCCAATGTGGTCCCTGCAAAGAAAATTATACTCCATGTTCCAGTTTAAGTAGGATACTCTGACGCTGTTCTGGTGGGTTGTGATTCATATTAATTCACCAGTAATCTTGCAGAATAAGCACCAATCAAAACCCTGAATGTCTCCAGCAGCTGCCTAATTGGTTGTTTAGTAGCGGTGGCAGGCGATCACATTATTAGTGTCCCTAAGCAGTTTTCTTGGCACTCTTTCGCTTGGCTGAACATAGCATTTACTATTAAGAGCCTGCTACCTCGCACAGCTTTTTTCTTTGCAGCGCCCTTTTACACGTACCTCTGCAGCAGAAAAACATGAGATGTCTGATGTTTATGTACTGATGGCGACCAGTATCTGCACCGTTGTTAAGAACTTTGTGTCTTCAAATAATCAGTGGGCTTGCCCTAGAGAAAAGTCTTCATATATTTTTGCCACATAGTTGTAACAATATGTTTAGTGTGAACCTCGTGTTCATGCATGTCTAGCCCCAGGCAGAAGTGTTTTGTGCCTTATGCATATTGTCTTAATGTAAAAAGCTAAATATTTGTCTTTGGTGGCCAACGATTCACAGGAGCTTGTCTGTGTAGGTCAGATAAACACTGGGTATTAAACTGATTGATCCACTCTTCACAAATTGCGAATTTGCATACTTGACTTTAGAAATGACTGTGCCAATATAGCTTTTCCACTGTAAGACGGCCTTGTGATTGTTGGTAGCTTCCAAAATCCGCACTGTGTACTTGTTGTTGTCCCATTCCATCATAGTGTGTATCTGCTACGGAGTGGGGGGTGGGTGCCGGGTGGTGGGTAAGCTGTCTGCCCAAAACCCACACATATATCCCGTTGGTGCAGGGTAGAAAACAATTATCTCCATAACGTACATAGGTGTGTCCATATGCTTTGGAGCATAATAGTTAAACGTTGTTCTAGAGGGTTCTGTGGTGCCATAGCGCTACTACGGTTGTTTACTTGATGTGCAAGTCACTGAAAAGTTGGTAGTTGGTGAACAGATGGCACCCGAGGGGTGCAGTGGGTTTCTTTTTCAGTATTGCCTCCTTGGGAAGCAGAATACCACCAACAATTGTCAGTTCACATCACTTTTTAAATATGACGGGAGTGGTTTGTGAGGTTCTGTAGGCTTGGCCGATGCCGACTTAGAAATGCATTTGCATTAAGGATCAGTACAGATTAGTATAGAGTGAAGTGTCTTTTTGCAACAATAAACACAATACAATTACCAGATAAAATGCTTTGGTACATTATGTGCACATCTGTTCCGTGTAGAAGGGAACACCTGGGAAGTTTTTCATGGAAACAATAGCGTCTAGTTGTGCATTTTTCTTTTATGATGGCAGGAAATATTAAACCTGCCGAGCATGTGCCCTCGGTGCATCAGGCTGCCATTAACTGCTTGGCAGGAGCATTTGATCTGCAGGTTCTTCGGGCATTGTAATCTCAGACTATTGAGGGCTAGAGTTCACCTATGGGGACTGTACTTCACCCGTGTTAAGCGCACACGTCTTTGTTCACCCATGGAGAGCCTTGATTTGGACGCTGGAAAAGTCAGGTTTGTCCCTCATTCTTTGGAAGTAGACACATTCAGTACCAGGGGTGTTGCTAGGGCTAGGTCTGGAAAAGATCCCGGACTACTCTAATGTCGGGACTGTTGGGAGGAGGTGGGGGGGATGGGCTAGCTAGCTGTTTGGTTGGAGGCCCTGAACTTCTATCTGGGGCTACAACCGAAAGACCCAGGGCTATAGCCCCCTGAGGCCCCCCCACATATCAACGCCTCTTTTGAGTACCAAGATATTGGGTCATTACGCCTATTGTCGGAGTGCTTAGAAGTGGGAACAATGAGCCACAACATGCTTTAAATAGGAATGTGCTCTGAATATTGTTTTTAGTAACTTGTCTGTGGAAAGTATGTGTTATACATTCCTGTGTTTTTCCGCCACCAAATCCATCTACTTTGACCTCAGAAATCTGAGTGGGTTCAACGTTTACTGAACCAATATACATGTTGGTGAAAAGACACCATTTGCAGATACTAATTACCAATGTTCAAAGCACAGCCAGTTCCTGCATTGAAATGCATTTCTGCCCAAACCTTCCATGGTGCGCTCAGAACAAGAAAATCATCTGTTTTCTTGTGTGAATGGTGATAACGCGGTGGGGGCATGGGTGTTAATTGGAGAATTGAGTCTAGTGATGTGTTGTACAGAATGGAGCACTTGATTTACCAATGTTCTCTCTCCCACTATAGGTATTCTTCGCCTCTGTAAGGTCTGGGGGCAGCAGCCAGGTTTATTTCATGACCTTGGGACGAAGTTCTCTTCTAAGTTGGTAAATATCATTTGGAGCTGCGGGCACATCGAAGTCCTCAGGATCTTCATAACTTGAATATTTGCAACTGGAGTGCAACCTGCGCACTGATGCTACCCTTCACGGAATGATGCACCTGGCCATCGGGGATCCTTTCTTGTTCGTTTTGGTTTTAATCGTTCAGGCTGCAATGCAGCTGGTGCTGTCGAGATGTGACTGTCAGGTGCTACAAATGTTTTAGATTTGGAATCACTCAAAGCAAAACAGGTTTTCTTTTTTGTTTTTTCCTCCGCCCCTCAACTCTGGAATTTTCTAGACTGTGAATGACACTTGATGGTTAGCAGGGGAAGCTTGGGAAAGCATGCGGTCCGTCAAAGGAACTTATCTTGAACGTGCTGATGTTTTGATTGGAGTGGAAAAGCAAGCGAAGATGGAAAGCGCAGGTGGTGCACGAGCACACTCGCAGGAGTAAGCAGAATATCTGGAGTACTGTTTAAACAGGATACCCAGTGGACATTTCTCTACTGTGATGTGGCATAATGTGGACAAACCAGAAGGAGCAGGTCAAGAAGTTGATATTTATAAAATGTGAAAGAAAGAGATTTGCAAAACTCATATTTTTTTGAGTGAGGGAGAAAGGTATTTTTTGGGAGGGTGGGTGTCCTTTTTGTATATTTTTTTAATACATGGTCAAAATCTCTGGGCCTTTGTGTTTTTTTTTGTTTTGTTTTTTTCTGTTGCACCAGTTTTTGCCTAAAAGACATGCAGACGATTAAAATGTTTGTTGAATCTCTTCAAAAGGATTCTGTATAGATCCAGGATTTGTTGTGACAGTATTAACACTGCCTCAGTCAATGGTTTAATTTTTATTTAAACCTGAAAGCGCAACAATCGTTTTAAAATAAAGTCTGCACTTGTGAGTGGGGGAAAACATCCAGGCTAGCCTGTTGGTATTTTTTCTTTTTTGTGCCTACCTCATTGTTTTTAACACACAAAATAAGAGGTGGTTTTGTTGTATGTTTCTTGGAAACACTAATGTCTAATCTTAATTAAAACCAAATCATCCGGATGGAAGCGCTCGACTGTTACAGCGCAGGAAAAGTGGGTGACCACTGTGACGGTGGAATGGCCTTAAGATATTGACAAGACGATGAACTTAAAATGCGAACATGAGTGGGGAAGGAACTGTTTTTTTCCTCCTTTTCTTACCAAAATATCAACAGTGGCAGATTGATACGTTTTGCCAGAAATAAAAAAACACAAAAAAATGGAAATTTCATTCTAAGAAATTTGGATTGAGCAACAAGGCAGGCGCTATGCTACTAGGTCGGTTCTTGCAAATGTTGTAGGATGTTCGCGGGAAGGTGGGCGAGGCGGATTTCCTTTTTAAGAATGCAATGCACTAAAACTATTTTAAGAATGTAGTTAATACTGCTTATTCATTAAAAAAAAAACAGCATACTTGTGTTTAGACGGGATATCCCAGGTCTGACTTTATAAAAACGTAAATGAAATGGTCCTTTTTTTTAATTTTGTGAAAAAGTTTGGGCATTTGTAATAAATGTCTTAACAATAATACCTTTGTTTAATGGCTACATGTTAATTACTTGAGACTCCTTGAGTGTATAATCTATTGGTGATGTAATAATGCACATTGTCTTGAAGAGTCAGCCATTTTTTGTGGGGTACTTTGTTGACAGCTGCCTTAAGCTGTTCATTTTGTGAACAGTGTCCATTTCTATCTCGTTCTCTTATTCTCTCGTACAGACTTGGTTTTCTGCTCCCGAATGTCCATGGCATGAAATTGACCTTTCCCCGGTTTTGAATTCAATCAAATTGACAATTTTCTGAATGGATACTTGATTGCCAAAAGGACATTTCTTTAAATGCAAAAACTGTGCAGGGCGGTGAGGCGGGGTGGGGCGGGTTGAAAAAAATTGGCTAGGGGTATCCATTTCTTTAGTACTGCAAATTACTCTTATGGGTTTAATTACACAAGTGTTTAAAACATTTGATTTGTTTTAGCAAGGATTTGTGTAGGCACACTTTTGCTTAGACACAAACTTAAATAAAAGATCTACAACTTGGGAAAGCCTTACAAATATGCTTTAAAAGTACTTTGAAACTTTATTTGTACTGAAATTGTTACTTTCCAATAACACAGAACTCCAATGTGGATGCACATTTGCATAGAGTTGCTTGTGCTGGACATAAAAGATCATAATATATATCTTGTCTAACGAGAAGTATAGTTGCCCCTCCCACCCCCCTACGACATCCTTTCTTTATAAAGCCGTTTCATATTAATTCCTACGAAGTTGAATTCTTTAAGACTTTCGGTGCATCGATAGGCTGAAATCTAGCCCTTTTCTGACTGGTTTGGAAGCAAGGGCGTATTACATGGTTTAGGAATGGCCTCGTTTTTCAGAGGTTCAGGTCTGTTGGTGGAGCAGGACAAGAGTGCTTGCCAACCTCTTCACTGACCAATAACTGTTCCCATCTGCAGAAGTGCCAATGTGTCAAAACTACAAATGAGAACAGTATTACAGAAAACCACTATACATTAAGTAATTACTTCTTTCAGAACCATGCTTTTGTAAGGGAGATCTGTTTCTAGGTTTAGTTATTATTTTCTGTATTTTTAAGTTGAAGTAACCCTAACTGTATGACTGCAGTGTTGTTTTTTTTATCTTATGCACATATGTTGGAAAAATGTTTACAGAAATTTTGTTACACTAATGCGCATTACATATTTATGGGTTTTAAAAAGTGATTTGTGTTCTATTTTGGTTTTCATATTAATATCAGTAATATACATTTTGTGATTAATAATCCAACACACTGCTGATAAGATGATGAAATGACAAACTGCATTAAAGTTACTAACTATAGGTCTGCAAAGCAGACTGGTGACATGTAAACAGGTCCAGCCTTTACCTTTTTTTATGTTTTATTTGTTGCAGTGCTATCTAACTTATGTATTATGGAAATTCTGTTTTTCCCACATTTTTTCCTTAAATAAAAAGAAAATGACGCCTGCTGGCTTGACATTTTTTTTCAATTTTTCTGGACCTCAAAATTGTCATTTGTTTATACTTCCCTTAAGGGTTCAGTTTTCAAATCTTTACTGTAAATCTATTCTGCTTTTGAGCAAGCAAAATACGGCCAATGTCATATGTTTCAGCACTTCAGTGTTTGCAATCTGATTAGCTATTAAGCCCACACTGTGACACACCATTAAAGGCATGTGTATTGCTTGCAGCAATGGATATGACCTTGTAATATTTCAAAGGCAATGTTTCTCAAGGGTTTTATCAAGATCCTCCAACTTCACTCTCATCACAACTGTTGCGTTGTCTGTGGTTTTTGTATTGCTTCGTTATTTTAGATAGGTTTATTTTATCCAGATCTGATCAATTGGGACACCGCTGTTTTCACCACAATTTAATAAAGTGCTTTTTTGATTACTAAGGGAAAGTGAACCAGGTTACTAGAGTTGGACCACGATCCCTTATATGCACATACATGTAAGCAATCTGTACATATATTATTGGGCCACAATTGCAACTCTATAGCGAATGTGCACATGTTTTCCACTAACTTGTGTTCCTATCTTTGAAAGGTCACTGAATATGGCAGGCCACGAATCTGGCCAGAGCATTCGTGCCAAATTTGGGGAGTTCATCCTTTTCAGGCTAAACAAGTGTATGGAACTTTTCTTTTTTTTTTTTTTTTAGCCCAGGTGATCTCAAAATACTTCTAAGACTTGGACTTGGAACAGTGCATGCCAAAAGAATGTATACAATCGTATTACCCAAATGCAACTGATTTACTTTCTGACGCCAAAGAGGTCTATTCTTTTTAAAACCTGGCACAAATGGAATGAAAACACATCTGCCAAACTCACAAAAACATCCCCAACCACCAGCATACACACCCCTAACTAGTCATGCACATGGCAGTCGGAGGGACAAAACATAATGAAAAATGTAATGCCGAAAGAAAAATATACTGAACAGCCCACAATGGGATTGGCCATATGTTGAGATGGAGTTCCAAAATCCGACCTGAGGGGAGGATTTTTGGGAGCATACCCTGTTATGGCGAGCAGGAAAGCCAGTTAGTTTAGCCAAACATAATCAAGATAGGTAGCAGAGTGGCAAGGCTTAGTCTCAGGAAGGATGCGAGATTGGTCTAGTGTTACAAAGAGTCCACACAGAGCAACACCAATATTTCCAGTTAGACAGGCAAGTATACAAACTTACAATAGTTTATTAGGACTTTAAAATGTGCACTAAGCAAGTAAAACCTCTTATCCCATATTGTCACACCAACACTATAAATCAGACATTTACATTCACCCTTAGAAGGAATAGAATAGCGTTGGTAAGTACTCTGATGCATTTCCAAATAAAAAGAACTCTTCGGGATAATGGAACATCTTACCTCGGTCTTAAATCCAACCCTAAAATGGTTTGGGGCCTTGTGTCCAAAAGTCACCATTTCCAAAGTTTGTACTTCACAGGTAGGTTTTGTAAGAGATTGGTGATGCCAGTGGATGTGATTTTACATTTGTATAGCATCTCTAAAATGAGCCAAAAACGTAAAGTTCAGCTAAGTTATCTCACTCAGTCCCAGTCCTTGGGATAGCCCTAGGAATGGATGCTTGACCAGGCCACCAGCGACTAGAGTCGGGAATGAGTAATTTGGGGGCAGGCCGTTCTGACCATGCAACCCTATGGAGGACAGGGGGGACAGAAACAGGGATGTATACTTTTCCCCTGACTTGCTTTTCTCCAGAGACCACTGCTGGTAATCCAGAATCTGTTGGGGGACAATCATCTGTGCTTGGTCCCGTCAAGGTCTGATGCTGAACCCTGTTTTCGCTTAGGCTTTTTCTGTCAGATACTTCCCAATACGCTGCAGTAAGGTCAAGTGTACTGAGATACTTTGCAGGGCCAACCTTGTCCACTAACTCATGAGTTTTGTAAAGGGGGGATGAGCACCTGTATTGGTGACAGCATTAGAGTTCTATATTCCATGCAAAACCTCAAATCTGAGGTGCCTGCCTTTGGTACCAATACCAATGGACCCGACCATGGACTCTATTGCCCCTAGATCCAAAATCTTGTTTACCTCAGACTTGGTGTGGTCTCCCCTTGTCTGAAATTATTTAACTCCTACTTTTGGTAGGCACACTATCTTCAATATCGGTCATGCTGGCACCAAGGCATCAAGCCTGGGGATGATGAAAACATGGAGGCAAACTGCATTAGCAAAATCTGCACCGCGCCTTTGTTTTTGCAGAGTTAGTTAAGGGGACACATTGACGCCCTAAATGGAGCCCTATGAAGGACTTCCTTGGAACAGATCAGGGAAAGGTTCAGATTCCTCTTATTCCCTATCTGAATCCAGAAGCAGAGCTCCCAATTCAACCATAGGGATGGACACCTTCAATCTATTTACATGTACCTCTTAGAGACTGGTTAGGTCTTCCAAGGTCTAAATATTTCACCACACCTGGTCTCAACTATCCAGTAAGGACCTGTCCATTTGTCAGCCAGCGGTCTAGGCCTTATAGGAATCATGATTAGGATTTCTTGTCCTGGGGCAAAATGAAGCGTTCTGGTCATACCAATGTTTCACTAGTGTTTGTACAGCCTTCAACTTTTCATTGACCTGATTCATTAAAAGACCATCCTCTTTCTTAGTCCTAGCACGTTCCCCACCGCATTTAAGGATGTAGGGGGAGTGGGTGACTCCCATACTTCCTTCACTATGGGTAAGGGTCACCTGATGGTGTTCATAGGTGCCAAAGCCAAACCCTCTTGAGGTACCTCTCTGTAGGCAAAAGGTGAGCATTGTAGCATAAGACCACCCCTCCCCCTTTTCTGGCCTCCTCAAGCTCCAATCATGCATTTGAAAGTTCTGTTGAATCTCTCAACTAGACCATTGGTTTGTGGATGGTAGGCGGATGAACATGTATGACACCCCACACTCCGCCCCCACAGCCTGCATTTAATTGGACATAAAGTAGCCACCTCTGTCAGCCACAACTTCTTTGCTCAAGCAACTGACTTGGTAGTCACTGTTTTGATTGGGATGGCATCAGGATACCTGGTGGCATGATCAACAACCACCAGAATAACCCTGATGCCAGAGGATGTAGAATAAAGGGTATCAACAATATTAATCCCTACCCTCTCAGATCTATGCACTACAGGAAGTGGTACGAATGTAGCCTGCATCCTGCTTCCACTTTTGCCAGACAATTGACGAGCAGTGCAACTCTTGCAGTGATCTAGCTGGACACCCTCCCTCATCCCCCATCTATGACCAATAGAAATGCATGGATAATTGCTCCTTTTAATACCAAGACGACCCGCAAGGGGGACTTCCTGCACCACCTGCAGTGGGAAGTGTCTCACATATTGAAGCACCACCAACCTCCTATGGTTTCTTCCGGTGGGCTCTATGGGTTCACTATACCTTAACCCACCTTTACAGTAGATGGTTTCCCAAGGAATTCACCCACCAAACCGGGAACAGGCTCGTCTCCTAAGGCCTTCCAGAGATGGACATTCTCTCTGGCCCTGACTAAAGTCATCCCTAGACGGCCCTGCCTCTGCAAGTAAACTTTGCCGTTTCAGGTGATCATGGGGATTGAAGAATTAAGACGACCCTTCTTCTTTGTCATGTTCAACGGTCTGGTCAGTTACCTCAACCTCAGTTGTAGTTAAGGTAGTGGAGGAACTCTTTATTTCCCTTTTTAGGAACCTTTGACCGCTTAGCCTTGGGTTTCCCCTTGCCTGGGTTTCTCCTTAGGCTTGGCTAAGGTAGTATTCTTTGTTTGAGACCTTGTACATGCGCTTTCTGCTGTATAACTCACAAGTCCTAAAACCTTGATCATTTCTCAGCAGACTTCTAGCTGGAACTTAGCTCTGACCACCTACAGGAGTCCTCACCACTCTTCCATTTACAGCTAGAGTGATGAGCATTACTTACCGGGAGGCAAACGGTGGGGGGGGGGGCGCGCATCAGCCAACTTGGTGGGCTTCAGAGTAGAGCTGGTCAGAGCCTCTGAGTTTACTAGTGTGGAATCCACCACAGTCCTTTGGCAGCCAGTGTCCCTGATAGCAGAGGTTCCTGCACTATCAACCAGCACACTATCCTTAAATAAAAACTTGGTATTTTCAAGGATGGAAGCAGAAGCTTCAACTGTGGGTTCCCAGGACACTAATACTACTTCAGATCCCAGACCACAGGTTAGGGAGTCGGAAGAGAAGGGGGCCTTTGTATCTCCCCCTCTTTATAAAGGAATGCCAGATTCACAGGATGACCTTCCAAGGTCTTAACCTTATTACACTTGGAGTCCCCCTTTACATGTCTCTTGCTCCACAAGATCTTGGCAACCTTTGTTTGTAGCAAGGATTACTGTGGCCATTACATTGCTTGTAATGGTAAGTCCCACTACCCTTTACGTTCTCTCCAAGTGTGTATTATCCTTATGATACATGTTGTGCACCTTATGGGTTACAGGCTTTTCAGCAGACCCCACCCTCTTTTGTTTTTTCACCTACTCATGATTATGAGAAGCACTCCTATGGGTGTCCCAAAAGGATAGATCAGCAGCAATGGCCAGTTTCTTTGGATCATACTCCTTAGAATTTGTCAAATTCAGTTTCAGCTCGGGGGAACAGGAAGCAAAAATATGTTCAAGCGTAACAAGATTAATCATGCCTTCAAAAGTGAACACTTTATGACCTTCAACCTAATCACACCAGTTCTTCAAAGATCCAAAGAAAATAAGTTACCCACTTGGTTTTTTTTTTTTTCTTGTGGTCTCTAAATGTCCGAGTATGGAGGAGGCGTCTTCACAAGCTTTAGGAGCAGAGCCTGCTTTAATTTTTCAAAATCTTTTCTCTCTGGCTTTGACATTTCCATAATAGCCCTGCAACCATTATTGGAAGTCTACTGAAAAGCCAAACTATCTTTTTAGACTCACTCACCTCTTGTACATCACAAGCATACGCCAATGCAGTTAATCCATCAATAATGTACTTTTTCTCAAACGTTCAACAGATCTGGTGGAGGGGCCGGCAGCGATGCCTGAAACAGTTGTATGGCATAGGGCGGTATACAAAGGTCAGAAAGAAGTATGCGATGATGTATCTGCTTGGAATGTGCTGACACAAATAATGTTTGCCCCTCAGATGAGATGCTCCCTTGTGGATGGATCTCGCAGGATAAGAAAGCAGAGGAAAGGCCTCCTATTAACTGATCCAGGCATATAGGTAGTTCAAGCAGTGTGTGGCAGAGGGTTACACTGAATGCAAGGTGCGATGGAGCATTGTAGTGCTGTATTGGCAAGCATGGTTAGACAATTGGGTTTTGTTGTATGGGTTTGTGATGCAAGATGGGATCAAGCTGATGTGTATGACTTAGTGTTATTTTTGGTCTTTTGACAAAACGAATAAAAAGATGTTTTAAAAGAAAATATTAATCAGATCCTTAGGAAATCTTGGATGAGAGGAGGACCCAGAACGATTTCCAGTCCCTCTGGAGGAGCATGAAGACCCATTTAATCTGCTCTGTCCTTCTTTCTCAATCTAACTTGACTCCATCTTTACTATGTTGTATTTGATCTCCATTACCTTGTGCCTAGGTTCATCCTTTCTTAAATTAAAAATAACTTCAGCTTCAGATGTGGTAATAGATGATTGAGAAGTACTCTCTTCATTTTAACTTGCGCCATCTTCTCTATCCATAACGGGACCATTAGCCGTGCCCCAGTATCTTCTACATCACTATCAACTGGTAAAGCATTTTTCCTATCTTCTAATCTATTACTATCTGTACTAGATCAGCTTTAATACCACTGACGGGTAAACCCTTCTCTGCACATAACTTCGGATATTCAACTTTGTGCATTGCAAGAGTATCACTAGTGTTTGTCTCCGTACTGAAATATGGGTTACTTAACTTTTACCGGCCTAAAACCTTTTTAAAGCTTTGAGTTCTGTGTACCAAGAACTGTGGAATCACTGCAGTGAATCTACACGGAGTGCCTACGACCATATCAAACTGCTGCCACCAATTTAAGATTGCTTTCCAAAATCAGCCTTATCCCTGGCGGGAGAGACTTATCAGCGGTGAAAGAACTACTTGAACAATCGCTACCGCACAGAAACTGAAGCAGATCCTTAAAACCAGCAAGCGAGCCCAGACATGCTTCAGAATTAGGGAATCAGTGAAGGCGTGTTTTTACTGCATCAAAAAAAAACTTATTTTCCTTTTGTCTAGTCTTCTTTTCTTGTTTTCTTTTCTTCGTCTTGTAAAAATCATTAATTTGATTAAATCAAGTAAATAAAAATATTAAAAATAAAAATTAAAAATCAGCCTTAAGAGGATTATTTTGGGGGGCCACCTTATTGTGGGGAAGAGAGAAGACACTGAGGTTACCCAAACACAGTAATCATAAAAGTATACAATCGTTTATTAGGTCTTTAAAATGCACACTAAGCAAGTAAAACCTCTAGTGAAATATTGAAACACAAACACTAAACATATATATAGATTCACACTTATCAGGAATAGAATAGCATTTGTTTCAATGATGAGTGTAAAACACATATGTACTCGGATGCATTTTGAAATGTGACGGAATCTTCAGCATAATCATGGATCAGCTTCCCTAGCTCTTACGTCCAACCCTGAAATGGTTTGTGGCCTTAGACCCAAAAGCCACAATTTCCAAAGTATATACTTCACAGGTAGGTTTCGTAAGCGATTGACCATGTCAGTAGTTTTTTTCATTTGTATAGCGCCTCTAATCCGAGTCAAAAAGTTAAAGTTCACCCAAGTTAACTCACTCAATCCCAGGCCTTAGGATAGCCCAAGGAAAGGATCCTCGACCCAGCCCTCCGGCCAAAGTCCTGAAAGAGTTTAGAGACCAGGCTTTACACCCATGGAACTCTATGGAGGACAGGGGGACAGACTTGGATATGTTTCCGTTCCCCCCAAGCCTCGCCCCCTCACCTCTGATGTCTCCAGAGGCCACTACAGTTGTTCCCAGGATGCGTTGCAAACACTCTTCCGTGCTTGGTTCTATTGAGGAAGGCTTGGGGGTCGCAAGTGCAGATGTCAATTTTGGATGTAGGTTTTAGTTTCGGTTGGTCGCAGTTCTTAGGAATTGATCCCAGACAGCTTTCAGTAGAACGCCCAAAGGAAGACTTTTGTGGAGCAGACCTGTGAAACGGCTGCCGCCACATCCCCCGCAGCCAAAGGGGCTGGGGAAACGACAGCTGCCACTGCAGCCGACAGAGCAGGGTCAGACAACGCGGCCACCACAGCATTCCCTGAAGCCAACTGAGCCAAGGTAGGACTGTGGCTGATGGTACAGCGTCTCCTGCAGATAGAAAGGGAGATGCTGCAGTAGCGGCTACTGATGGAGAGCGTAGGCAGGCTCATGACGCCAGCAACGTCGCAGTAGAGGCTCAAATGTAGTCTGCAATAGCGGCTAATATATTAAATAAAAAAACCATGAGGCAGAAGATGCGGGGCTTGCCAGCAGGGACGCCACACCAGGCACAGGCTTTAGCCACACTGATGGGAAGGCGGTCAGGCCCGACTTTGCTTAACAGCACAAGTCTCCATGAGTCAGGCCCACAAACCCAAGACCTCCACCAAAACCAATACCCTGCAATGCTGTCATGGTCATGAAGTCAGGGACACAGGCATGCAGGGGTCGCATGCACAGGAGACCTGGCTGGACACTGTCCGGGTGCCTTTGGCGTCAGGCTCATAAACAAAAGTAAACAATAACATCCATTTAACACCAAAAAGCTTTTATTATGGACATAGCACTTCAGATGCATTAACCTTGAACATTCCATCCATTAAGCAGCCCCAAGTGTAATCTTGGGTGTGGCTGCTAATGGATTGCCTTTCAACATGCTCACTCTCTAGGAGTGTCAGGGTGTGGCTGGTAAACCGGCCCTAATGGGCGTGCCCACAATCTCAGCTATAGAAGCTGCCCCGATCCTCAAGACAGACGCTTCGCGTTATTCTGCATTTGCACGCAGCGTAACGCTCACCGTCGCCTGAGGTCAGACTTACCTTTGAGGATCCTGCTTCCTGGGCATCCTGCTTCCTGCCAGCGTACTTACCTGTACATCTCTTTGGCAAACCAAGTATTCATCTTTACACTTTCCTGAACGCTGAAATCTTCATCTTGGCACCACGGCACGCTCCATCGTTGACAGCAGCACCTGCAAGGAAAAACAGAAGACAATGTTAGACATTGAAAAAACATTCAGTTTAAGGTTGCGCGTCGCCATACTTCACGCTTTTCCTTAAACCATCACTTACCTGCTGTTTAACATTGCGGTAGCATCCATCTTCCATCCGGCCGCGTCTCACAGCTGCATTGAGGCCGCATTTCCATATAAGGGAAGAAAACAGAAGAGAAACATTATTGCGGGCGTAAATAGGAGCAACATATAAAGACATTAAACAGAATAAACAGCATCACTAGAGCTCAAGAAAGACTTGCCAATCATAAGGAGAAGCAGTCGCAGCTGGCCTGGACTAATCCTTATCAGGGATCAGTGAAGGAACTAGATCCTATTCAACGCGCCCCTGCCAGAAGTAGCAGGACGGAGAGCTTATCTTCCATAATTCACAGGTGAGCTTTATGTGCCGGCGTATGCTCACAGAAACCGTACTTTGGGGTGAAGGGTTCGAGCGGTACACCAATCACAGATTGGCGCACTCACACTGTTATCTCCATGCATGAGCAGTATCACCACGTACCACCGCTCACAGCTTTTCTACTGAGGGAGAGGTCTGAAGGGGGTAATTCAAATTCAGGGAGGGCTGCAAATGTGCTCCAACGCCTCCGCAAAGACCAGATGAGCATAACAGACGCAGATGGAACTTAAAACAGAAGAATACAAAGAGAGTTTCTTACCAGGATAATGCAAACAGCAAAACCACACGGACAGCTTGAAAAGGGGATCAAACTGCTATTTTCTATGCGTGGAGGGGGTGGGAACCTCTTGGGTCATTACCCAATCAGGGGAGGGTAGGGGCTTTAAAGGAGCAACCTGTAAATTATGCATGTATTCATTCTTTTGCCAGCCTTTGACCGAGGAGGTGGTGTGGGAAGAGCAGCATTTCACTTGGGCATATTCAGGAGTGAATCCATATCAGAAGAGGAGTTCTGAAAGACTGAACTAGAAGCAGACTGGCAGAGGAAAAGCCTAGTCAAGGACAAAAAGACTTCAATGAGATTCATTATGGTATATGAACGAACAAGAAAAACACGCCATTCATCTATCCATTTGGTGACATTGGCTTATTTATGAAGCCATATTCCCACAAGTGGTGGCAGTGGTGGAATCGACTAACGCCATGGAAAACTTACTGAAGGCTTTGACCGAAGTCCAACAGCAGCTACAACAAGCCCTACAAATGCAAAGGGCAACAGACACATGCAGACCGCCTGGAATTTCAGCAGGCCCAACTAAGTGACGCTGCGGCACAGCGACAGACTACGCAGGCCCCTGCAACCGTGCTACAGAATTATGCTGCAGGGGAAGACCCCTCACATTTTTTGTCAATTTTGAAAGTTAATCGCAATGTAGCTTGGTCAGCGGCTTTGTGGGGGCAATCTATAGTGCCCCTTATGATCGAAATGCAGAGTGCATATGAGGCCGCAAATTCAAATGGGTTTACTCCATATAATGACATAAAGCAAGCGATGTTGGAGCGCATGGGCAATGATGTAGATATCTATCGAATCAAGTTTAGAGAGACCAGGTTGAATCCCGTAGAAGCTTCAAGGCAACTCTTTTATAGAGAAAAGGACATGGCAGAATGTTGGCTACAAATGGCCACTTCTTCCAAAGCAGACATTGCAGAGAGTTTCGTTTTGGAACAATTCAGAGGCTCTGCTTTCCCCCTATGCAACGCTGGGTTAAGCAAATCACCAACCCAGCCCGATGGAGGCTGTCAACATTGCTTCAGCTTATCAAAAGGCAGGCATTGGGCGAATGACGTTCATGACCGCAAATAAGCTCCAAAGAGTCGCTGGCAGTGATTCCAAGTCCATGCCAAGCCGACCTACCGGGACATACGCCTGCAGGGCAGAAGGGGAAGCATGGAAACAGAGGTCCATGGAGAGTGTGGTGATGCTGTCTTGAGTTTCCCCGCCACCCTCTCTCCGGAGACCTCAATGCTGTGAATGCAGGGAGTGGGGACACATACCTTGGAATTGTGAGAAGGTGAAGCCAGAACCCCTGGATATAGGCTTATGATGATCCTCCAGACAAGCGTGCCGAGTGAATGACAAGGACGGGCATACACAAATATCCTTATGTCTGTGAAGCAAAAGTGGATGGTCCGCCTACCCGAACCATGGTAGACTCTGGAAGTCTACAGACTTCTGTAAGCAGTGAGCTGGTCGGACCAATGAACCTCAGGGAACAAGCGGAATCTATAAGATGCATTTGTGGGAATATTAAACCATATCTGCTTAAAGGGGTTCACATAACAGTTAAGTGGAGAAACGTGTGTTCTACCCTTCCTTCCGGAACCCCTGGTAGTCTGTTCTAATGCCCCAGGCTTTAAGGACATCGTGAACGAATTGTAAGAGGATTGGTGGAAAGAGATTCATTTTCCTAAGAGGATATAAACCCCCCCAAAAAACAGAGAAAACAGGAAACTAAGAGAAGGCAGAAGCACCAATGGAATAGCAAAACCATGCGTCTACCTGCCGTAGACTGGAGGATCGACAGCATAGGAGATGGCTTCTGAATGGCCGAAGAACAAGACCCTATGTTCTGACATGCTCTGGAATCCATCGGTTCCCATAGACCACAAGACGAAGGTGCCCACTACTGGAAAGAAAAATATCTCTATAGAGTGGCAATAGAAGACAACAAGGAGCCAATAAAACAACTCTGCATGCCTCTGGAGTAAAGGAGTATGGTAATGGAGACATCACACAATCAAGTGGGAGAAAGGACACAAAGGAGCCGAGAAAACCACCTTAAAGGTCTTGCAGAGGTTTTACTGACCAGGGACACATGGCAAAATCTCCTTATTCTGTAAACTGTGTCCAGATTGTCAATGAAAAAATCGAGCCGCTGTACCCAAGGCTCCACTACAATTAATGCCCCTTCTACAAGAACCCTTCCAGCAGATAACCATGGACATTGGGTGCTTGTTGGAGGCATCCAGCCGGGGCCATAAACATCTTTTGGTGCGCGTTGATTATGCTACCAGATATCCAGAGACCTTTCTGTTATGAACCATAACAGCAACACAAGGTGTGCTGTCCTTATTCCTTTTATGGCATGGGTGGGTATAACCAAGGAAATAGTAACCAATCAAGGTATCAACTTCACGTCACGCCTAGTACAGCAGGTTTGCCAGGTCCTGCATATCTCGCACCTAAAGACATCTGTTTATCACCCCCAAACAGATGGTCTAGTGGAGAGATACAACCAGACAATGAAAAAGATGTTGCAAAAAACTTTGAACAATACCTGCCGGGATTGTGGCAGAGTGGCACCCTTGATATTAATGACCACAATCTTCCACAGGGTTCTCCCTGTTGGAACTTTTATTTGGGAGACAACCCGCTTGGCCTACTCAAAGAAGAATGAGATGACCAGCCAGCCCAAGCGATAACGATGACAAAGTATGTGGAGAACCTAGAGAAACATGTTCAATCTCTACAAGTAATCGCTCCGGTGAATCTACAAAGAGTCAAACTCCAGCAGTACTAAACTTTAAAATGCATCTATGCACCTTCCAGGCGGGCGACAAAGTAATGGTTCTGCTTCCAACAACTGAAATCAAACTTCTGGCCTCATGAAAGGGCGGTATGTGTTACAAAAGGCCGTAGGTACTGTCACTTATCAATTGCGCCAAGACAACACACATCCTGCTCTTCAAACCTACCATGTGAATTTAGTTAAAAAATAAAATGGCAAGAACTCCTGCCAGTAGTGGCTCTCATTGTACCTGAAGTTCCAGGAGAGAGAACATTCATGCCTGAACCCACAGACCCGGGTGAGATGCACCCCAGCCTTCTGAGGGTATCCAGGATTTACATATAAACCTGTAACGCTCACCTGATTCCCACGGAGGCGCAGGTCTGGCTTCGAGTGCTGATGCTTCTTCAATGGTGAAGCGCAGGACTCTGAAGTTGGACAGGAAGGGCCCTCTACTCTGGCTTCTCCGGCTCGCAGGAATATTCCCCTGTGCGTGAAAAGGGAGTATTACCTACTGACTGAGTTATGCTCAAGCCTCCCACTTTCTTCCAACCCTCCACGATACCCTTCCACGATTCCCCGTGAAGTCTCACCTTAGGGTCTGAAAGGACGAGCTCTCCATCCTGCTTCTGATGCAGGGGCGCGTTGAACCCAGTTACTTCACTAGATTGAGGTTGGATGGGAGTTCAGGTAAGCTTGATTTATACTGGTAAGGCGCTGTAAAAGTTCTGTTGCAAGTTCAAAAGTTCAAGCTTTAAATAATAATGTTCATTGTCTTTTTTCAGGTGATGAATGAAGATTCCTTTGGAGACTTCTTGCAACAAAGCGCTGATGTTGATGTCTTTTCCCCATACGGGCCGGAGTTCGGAATGCCAGAAATATGGCGCCGACCCGAAGTGAAACGTGCAGTTCCAGTAAAGATCTGGTAAGTCCTAGATGAGCGCTCGGGTGATGTTTTTGCATTCGCTCATCTAATGTCTTTGTCTTTTTTTCCCCATAGGGGCCGGGGTCCTGCTTGGAAGCAGCAAGACCCGAAATGAAATGGGAATGACCCAACAGGTAAGTCTTAGAAGGAAACTGGGCTTTTCCTATTCCCTTCCTTCTCACCTCTTATTCTTGTCTTTCTCTCTATGCTCTGGGAAGTGGCTGTGTATCCGGATGATCGCTGCTGAAGATGGAGGAACCCAGGAAAGGTGAGTGAAATGCAGCGCTGCAGCGATCGTAACGAAATGCTTTTAAAAATGTCTTCCCTTTCAGGATCGTCGGTGATGTCTCCGTGGTGCAGATTAGCTGGTAGGTCTCTTGTCTCCCTTTGCAGGTGACCCAGGATGCTGACAGGCGTGGCTGAAGTCCAGATGCAGGAGCTGACACGGTGAGCGTCCAGCTGCGAGGAGCAGAACAACGCGAAGCGTAAGTTGCTGATCGGGTGTGGTTTAAATAGCTTTGGAAGAAGTTCCAAGTGTGTATCCTTCCTCCGATCAGGTATGTATCCTTCCCCGACCACACCTGAGTGGAAAGTAGTCCACAGGTAAAGTAGTTCCTATTCAGGCCTCAAGAGGGCCTGGATGTGGCAGCATGGTCTGCATCAGGTAAGTGCACATTAAAACACTTGAACACATGTCTAGCTTTACGAGCCTGGCGCCTAAGGTCCAACATGAGCCTGGCGCCTAAGGTGCCAGGACTGCGTCCAAAGGGCCCCAGCTTGGGCCCGCTGGCACTCCCCTGGGGGAAATTATGCCTGCCTCTGGGGTTGCTGGGTCGGACCTGGCTCCTTGGAGGTAGGCATCATGACAAAACCCCCATGCTGACAAGCAACAAGATGACTTGGAGTCTATTGTACAAGTGTAACCAATGCATTTCGGCAAAACCTGGGAAGACAACTGAGGCATATCGTGTGATACAAACCATACCCAATCAGGTAATTCAACAGAGACCATACCGTATTCCAAGGCACAAATCCAGGTGGTGGAAGACAAAGTGAAATCCATGTTAGATTTGGGGGTAATTGAGCCATCCACCAATAACTGGTGTAATCCCATAGCGATAGTTCCTAAACCTGATGGCTCCATATGCTTTTGCATGGATTTCAGATTTCTGAATAGCATAGTTCGCTTCAATGCCTATCCGATGCCACGTATCGATCTCGTGGAATGATTAGGTCGAGCCTGGTTTCTCACAATCATTGACCTGAACAAAGGGTATTGCCGGATGACCATTAAGTAAGGAAGACCAAGTGAAGACTGCTTTTTTCACCCATAGTGGGCTTTACCAATTCACAGTATTACTCTTTGGTCTACACGGAGCCCCAGCAAGTTTTCAGAGACTGATGGACAAACTATTAGGTGGACATAGTGCCTATGCAGCTGCATATTTAGACAATAGTCATTCACAGCTCTTCATGGAACAAGCATCTGTCATCTGGAGTTTGGTCTTGGCAACCCTACAGTCAGCAGAACTGCATGTCAATCCGAGAAAAACCACAGTGGCTGCCTTGCAGACCAAATACTTGGGGTTTCAAGTCGCCAATGGTACAGTAAGGACACAAACTGATAAGGTGGACACCATCCATCACATCCTGTTTACCACCACTCCTAGACAGATGAGAGCCTTTTTGGGATTCGTCTGGTATTATCGGAGGTTTATTCCCCATGTTGCCACTATGGTGACCCTTCTTAAGGATATGCTGAAGAAATGGTCTCATCTGGTGGGCCTTGAAAGAGAGGCCAGGGCGGCTTTCCAGGCATTGAACACCATCCTAACAACCTGAGCTATCCTGCATTGCCCAGGCTTCTCTGAACCCTTTATTCTGCAAACAGATGCTTCATTTGTTGGACTGGGGCCGTGCTCGTTCAAGGGCAAGGTGAGGTCGAGCAGCCCATTTTGTTAATCAGTTGTAAGCTACTGCCACAAGAGACCAGATATGCCACCATCGAGAAGGAATTTCTCGCAGAAAATGGGCTATGGAGTCATTTCATTATTACCTACTGTGACGAAACTTCATGCTCCTTACCAATCATGCCCCGTTGATCTGGTTGGCCCGACATAAGGACACAAATCCCAGGATTCTACAGTGGTTTGTCTTTGCAACCGTTTTCATTTAACCCAATTCACGTTCTCAGACACCGGTTGGCTCAGGTGGATTTTATGTCTTGCTCCTTTCCCCTGCCCCAATGTCTGGGCTTGATGGGGGTTGTGAAATGGCAGCTGCTGCCACATCCAACCGAGCCCGGGAAACTACAGCTGCCGCTGCATTCCCGGCAGCTGACCGGGCCAAGGCCAGTAACGTGGCCACCGGCAACGGGTCTCGGGCCAATGGTACAGCATCTCCCATTAATAGAAATGGAGATGCGGCCATAGCGGCTACTGACAGAGCCTTGGGGGAGACACAATGTCACCAACATTGGAGTAGCGACTCCGAAGACTCAAATGAAGTCTGCAATATATTAAATAAAACACACAAGGCGGAGGATGCTGGGCTCGGCAGAAGGGACGCCGTACCAGACGCAGGCATTCGCCACACAGATGGGAAGGCAGTCTGGCCCGAACTTGCTTAACAGCACAACAAATATGCCCGAAGTCGGGTCCACAAACCAAATACCTCCACCAAAACCAATACCCTGCATCACAGATGGAACTTCAAACGGAAGAATACACAGTGTTTCTTTCCAGGACAATGCATACAGCAAAACCACACAGGCTGCTTGTAAAGGGAAAAGGGGGTCAGGAACTGCTCTTTTCTACGTGTGGAGGTAACTTCCTGGGTCATCACCCAATTGGGGGAGGGGCTTTAAAGGAACAGCCTGTAATTACGGCTGTATTCATTCTTTTGCCAGCCTTTGCCACAGGAGGTGGTGTGAGAAGAGCAGCATTTCACCTAGACATATTAAAGAGTGAATCCATATCGGAAGAGTAGAGTTCTAAAAGAAGGAACTAGAAGCAGACTGGCAGGGGAAAAGCCTAGTCAAGGACAAAAAGACTGCAATCAAATTAATTGTGGTATGAGAAAGAACAAGAAAAAAATGCCATTCATCTACCCATTTGATGACTCGGGCTTATTTCCCACAAAGCCACCTCGGGATACCTGCAGGGGTCAAAGGAGGAGTATTGTAATGGGAAACTCCACATTTGGGCAGCGACAAGCGATCTTCAATGGGCGAACAAAGTAGCAGACCCAGCACAGCTTCCATTGATGGTAAAAGACTGAATATGCAGGAGTAGGTGTCTTGTTACATATTTTGAAAATCCTGAAAGTTCTGAGGATGCACTAGGAATGGCTACTGCTGCAGCAAGGTAGCTCAGGAGAGGGAGCTGGTCAGTTCACCGTTTGGGCCAGGGATACGTCTGAATGTTCAAAGCGTGGATCCTCGAACAGGGGTTGAGACTGGTTGTTCCCACCGGTCCAGGGGTCTAAGCACTGAGAAGGGTTGTCCCGAGATCAGGCATAGGAGCAGGGCTTTGCCAGGACAGCACCGGAGTAAATGTTGGTCAACCTGCTACTGTACTTTGTAAAGGAACTGGCTTGAACAATCTCTTCGAATGGCTGCAGGAGCCCTCTTTTTAGCTAAGATAGGGGCTGAGAGCATGCCCAAGCCCAGCAATGGTAAGGATCTGCACCATTCAAACGGGCAGTGGCTATCCAATCATGACATTTACCAGCAGTAGACATTCATGCACTTGATTGTGTTGTGGGACCAGACCATCGCAGCCACCACATCAAGGGTAAAACACAAACCACCCCTTATCCTGTGAAAGCAGCAGCTTTCTAATGGACTCCTTCCTTCCCCCAGATTCCTCATCTGATATCTATCTCCCAGCCCAGCTGCTATTTGTAAAACATTTGCAACGACAGGGATGACTCTTCGTGCTGGACATGACAGGCCAATATCTATATAGGAGCATCATGCCTGTGACCTCCGTTCCTTTTTTCTGCGCACTGTGTTCGCTTTAGGAACACTGCTCTTGTTTAACATTTTCTTCTATGTTTTCTGCATGTTTTTGAATTTGTTGCAATGCATCAGCAGACAAGGTTGCAATGCATCAACAGACAAGGACTTTGGGGTTTAAACCCTGCATGGATTGTGGCCGTCAAATGTCCGTGTTGGAATCTGCACCGCATTTGCCTTTACTACCTTGGTGAAAGCCACAACGCATAGAACTGCGCGTTGTGCTAATGCATTTGAAGACGCTTCGCAAGCATGAAGATAAAATGTTCGCCTTTTTCCACAAGGAAAACGGTGCTACGCGGATCCGTTCTAGGTCGCCGGGTGTCGACTCCGGCACCAAGGAACGGTCCCCATTCTGAAAGGACAAATGGAAGAAGAAACCCTGCAAGAGGTTGAGATTCCCTGGTGGTTCTTTGGAGCATCATTTTTCTTAGTCTTCTAAGGAGCCACCACTCAAAGACACACCAAGAGGCAGAGACCCTACAGGTGCCTTTTTCCACCCAGTCCTTTACCCCAGAGGAATGAGGTGTTCAGGCTGAAGATGCTGGACATCTTCGTCAAGACCCTATTGGCTCCAGCAGCCATGGCATCGGCACTGTTCGCCCGGGACAGATCGCTTCAGCCAAGCCGACAGATCCAACCGCGCTTGCATGACCCAGAGGGACTCCACAATGAGACGCAACAAGATCACAGCAAAGGGGCACAACCTTCAATCTCGAGACGTTGGTCCCTTGACTTCAGGTCCCTCTCTAGTGGCACTGACCAACACCCGAGTTGCGAAAGAGTTCCTCCTGCTCCCAGAAGAGAATTAGTAACACATTTAGTTAATGTTTGAGGAAGGGGATCCTTTTTGGGCTAGAAGCCTTCCATCCCAGAGAAGTGAGAGACTTCCTGTTGTTGTTTCACAGGGAACAGGGTTACTTGGTGGACACAGCGGCTGGCTTGCATGAGGTCTGGAGACCTCACCAGAGGTAGACCTGCTCCCTGCTGCAACACCTGGTAAGCCACGGCCGCTTTTCAGCACCTGATGGCGAAGCATCCAAAGGTGCAGTATGACCTGACTGACATTCTGTACGAGGGTCCTAAAAAGGAAACTTTCTGGCTTTTCAATCAGGCAGTGCAGAGGCCACTGATGGAACTAAGAGCCAAACTGGCTTCAGTTCTCCTGGTGGACCGCAACCTGGCTAAAAAGCACATGCCTGTATCCTCTGACTCTGTTCATTTCTGCTGATGCTTCCCCGAATATATATATATATATATATATATGTCCCTTCACCTCATTTTGGTCCTTTGTGACCTTACCCAATGAGGTGGCAGGGCTTAAGCACCACCCCAGGCAGCCATCTTCTGATATTTCACCAAAGTCTACAGAATAGGGGAATCCTCATCAGCTCTCTGAGCTTTCTTCAATTGAATCCAGTCTCAAGTCTTTTGTCATTTAGAAAATGTTTTTCGAGAGGGTTTCAACTGCTCTACACATCCTGTGTTTTTTTAGCACAGACCCTCCTTGCTGGGTCTAAAATAGTCAGAGGAAAGATCACCACAAGGTATCTCATCGCAGGCCCAGGCTCTGAAGGTACCTCCAAAGGGAAGACCGCTATGATTAAGGACCGCAATAGATGCAGAAAGAGGCTTATTTCTGTCAGGTAGCCACATATTGAGTGCATCCACTGCCTCTATCCACATGACCATATTAAATGTCAGATTTGGCAAACCTTTTCTCAGAAAACCCTTAAAGACAGACTCAGACGACTCCTTCATCTAGCTAGCAAGTGCACTTCTTCAGACGAGGCATCTGTGAAGAGAGCCGCAGTTTCCTCACACAGGGCCACTGAGAAGCATGCGCCTAAATGGAGAGCTTCAGTTTAGAGCTTCTCTACCTCCCACAATGGCAGAGAAAAGGAGTCTTAAGGAGGCATAACCAAGCATGCAGGCATCCAAAGAACACTGATGTCGTCATTTGGAGGCAAAAGGGTCAAAAACCAAAGGTAAGGAGCCATTTACCAAAGCCGCATCCACGAGACGCTCGCCCACGGGGTCCTCATCCCCAGACCGGGGGACAACAAGCTCCTCTCCAGCCCAAACGATGGAAATATGCACCCCATCTACAAGCCACTCGACGAAAGGATACTCCACGCTGCCAACCATGAGACACTGTCGACACTTAAGCCGTCCATGCGGGAGCTTTTTGATTTTTCCAAAATATCCTTGTCCACGGGGAAGGCCACATGCACGATGACAAGAGTCCCATCAACTGAGAGATCCCAGTTGACTAATGCCTCATCCACGGTGAAATAGTTCTCGTCAACTGGGCACTGCTCGTCCACTACTAACCTCTAATCCACGGCTACCCCATTAATGGGCAATAAGTATGTCATCGGAAAACAAAGATGTGACTCCACCGTGGTGCCTCACCTCCTGATGATGTAGCTTCTTTCCACACAATCGTAGCTAAAGCAGATGAGTAGTTCAACCTGCAGGTAGCCGGTGTAGAGAACATCTTAAGTGAACACAGGGACATGCGCAGGATGACTGTTACAACCTTCCCGATCCTGGACACTATCTGGGACGCTGGGGAGAAAAAACTGGCTAGCCCACGTTCCACCCCTGCCTTGGCTGCCCAGCCCGAAAAGAAGTGCAACGGCCTAGACAGCGCGCCTTTGTGTTTGCAAGGGGCATTCCAAGCCTGATTGTCATAACTGTGGCAGCAAGAAAGAAACTGGCAAACCCTGCATTGCTGCTAACTACTCCGCCGGATAAAGATGGGAGGAAGCTCGAAGATGTCTGCAGAAAGGTGTCGTCTGCAGCATCTTCCCATCAGGGCAGCAAACGATATGGCTATGTCAGCTAAGTACGACAGGGAACTTTGGGACAGGGTGTTCAAGCTCACTAAATGCCTCCCCTCAAAGTTTCAAGAGGCTAAGGCAATCTCTGATGGTGACACCGCAGTGAATGTGGCAGTCTGGCTTCAGACAGATTGCCCACTGCACTGTCCTAAGAAGGCAGGCCTGGATGAAAGCTACCAATTTCAGGCTTCAAGTACAGGTACACGTTTTAGATATGTTTGACGAGAGGGAGCTTTTTGGCAAAAAGCAGATGACTATCTAAAAGGGATAAAGACGGACACAGCCAGGGCCATTAGCTCTCTAAAGGATAAAGATCAAGAGTGGTGTCCATTTCGCTCCTTTTGGGATTCATCCCCAAGGTACAGAGGGTATAACAAAGCATACACCATGCAGAGGTCCCCTTCCTTCCAGTCTGGAAACCGGTATGAACAGTCATGCACCAGGTACAATTTGCAGAGGCAGGCGTGGATTGTGCCAATACAACGCCCAGTTGAAGCATAATTGACAGGAACACGATTCTCCCCCCCCCCCCTCTGGGTGGGGGGGAGGGATCAGCCTACACTTCCACCACGGGCTGAACGTAACTTCAGACAAATGGGTGTTTCAGGTCATGAAGAACGGCCACACCATTGAATTTATGGACTGACCGCCAACATCCCTGGCACAGCTCAAGCCGGAGATGACCAAGCTTCTCCAAAAGGCTGCCGTCGAAATGTTGCCCATAAACGAAAAAGAGAAGGGGTTTTATTCCCGTTTCTTCCTGGTCAGAAAAAAAACGGACAGTGGTGCCCAATATTGGACATAATGGTGCTAAACAAGTTTGAGAGACGAATACAATTCAAAATGACCTCACTTAAACCGGTTTTACTGTGGCTAAAGAAGCACAACTTCCTCGATTTACACTCGATCTGGAAGATGCGTTTTTCCATGTCCCCATAAACACAGCTCACAGATGCCACCTCAGGTTCGCAGTGGGGGACATGCATTTCCAGTTCTGCGTGCTTCCTTTTGGACTTACTTCAGCCCTGAGGGTCTTTACGAAAAACCTAGCCCCAGCGGCGGCACATCTCGGGCGCATAGGAATAGAGGTTTTTCTGTACCAGGACAACTGACTAATAAAGGCAAATAAAAGGAAACCACCAGCCAGAGCCGTCAAGCTAATGGAGCACACACTAAAAATAAATAAAAATAAATTGTTTCTCCATCAACAAGGCCAAGTCCGCCCGCAAACCGCTCTATTCCTCGGAGAAGAACTAAACACACACATTCCCAGGGTGTGGCCCTCCACAGAGCGAATAGCAGCAATGTTAAAACTAGTCCGCTGGTTTCTCGGAGTCCTTCACGGTACCTCAATTCAAGAACCTCATAGGCAAGATCTCCTCTTGTATATTGCTCATCCCCCAACTGCAGATTGAAAATGAGAACAATCCAGTCTGCCTTAGATCAGCATTCGGATCAAGCAGGCCTATGAGAAGATCTTGTTCATCTCTCACCTCGTTTCCAAATGGCGTTGCAGTGGTAGGGCAAGAAATGTAACCTCGATCAAGGTATGCCGTTTCAAGCACAAACCCCAACATTATTTCTCACGACCGATGCCTCCTTGTCAGGCTGGGAAGCGCATCTGGGAGAGCTACAAACGAAGGGCACATGGTCAGATAAAGTCTACTGCACATTAACGTGCTAGAATCAGCCATCATGTGGGCACTGAAATCCTTAAGAGTCCTTGCAGGGCAAGTGGTAACGATTCAGATGGACAACACTACCTCCATGAACTGCACCAACAAGCAGGGAGGTACCAGGTAGGCAATGCTTTCTGCAGAAGCACAGAAGCTCTGGCAGTGAGCACTCCAGCACAAGGTTTATATCGGGGCATAACACCTCCCAGGGAAGGGCAATGCCCTTGCAGGTAAGATGAGCAGGGATTTATGCCTCTCCCACGAGAGGGAGGTATACAAGAGAGATCGATCAACCGAATCTTCCACAAATGGGGCCATCAACGTATTTTCAACCAACGTAAATGCAAAGTGCCCTTGTTTTGCTTCCAATTACCCAGAGAAGAATTTGCTGGGGGATGCATTATCCCTGACATGTACGGGTCAGTTCCATGTAATAACGTCGGCACGGCATATCGGCAAACTGCAAGCGCTCGCTGCAGAGGTGCCTTTCACAGTCTTCCATACAGATCGTGGCATACTTAAGACACACCCGAATTTCCTTATCAAGGTGGTATCTGAAACAACACTATCAGAACACATGGGTCTCCCATCTTTCTTCAGAAAGCATTCCTCCAGCACTGAACGTGCTCTACATTCCTTAGACCTTTCTCCAGTTTTGAAATTGTACCTGCAATACACCAGTAGTTTTCGTACCTCCTCCAGACTGTCACCCTCTCAGGGCCCACCAAGGTGCAAAACATCTCCAAGCTAGGCCTTGCACGCTGGGTGGCGGTTGGCAACACTCAATTCTACCAATCTAAGTGTGAACCTCTCCCTTGTCTGGCCACAGTGAAATCCACCAGAGGAAGGGAGGCGACTACGGCCTTCCAAGCACGAGTGGGGATAATGGACATCTGCAGAGTGGCGACCTGGGGAACGCCACACACATTCGCCAAACCCTACTGTATGGAGGACGATGCCAAGAACAAATAAGCGGTCACACAAGCGGTCCTTTGTCGCCACTTTACATAAGGTAGGAGCAGCTCTTGTTCGTCCCTCCTTCCCATCAGTTGACGAGCATGCATAGGGTATAAGTATACTTGGTGGTGCTGTTTAACCTATGTGTGTTCCAGTGATTGATAAAGTGGCATGCTTCCACTGCTTGGTAGTCTATTCAAGCATGTGAATCTATGAAAGATTCAATGCTGGAGAAGTCTGTTATTTACCTGTAGCTGTATTTCTCCAGCATTGGTATCTGTCCTAGATTCACATGTGCCCACTCGCCTCCCCAGAGAGGCTGCTCCAAGGCCAGTCAGTCATCATACAAGCAGCCTGTGGCTCAAAGAAATCTGAAGATGGCTGCCTGCTGTGGAACTTAATCCCTGCCACCTCATTGGCCACACAGAAAGGACCAAAATGAGGTGGAGGGACTAGAAAAGTGAGTGCCTTTTGAGGCTTAATGGGCAATCTGAATTTTCTTTTTTTCAAATGGGATAAGATTGTATATATATTTATTTTTATATTACTGAGGATTCCCAGTCTGACAACTGGGAATATTCAAGCATGTGAATCTATGAAAGCTACCAATGCTGGAGAAATACAGTTACAGGTAACAGACTCCCCTTGCGCTCTGGCCAAGTTGTCCTTTGGCCTATAGTCGATCATGGCTGAGGCATCGGAGCACATCCGCGAAGGGGAGATGCTGAAGGTTTTACAGCCTTCATCAAGGATGGCAGAGGCCTCCCATCCCATACTGCAATGTGGTTTGGACACACCGAAGACTGCATTGCAAGGGCAATGGCCACTAGCACAGTCTTGCAAAGGTTCTCTTGGCTAAGCACATAAGTGTTTGCTACTGACGTCCAAGAGATACTTCTGGACATGCCCTTCGATGGCATGATCTAAGGCAGACCAGTTGCTTCAGAAGTTCTAAGGCTACTGCCAAGTCACCGGGCCTATTAGTACAGCAACCTGGGAGCCAAGCAGGCAGGGGTTGTTGCCCGTTCACCACCTGTGCCCAAAGAGGGTAGAGGTCAAGCACCATCTGGCAGGCCAAGGCAGCTGCGTCCCTACAGGGATACAGGTTGGGGTGTAGCTAAAAAAAAGGTGCTTCCACCTCCACTGTTCCCTCTGCAGCTCCCGGCACATAGCCCTTTGGAAGTAGACTTCAGCCATCTATCCTCTGTGGGAGATAGAATATCCCTGTTTGCTGAGGAATGGAAAACAAACTACCACTTCAGACGCCTGGGCCTTACAGGTAATATAGCAGGGATATTGCCTCCCTTTTGCCTCTCGCCCTCCAGACCACCTCCCATGCCACCAGCCCTTGTCTCTGGAACCTTGATGCCTGCCTGCTGAAAGGCTAAGGTATAAGGAGTGGGATATGCCGGAGCACATTCTGGACATGCTCCTCTCAGCTAGACCTGCCACCAAATTAATGTATGCCTGCAGGTGTTGTAAGGTTTTGGCTTGGTGCCGGGAGAGGGATCGGGCTCCTTTTACTTGCTCCACTCCCTCTGTTATTTCTTCTGTCTTTATGCTCAGACGGGCCTGCAGATTGTTATAGTAAAACGTTATCTTTTGGCCATTTCAGTCTTCTAGCGGACCCCGGGGCAAGACTCCTTTTTCATGATCCCCACGGTCATTCAATTCCTGAAGGGTCTTTCCAATATGTTTCCCCCATGCCAGTTTGTTCCGGCATGGGATTTAAATTTAGTGTTGCCTGTTTTAATGAGTGCTCAGTTTGAGCCCCTTCTTTTTTGGTCAACAAGACTGCTTGCCCTTAAGGTGATTTTCTTGGTTGCCATCACTTCTGCTAGACAGTTGAGTGAGCTCCAGTCATTGTCTCTTAATCCTCCATACTTCGTTTTCACCAAGGAAAAGGTGACATTGAGAGTTCTACCCTCCTGCCTACAAAGGGGGTGTCAGATTTCCATCTCTCTCAAGATCCACCAGCTCGTCTTTTTCCTCGGCCTCATCCGTCCATGCTAGAGGAGTGTTCTTCCGCTGGATTTGGTGCAGGCCCTCAAGTTCCAAGTCAAGCGCAATTAGACCAGATGACCAACTTTTTCTCGGTTACACGGGTGCCTGACCTGTTAGGGCTGTCACCAAACAGACCCTTTCTCTGTAAATCATTCATAGGATCTTGGGATTCTCTGATCTGGCCTGCAAGGAGATCCCTGAGGGTGTCTGGGCTGATGCCACCAGAGGGTTGGCCGCCATCTCGGCTCTGTAACATGGAGTGCATGTTCTGGATATTTTCCAAATGGCTACGTGGGCTTCGTTGCACATGTTTGCTAAGGATTACTGTTTGGATTCTATGCCTGGTCAGGATACTGGTTTTGGCAGAGCTGTCCTTCAGAGTTTTCTGGTTTAAGTCGTGTCCTTGCTACCCTCACTCCTCCAGGTCATTGTACTGCTTTGGGAGTATTGTAAATGAGGAATCCATGGGAAGGAATAGTACAACAGAGGGACAAATCGCTTAACTCTCGGTAATGTTCTTTCTCATTGGACGTTCCTCCCACGGATTCCTCATCACCCTCCCTAGCCCTCTTGGATAAGCTAGTACATCTTGGTTCTGTGGTCCCTCAGCTTCACTGTGCTAGGGAAAAATGTTGGAACTCAGGGCGCAGAGCCTCTATATATACTGACTCGATGTCATGTTTGGTGCTGGGCCACATGGAGGTGTAGGACGGAGCCATGCTGTGCCCTCTGGCAATGTAAAGGTTTTCTGAAGAGCAGCTGCGCTGGGAGGTATTGGTGAGGAATTCATGGGAGGAATGTCAATCAAAAAGAGCATTACAGAGATAAATAATTTGCAAATCCCTGGGAAAGGGCATTCCATATGTGGCATTTCCTGACCGGAGAAGGCAGGAAGAAAGCCAATATGGCCAACGGACCACTGTAAAAACCTCATGGCACTGCCATTTTAGCGTGCTAGCCACCCATAGTAGCCATTTGTGGTAAGTGCATGAGCAAAATTACTTAAACATGGTAGAAAAAGAACTAATGACACCAGCTCGTTCTAGGCACATTGTAAAAGTAACCAAAAAGCCAATAAAGAAAATATTGTGAGGATAAAAAGTAGTCTAACCACACTTCGCTTTAAGGTCGTGTGCAATTGTAACAATACAAGAAATTACCAAAGACAGTCTATCAGCACTGATAGTCTTAGCAACTGATTAGTTTACCCATAAGAATTATTTATTACTATGAGTAGCTCGCCCGCAGGCATCAGTGTGCACATATAAGGACAGACAGACCATATGAACAAAAAGTCAGGCAGCAAAAAAAGTCAGGCAGCAAAGATAAGGAAACCAGAAAATCATAACAGTACCATGGGTACAAATCAATCATAAGAGTAAAAAGAAAAAATCTGTCTTCTTAAACAGAGTACACTAGGCAATGCTTGAAGACATGTTGGTAAATTGTTCCAAAGATCGGGTGTACACATATTAAAACTTGTTCCACCAAAGTCCTTTCATTCCTCTTAGACCATCATTAATGTCTACCTGAACGGCACGGTCTTGGTCCAGGGCCCTCAGCCCAATCACCTCGTTTTTGATGGGCATCTCCAGTGTCTCAAACTTTCTTCCCTGTCCTGCTACTCCTACTAGCACCTCTTTGGCTCCTCTGTCTAACCCTTCTTTTTCGGCCTCCTTGGTTTTCCCCCCTCCACTCCGGCTGCTATACCACCTCCTGTTACCTCCTCCTTGCACCCTCGGCCATCTCCCAGCTTGCTCTCCATACTAAATCTGTTGGTTGTCTCCATGACTGTCAGTATCGCTTCAGAGCAGGCAGAGGCATGGAAACTGCTCTCCTGAACACCCATGAAGATCTGCTCTCCAATCTGGACTCCAGGCTTCCTTCTGTCCTCATCCTCCTTGACCTTTCTTCTTCTTTCAATACAGTCAATCCCATACTAATCAATCTACTACGTGAAATTCTGGGCTTCACTGATCAGGCCCTGGAGTGGCTGACCTCCTTTCTCCTGGACCGACCCTCAAAGGACAGACTTGGATCCTGTCTCTCCGCCACATTGCCCCGAGGGTTCTACACTCACCCTGGCTTTTCAATGTCTGCTTGGCCCTTTTGGCCCACCTGATCCCTACCTTCTCCTCTAGCTTTCATTGTTATACGGATGACACTCAGCTCTCTTTCAGGCTCCCCTCAGCCTCCTCTCTCGCTCATGCCTGTCTGTCTATCTGCGATTCAGGTTTGATGTGCCTCCAATTATCTTTACTTCAATGTCAGTAAGACAGAGATCCTTCTCATTGGGATCCCTGCTCCCTCTTTCCCTCTCTCGCTATTTCCGCCTGCTTTGGGCCCTCTTCGGGCCCTCTTCCTTTGCCTTCTAATGAGGCAAAAAACCTTGGTGTCCTCTTCGACTCTCCTTCTCTCCGCACATCACAAACATTGGAAAGAAGGCCCACAACCAGCTGCACCTCCTCAGAGGTACTCTTTCTTTTCTCACTTTCCCCCAGAAGCCCATTGTCTCCATAGCCCTGGTTCTCTCTAGGCTGGAATATTGCAAAAGCCTCTTCCTCAATCCGCCCACTGCAACTGATCCAGAACATAACTGCAAGACTTATCCTTGGCCTCAAGCCCAGGGACCGTATCTCTCCAGCCCGGAAATCTCCCCACTGGCTCCCTGCGGCTGCAAGGATAAGTTCAAGACCCTCTGCATCATCCACAAGACTTTCTGGGGCCAGGGCCCGCACTACCTCTAACTCTCTTCCAAAATACCTTCCTTCTCGAGCCCTTCGCTCTGCTATCTCCAACTCTGATTGTCGGACGCTTCTCCAGGCAGAGAATAAGTGGTAGATCGCTCTTCTGCAGCTGCCTCTCTCTGGAACGGCCTCTCTGCCCATCTCAAACTTGAGCCAGATCACCTGAAGTTCCGGAGGCAGCTCAAGAGCTTCTTTTTCACCTCTGCCTTCTCTCGCTCTCCCTCCCCTGCTGACCTGTCTGCAGCATCGACTGGTCACTTGACTACCCTCCGAGTATCGCCAGGTACCAGGCTTTGACCAGTCCTCCCTGCACTGCCTCCGGGCCTACTGCGCTTTTTGGGGAGGGGGGGACTATAACTGTAACCTCTACAGTCCCCTGCCTCCTTGCACTTACCCAGAGCCGCGCTGCCCTAGCTGCACTTACTCAGAGTAATGCTGTCCTGTTGCACTCCCCCTTTGCCTGGCACTTTTCTCCATTCCCTTCTCCCTGCACTTTGCAGTGTCGCACTTGCACGATCTGAATGACGCAAGGCCTAGTAAGATTGTTTGTCTTGTCCTCCCTCTGTTTCCCTACCATGTCTTGTCGCGCCTAGAAACAAGGCGTGTTGTAAATGACTTATCGTATAAAATGGGGATGGTGATGCTTGTTCTCTCCCTTGGATCTTATTGATCTAGGTTCTGGAGCTTTGTGCAATAACGAACAGAAGGGCAAGGGAAGTATAGCAGGGGGCCTTACTTGCCTCGAAAAAAAGCAGGACAGGGTTCAAAACTAAGTAAAAAGAAAGGTTGTCACATACAAGTCTATGGGAGGAAAGCAGTGAAAAGAAAATATTTCCTAGCACCATACTCCAGGCAGTAGGGATGCTGGAGCAAAAGGGAATGTGAAAAAATATGCAAAATGCACAAATATCTGCTGCATACTCACCCACCCTCCTTATTCAGTCATGGGCACTAGGAGTAGAGGATACAATACCAATCTAAATTATCCCTGGTGATGGGCCGCACCCAACACTCTCTCTGAGGAACCAAACCAAATGAAAAATATAGAGTGAAATGAAATATATTTTGCAAAACTCAACGATCCGTAGCCCCCAATATAAACAAACCTATTCAATAATTTGCAATATGACACAGGAACACAGTCTAAGGGACACGATGAATTAAAAACCAAAACACTGCAACAAGTCCCACATCATACAAACAAATGCAATACTTATGCAGAAAACACGAGCATACAACAGCAATCCTTAGAACACATGTTTGACACCCTCCTAACATATCAAAAACAAACTGCGCACAACTACTAAAAAATGTGGAAAGCAAACCGAGTGGGAACTTGTACGCATCTGACATGCAGCTCAGCATTAAATAAGTCGTGCATTTCCAGAACATTCCAATCATCCAATCACATGCTCACCTTTTGAAAACATCCTAACACAATCCATAATGAATGGTCAAGCCTCAAAATAAGAGACGCACACCAAAAACGTCCCTCTTTCTGTTGTAAACCATAAACCGAAAAGATCTGTTTTTAGCTACGGTCAAATTTCACAAAATGTCCACTTCATATAGACGCCCGCCGGCACAGGCATTGTGTGGTCCATTAAAACATGCAGCCAAAAAAATAAATACATTTTGTATCTAAAATGGACAGGTTACCTAAAAATCTAGCACAAAGCTGTAAAAGAACTACGACAGTCCAACTTTACATGGAGTATTGCAATATGCATAAGTGTGTAGCTAGACAACACAATGTTTACTTGCTACATAAGGTGTCTTGCATGGTGAACTACATTTACAAACTTGACAGCCTGCATGCAAAGGTAGGTTCTTGTAGTTGTGGCATAAAAAACAAACCTTAAAAAATGATAATCGTAGCAAAATACAGGCTAATAAGCATGGCAAGATTGTTAGCGCTCTTAGCAGCAACACAGGAAACAATCCAGATAGCTGTATGAAGGAGGACCGGGTCCGAGGAAAATAATAATTCCTCTCTACCAGCTCAAACATCTCGTCTAGTGAGTATCTTATTAACTGATGACCTGCTCTTATGTACAATTTGTAAACACCATATAATATGGGAATCCTCGAACACAATCAACAGCAGATGAACTTGCGCTCGTCAGTTAGCAAGCTAGTAATTACCTATATGTAAAACTAGTACATGGGGGAAACTAAAATAAACTTTACAAAAAATACAGCTTCGCCTTAAAGATGGATATTTTCTTTTTAAAGTTTATAAAAGGTTGAAATGTAGAACTGCTGGGGATGCCCACATTAAGGTTTAACCAATTAAACATAAAACCATAGGAAAAAAAAAAAAATTAAACATAAAACCAACATGAGCACTAAACTTAAAACCAACATTGTTAGACCCTTAACTCATCCTCTCAAAAGAGGAGTAAGAAAGAAAACTCAGCACATAAGTATGCCTTTACAAGGTACACCAACAAAGCTGCATCCATAACAAGCACGTAGTACACTCTGAAAATGCACAATTCTATTAATAAAAAACAATACACACCATGCAATACGTGACCTCAAAACAACCGACAATAGCACCTTTTATTAAATGACCACAAAACATACACCCACGATTGCTTAAATCACTATCTTTTTAATAGCGACATTCCACACTTCACACCAATTAAATACGAACAACATGCCAAGTACAAACAAGCGCACATGCAAACTCAACACAAAATACTATTGACCCATTCACACATTAACAACAATCCAAAAAGTGAGTGAGTTAAGATTTCACCAAAGTTGGTTTTCGTGTTGTGGTTTTTTTTTTATTTATCTTTTATATATTTGGCATTTGTACAGCGTGCTTAGCACGGAGGCATCAAGGCGCTAAAACTTAAGAGTATGGTTACAGTTAGTACATCAGTGTTTGATTTTGTTCATTCAGTAAATACAAGTAGTGCCACGTCAGTATCTGACTTGTCCTTGTGACAGGTTACAATTATAATCAGGCACAGTACATTGGCAAAGGAACAGAACAACCAACACGTGTTTCAACCTGTGGGTCTTTATCAAGGCAAGGTGGATTCAATACGTGGTCCCCTGCTTGGGGTTGGTCTGCTGGTTTCTGGGATCCATGGTTTTGTACAAGGTGTAGACGCGTGAAATTGGATAACTGGTTGCTAAATGGTTTAGATACTTGCAGTAATCTATGCATTAATGTTAGTGGTTCACTGGTCGGGTTCCTCAAAGGTTCTAATCCTGTTGTTGGTTTAAACTGCTAGTGATCTTGGCTTCCCAAGTGCGGGCTCTTCAATTTGCACAAGGGCTGTTTCTCCGTGCGGGTTCCAGCGGATATAGTAGTCTAGTTGAAGTGCACAGAGTGTGGAGTTTTTGCTGATGGGGGACGCATCTACTCTACTTGCAATCTGCTGGTGCAATGCCCCTTTGAGACTGAGATCCCTCAAAAGACCGGAATCCGAGCGATGCGCAAAATGTGGAGCCAGAGTGTTTGGTGCTTTGGGGCTGTGGTCCTAGGATCTTGGATGGACTGAAAGAATACACAGGACAAAGCCTTTGCTGAAGTGGTGAGTCACAAAATGGTTCATAATATATGCTGATCATTGGAGCGCAAGGTGGGGAGCGATTGTGTGGTCCGGGTGGCTAGAGCTTGCCATCAGGGGCCTACTGCCCTTTGTCCCCTGCCCCACCTCAGTACTTTGATATATACATTACACCAGATGTTACTTGTTTTTAACAACTTGTTTGTAAGTTCTCAACACGGGCACAGGCAATACCACTCAAAAGACTAATGAATTCAAAAGATCCCCAGAGAGCCACACTACGTAGTGACACCAGATCAAGGGGAAAACGTCCACAGAGTGCTCATAGTAACAATTGCACCTCACGTTTCGCTTGGCAGTAGAAATATGATACGGCAAGCAATGCCCTCAGTGGATCATTCCCTACTTAAAATAAATACTTTTTGGGGAAAATGCAGTTGCCGGCAGCACAAGGAGACGTGGCACCGGACACTCCTATTGAAAATCGTGAGAAGTGTGTACAGACAAAGACAGCTCCATTGACAGTGGCTTGCTTCTAAAGCTCTGCCATGGAATACAAAGGAATTTGGTGGAAACTGTGGATTTCGCGTACAATATCTTGCCATCAAACATTTCCCCTACCCCCGATTTGGAAAATCTGTTAACCAATTCTGAGTCTCTAGCCAGTGATAGCGACTCGGAGGAGTCATTGGCTGTGAATATTACCCCTCCCTATGAGTTACATAATTCATCTACCCACGCCGAAGCTTCAATGGTGGCGCCGGGAGGCAAAAATGGATGCTCTTTTCCTGTTATGCTCAAATATGGCAGCAGCGCAGTTGTGTGTTAGAGGGTTTGGCCAAAGTGATTGACGTAATGTTGCATGACAGTTCTGAGCATGACCCTCCGAATAATCAGTGGGCGGAGCATTCTGTGCCCATGGGGTGTACAGCTGCCTTGTTTATTGAGGATAACCCTCCGGCCCCCCTTAATAAAGAGCCCAAAATGTCATGCAGGGCGGCAGGTTTGGGTTCTTCAAGGGCGATGTCCTCGCAACTGCATGGTGGGTCCCAGCAAAGCTTATGTGGTGGCGGATTCCGAGAGCGGGGCATTGGAGGCAATTTGTGCCGAATTATCACACCTAAACAGCTCTCCTAGTCCTTGTCCTATCTGAAAATGTAAGCAGTGTAAGAAGAGGGTCACATACCATCGGGAGCTGCAATCCAAAAATCGAATGAGCAGACGGGAGAAAATGGGGTTTGTCATGCTTGCTTGTTAAAGGGGGGGGGCACGATCGTGACAAAAGGTGTGGGAAATGGAGAGGTGAGGCCGGTCTGTCTACAGGGCCGCTTGGATGGGGAGCTTTGTCAGCCTGCTTCGGAACTGGAATTACAACCAAGGACGGGGCCTGTGCGGCCTCCCGCTAACTTGGATGCTGTCTGGCTCCCATCACCCTGGGCCAAGCCTTCATCCCCACAGCCTGCTCTTTCTCTGGATCTAAATAATAACACGCCCCTCCCTCCTTTGTGTGTGCCTCCAATTCAAGAGAGAATGGACATTCCTCCCCTCCTCAAACGTTTTGGTGTAATTGTCGGAAGTTGCCTCTGAGGCAAATACAGGGTATGGCGAGGGGGCACAAAGAAGGTTAGAACATTGGAGGCAGTCCACCTGGCTGCTACTTGGATGACTGAAGCTCAAGTGCCTTCTAAACGGGAGACTTGGCTTGAATTGGTTGAGTCACTAAGACCTAAAACCGTAGACAACATGGGGCTTCAATCGGACTCCTCATGGTTTACTGATCTTTTGCATGGTACATTTGTGGAAATAAATCCCACAGCCTTTAACCCCTTTCTGAACTGCTCATGGTTACTGGAACTGTTGCATCTCATCCCGGACCTCTGCACTGTTTCGTCAAAGGACATTCAACAACTGGAACTGCCTACTATTGAGAATGCTGATAATTGGTCATTGGTAACTTTGATCTCCTGGTAGTAGAACGTATCTGTAACAATGCAGAGGCCTAACATCAACTGGGATTCTAAACTTTAGTATTTCATTCCACCAGGCAAAATCTTCTGCCCAATGTAGTTCCTCAGATTATAAATCCCATAAGGAGGCCAAGACTAATTGACGGGGAATAGGACCTGCCGAGGCAACAGGGGCAATGGTCCCAGGTAGTTCAGCAATCCCGCTGGCCAGCGCCTTTGGAGGAGGCTGGCACTATTCGCCTGCTGTCCTGGAACACCAGTGGCTATAATTCTTTTCTTAACTCTGGGTCCCTTGCGGTTTTATTGAAGGTCCAGTACTTCTGTCTACAGGAGATGTGATTAAGATCATCTTTCAATCTGGATGGTTACACAGTACTATTCCGCCCATACTTGGGGCCAACCAGAAGGTGGACTGTGTATTGGATCCAAAGCGGTCCATAACATCTTTGAATATCTCCCTTGTATTTACCATGGAACTGCCCGTCTGCTTCTATTAATAAGTTATGGAGTGGCCAGAAGGTCATCCTGGTGGCAACCCTATGTGATCCTCCGGGCGGTGATATGACAGCAGAGTTATTAGAAGTAGTGGTAGAGACTCTCAGAATTTGGCATACAGTTTCCCATGGGTATAATTTTTCGGACGGGAGACTCTGTCGACTGTATGCAGTCGACAATATATTAGAGATGGAAAGCTGGGTATAAGGCCAGGGAATAGAGGAGGGCACTTAAAGAGTGTGAGCTTATTCCTTTGGCGGTTAATGATGGAGAAGCTCGGAGTATGTGGTCCAACAGACTCTACAATAGCTGTATCGACTTCAAATGTACTAATTCCCAAATCGCCAGATATAATCCTGAGCTTGTAACCGGGGCTACAATGGCTAATGATCAAGTGATGCTGTTTATGAACAACCTGGCACTGCAAGCAAAACCTAGTGACAGATTGATTCATAAACCCTATGGTTAATATTCAAGGGAATAGACTGTGCTGGTCAGCACGCAAAATAGAAAAATGTAATGCCTCACTGGGGCGATGTGGTTATAATGAAGAGGCAATCGTGAGCAAATGTAATGGGGATCTGGGGAAGCTCCAGGTTTTATTTGGACTCGTGGACCATAGATATTTACTCAAGAACAATCACTCAGCTAAACCGGGAGCTATCTTCGATTATGGAATATCTAAAAAGAAAAGAGCTGAATGTGGTGGTGCGGAAAACCAAGAGAAGTTGTACATTAACTGGGAGGGAGAAACTCAAAATCATAGTTGCCAGGGCAAGATATAGGAGGTGGCCGAAGGGGTACAGATTTACGGCGAACAATGCCATTTGGAAATGTGCAAACCATTTGATTAACAGACATGACTCTGACATTTTGGTACCTTATACGCAGACATTGGGCAGGCGATCGGTCTAAGGAGATCTCCAGTTTATCAGAGGTGCAGTGGGGTCTCTTTATAGAGAATGTGTATGGGCGGGAGGGTGAACCCAGTGTGTGTGACGAATTTAAGTCCATGTGTGATACATTGGTAAATGCGCATATAAGGGAGGCCGATTTAGAGGCCAGTTTTGCTAAATTCAAGGCTGCTACGGCCACCGGCCCCAATGGACTTTGCAATATGGTCTTCAAGGGCGACCAGCATTTTGGACCTCACTTTTACAGCAGCTATTTATGCAGATATGTGAAATTGGGAGTATCCCCTACTCTTGGAAATCCTCCATCCTAATTCCAGTTCATAAGAAAGGGCCACACATTCAACCTTCAAATAATAGGCTCTTAGCAATGTTGGATTACAGCTCCAAGATATTTGTAAATGTACTATTGGAGATGCTATCCTCTTGGGTTACGGGGAAGGGTCTGCTGAATTTTCATCAGACAGGATTCAGAAAGGGTTGTGGGACCACCCACACAATCTGGACCCTTTTAACCATGATCTCTGACAGTTATCCGGGAAAGGTGTTAGATCAGTGCTTCGTAGATTACTCGGCTGCTTTTGACAGCCCTTCTGTATTACATCGAGGCTCTACATACTGACACTTGGGTCAGGGTAAGGCTATCCCAGGAGGGGGTGTTATCCAGATATTTCACCACTAACCGAGGGTGAAAACAGGGCTGCCCATTAGCACCCTTGCTTTTTAATCTTTATGTATAGGAGTTACCCTTAGCATTGAAGTCTGTTAATAATAATCTGCCATGGTATGGCTGAGACTCCATTTCCTGCCTGACATATGCAAATGATATGGTGGTCTTAGATCGTACACCAGTAGGCCTACAGCACTCGCTCCAAGCCCTATATGATTTTGCCTGTGACCATGGTTTTAGGTGTACCGCTACAAAAACCAAAATAATGACGTGTGGGAAAGGGGTTTACGGCGCACCTTCAGTTGTTTGAAAGATAGGTGTGGCAAAATTAGAGCAGATTTTTTAGTGTAAGTATTTGGGCATTTGCATTAGAGCTTCCACCAACCCACCTGACTTGGCAGGATGGATATCACATAGGGTCTGGTGTAAGTGGCTGTCAATTAAAAGTATTATAAGGCTCATATGGCAGGTGCTCTATAGACGCAAAAATGATTGCCTATAGGTCTTCAATTATTCCAGGTATATTATATGCCCTGGAGGTTTTCCCAGCCAGGGCGATCACTTGGATACCAAACTTTGAAGCAACATTATTGAGTCTACCTAGCAGGGTTCCGGTGGAAGCGATGATGCTCGAACTGTGAGTTCCTTCCCTCCTATCACTTTGGGATGTCTCCACCTGCAAGCTTTGGGCTAAAATGCATTTTTTCTGTTTTGCATTATGATTGCCTGCGAGATGATGCATTATTTAGTCGGGCAATCATTTATTCTAGAAGATTTTCCAAAAGTACATGGTTTAAGGATGTGGAGGTAATGGTGAAGGATTACTTTATTGAAATTGGTCTGCATAGAGTCCCCGAACCATGTCTGGACTTTAACTTAGCAAAAATAGAGGAGAAGGCCAGATTCCATGATGCGGGCCAAGCTCTGGATCGCTTGGCTGAACTGCATAGGTTTGAGATTTATTTGCAGCAAGCGTTCTCCTTGGGCCGCCAAAGTCTTATCTTCTAAAGCTCTGGTTACCTGCATTGATTAGGTTCATTCTCTCGGTTCGATTGTACCCCCTCCCCAGTTTCGAAATTACAGGGGCTTGGGTGGGACTCCCTAGGGGCGATAGACTATGTAGACTTTGCTATAAACAGGTAGAAACACCGACATATTTTGACACCATGTGACGCTCTCAGCACAGAGTATGACAAAGCATATAGTACATTTTTTTTATCCGCGCTTCGCATCAATTTTGGAGCACAATCTTTGGCACTGCCTCGCTGGCGATTACTTCTGAAGCCTTTCATATATGGCAGTTGGCATCCAGAAAATTGTCACTTGAGTTATAAAGATTTTTAAATTTTAGATCTAGAGTAATTTTAAGCTAGTTGTATGAGTTTTAACTTTGGTATATATGGAAGCACTAACGGGGCAAAATGAAGTTCATTTTATCGTTTTTTTATTAATTTGTTGCATGAAATTATTGGATTTCATGTTAATAGTGTAAAAGGTCATAAAAGTAACCAAATGGCCTTAATAACAAATGTTTTAAAAAAGACCTATGAAGTGAGTTACATAATGTTTGGGACATTAGCTATGTGGTAAGCGATATTGATCCCTGTAGTGGCTTTCTACATGTCTTAGCTTTAACCAGTGTTTCCTGGGCCCACAACATGTGTACACCTTGCCGAAGGCTTTTTGCCAAAATGCCCAAAATATGCAAATCTTGATCTGGTTTTGTAGGGCATTTAGCAGGATCTCGGCTTTGAGGCCTTTAAGTAGGTTGAAGAGTGTGGGTCCTTGTCGGGTGAAGAACGCAAGTACCACTATGAGCTTCATTATTCAGGATTGCAATGCAAAACAAGGGACCAAAGTGGTTAAGCCTGTTTAAGAGGTTAAGCTCATCACCCCCAAAGAATCCGAACCATGCATTCCCCCACAACTTAACAGCGGCCCAAAAAACGAAACCACTAACTTCAGCCAATACATGCTTCACCATTGTTAAAAATGGCGGAAAGTAGCAAAAAGAAAGTTGACTGTGTGGACAACAAACAAGTTGCCAATATAGCAAGATTGTGCCTAATGTTATACCAAAGGAATACTATGCATTGAGACTCATTAGATTTTAAACCCGTAAAACGAAGGATCGGGACTTAAACCTAGACACGGCAGTGGCATTTTCACTTTTGGCTCCTGGCACGACTAATGACTCCCCAAATGTATTGAGCTTACTGCATGACTGCTACAGCACGACACTCACTGCAGTGTGCTACTCCATTCCCAGCTCACATTGAGGGAAGCAACACCTAGAAACCCAGTATGTTTCTCTTTTCTGTACTTGCATAATGTGCTCAAGCACCCGAAATCAACTACTAGTCTTATAGATTTAGTTCCTTATATGAATATTTAAAAAAATCATGCCTGCTCCAGTGTTATCTAGCACATATTTCGGTCCTAATGGGCTACCTCACGATCTGCTATAAATAGGCTTGTTAGCATTCAATCACTTTATTTTTTTTGTCTGGGCATGGAGGAAAGCTTGTACTGTATGTTGTATTTATTGTGCATAAGAGGTGTAATTTCGTTCAGAAATGATTTACAAAGGAAGCAGTACAGATGGCAGACATTCCCTGGGTAGGGTAACTTTGAAAGAGGGTGGGTGAGAGGAATCCTGTTGATTTAGGAGTTACAGCGTAAGACATAAACCAGGGACATATGGCCTCATTACGAGTTTGGAGGTAGCCATGGTGCTATTAGCTGCCTCCAAACCTGTGTCCGGATCCGGCTAGTCGGAATGGGGACTTACCGGGTCATTCCAACCTTGGGGGTCCCGGCAAATCCCCATTCTAAAAACAATTCCCATAGGGCTCAATGGGAAAGGGGAAGGAGCTAATAACGGGCCCGGTAATAGCGGGCCCGTTATTAGCTCCCTGGTCCCTTAGCGGGTCCCGCTATGAGGGCTGGTAAAACCAGCCGGCCCTAGTGGGACCCGCTAAGGGACCTTGGAATGCGGTGGTAGGGGGTGAACGGCACCAGCATCCTTACTGGTGCCAGTGAACCCCTACCGCCGTACTCGTAATGAGGCCCATAGACTGGTGACAGACCTAAAAAAGCTCAGCAAAATTGGCCTATTTCCATAAGGTGATGAATATAAAGGTGTACATTAGGCTAATGCGTGCGCCATCTGTAGGAGGGATTGGCTGGGATGAGGTAAGGGGTTGTAAGGGATTCAGAGGATCCTTCCTTGATTAGTCAGTGGAGTTTATGGTGGCCTTGAGCCCTTCCATTAATGAGCTGCCTTTAATGTCCAAGTGGGTTGTTGGGGATATTCCAGTGGAGGGGTGAGCAGAGAGAATGAGCAGAAGTGAGAGAGGTAAATGGGGTGGGGGCTCGTAGGGTTCTGGAGAAGAGTAGAGGGCAGTACTGTGTGCAAGATGGTTGGGGGCAACACCATGGATGGGTCTGTAGACGAGTGAGAATTTCCTGAGAGCGGTTTTGCTCGGTGGGCCATCCAATGCAGTGTTGGTATACAGACATGGAGTAGGATCTTCGTAGGCTTCAAAATGGGTGTGGTGAAATTCAGAATAGAGAGCAGGGGTAGAGGGGAAGACCAAGGAGCAGGTTTGGACATTGATCAAGTTTGGTGAGCGCAGGGCTACAGATTAGGGATTTGGCTTGATGGCGAGTGAGGTGGGGTGCAGATTTTACATTGAACAAGGAGGTAGATCCCGGTACAAGTGGCAGTAGGTGTGATGAAGTGCTGGAGTCGTGGGTCATTTTTAAAGAGGAAAGTGGGGCTGTTGGAGGATTGTGTGAAGGAGTAAGCGGGTCCAGAGAGAGGGATGTGGTAAGGCAGTTGAGTGGAGTGAGCAGTGGAAACAGGAAGAAAGATTACTTCTGTCCTGGAGCAATTAAGCATCTGTCAATGTAAAACCATCCAGTAACATATGGCTGCGAGGCAGCTCGTATTTCACTCAGGTAGCAGGGTTTGAAGGAGGGAAATGGGAATCTGTCTCATCAGCAAAGAGGTGGTAGTGAAAGCCAAAGGGTGAGATAAGTTTTCCAAGAAAGGTGGTGTAGAGAGCAAATGCAAATGGGCCAGGGTATTTTGTTTGTGGTGCAAATTGGTTTATGGGAGAAAAGGCAGCGTTATTAGCCAATATGTGAGTAATAGCTTGGAGGGGGACGTGGGCAGAAAAGGGTGTTGGTGAGGAGAAGGTGGCAGTGACAGCATGTGGAGTGAAGGAGGACTTGTGGGACAGGTAGGGAGTCCAACGTGCCACCAATCTTGATTTTGGAGGGGGAAGTAGGCAAAGTAGTCAGTGGAGAGAGGATGGACAACCATTACTGAAAACTCTAATTGAGGGTTTGGTGGAGGGGGCAACAGGAGGAAAGAGTGCTTGAAGGTACAACTTCATCTAGTCCAGGTATGGGGCCATGGAGTCCGGCTCAAACTAACTTTACATGATTGATGCTGAGGGGAGAGTGGAGGGTAAACCGAGATGGTGAATGAATAGTAGTGATCAGAAGGAGAGGGATTGATGGCAAGTACAGAGGAGTTGAGGGTGGACGATAGGAGGTCAAGGGATTTTACCAGTTGGGAGTTGGAAGGTTATATAGATTGACTAGAGAGTGGTCAAAGAGCGGGGTGAGCCTTACCTGGTGGGGTTAAGTGGAAAGGTTGTTACCCTACTATAACCTAGGTGACTTCAGTCAGAACAGATTTGAGTATTAGGGAAACTTCAGAGAAGAAAAGATTGAGAGTGCCATGTGGGAGGTAGATGCGTGGGATTGTAAAAGCTGGGAACAAGAAGTTGGCCAGAGAATGGCTCAAATGAAGTGGTGGTGAAATCAGAGGGGGAGATGGTTTGCTGAGGTGTCCTTGCAGATCATAAGGCCAACACAGCCACGCTTTATAATAAGCTGACGGTAGTGAGGCAACGTGGCAAAGGAGAGGGAGAATGACTAATTAAACCGCAAGGCTGTTGGCACCCGCAATGAGATTCGTGGTAGTCCAGCGCCCCAAGGATAAAGGCAATAGTTGGGGGTTTGGCCGTTGTGGGGGCAGGAGCAAGAGCCATAGAATCTTACAGGCCCTTAGCAATACCTCCCTTGTGTAAGTGTTGATGATCATGGCATTCCTCAATCCCAGTGCTTCTATTGTGCCGAGATTATACCATGGAGCAGTAGATCTGTAGTGCATGTACATATTGACATGATGGTGTTCGTGGTAAGATTAGTGTGGCCTTACAAGATATTGGTAAGCTCAGTGGCAGTAGGTTGAAGGAAATGTTCTTATGAGGGAGAGCGGGACCAAGCTATGCCATAGAAAGCAAACTAGTCTCCCGATCCAAAGGGTAGTTGTAGTACAGTAGAAGACTGAAGGATGTCAAAATCACCCATCATATTTTGAAATGCACAACTATGCAGAGAGGAGTAGATTAGAGGGAGAGGTAAAAGCAGTCTTAGCCTTTGGAACCTCCCCAACTGCAGTGCATCAGAACCATATCAGGTAATAATATCCCCATAAATAATGTCGCTATACATATAGTTGCCAGGAAATGGCGTAGGCGACATTATTTATTGGGATCATTTATGGGGTAAATGGGAGGTGAAGTTGCAGGAGTGTCCCCTGCAGGTTCCATATGATATTGCCACCAAAAAACGGCACCATTCTTGTATGGCAACATTTATGCGGGATATTAACACATGGAACCATCAGAACGATAAAACCAGGTCAGATCAGCATAGTGGGGGTAGGTTTTTGGTTTCCTAAGTGGGAGCAGAGTTTTATAGCACCAACAGAGCTGCATTTGGTTTATATGGATACATTCCCAAGCCATTGAATTTACACTACAAAATTGCACTAGGACACTGAATGTAAACGTCCCCCACAGGCACCCCCTTAATGAGAGGCAATAAAGGACAGACCCCAGAAGGGAATGAGACCACGACCAAGTGCAGGCGAAGTAAAAGGGTTTTTTATCTAATTCGATATAGGGCATGCAAAGGACTCTGCAAACCCCGAGAGCACTCTGTCTGACAATAGCAAAGACAGTCTTACTTATTACAAAACTACGTCACCCATGATGTAAGCTATAGGGGGCACATAGTCTTAAGGGATTGGGTGGCGTTGGCTAAGCTATATACATTGTATACATGTGCTGCTCCAGGATTGGTGGATGTCTGTGCGGTGCCACGTGGGGTAGACTGGTCAGCTGGGCTCTTCGGGGTGGAGCTGTCAGGCCGGACACAACTTGTATTGATGATTGGTGGCTGTACTAATACTTTGCCCTTGTGGCCACACACTCACAATCATTTGTTATACTATACAATTTCAGGTGTCCTGTAAACCCTGCATACATTGGCCTAGGATCAGGAAGGGAGACAGACATTTGATATGCACTTGGAAAGTCAGTAATACATTTCTGTAATGGCACCCTTGATAAAAAAGGCAGGATCCCACGAGTCCAGGTGTCACAACAAGGGGCACAGGCTAGGCTGCGCGGTCACTCTATCCTGATGGATGCAGTGGGGGATGGTTTTATGATATGTTAGTATAAGGAGGGATGCTTAACTCCAAAGCTCATTAACTTGGGGTTAACAAAAATAGCAGTGGATCATGGGGGGCATGTAACTGGTGCCCTGGAGGTGGTGGGATTCAGGATCAGGTAGCTCATAATTCACATGGCCAAGCCGTGGCGGCCGCTGACATGGGGGAGGTAAATACTTGAAACGGGTCCAGTAAGAATGTGGGGAGGCGAGGCTGTGCTGTCCGAACACCAGCGAGCCCCGGCGGCCCTTGGCGGGAGATGGGGGGGGAAATGGCCTTGCAGCTTTGAGTGCGTCTTCATGCACAGGACTGTGCACCGTGCCTCTAATATGGGGTGAGTGTTAAAGCTGGGGACATTAAGGTTATTTGCATGTGTTTACATTGGTAGAGTCACAAATGCCAAAGATTTGTCATTAGCACAAACATTACATATCAGCTGTTGACATACAAACATGAGGTAGCGTTAGGTTGGGTTATGTGCTTAGGAGCAAGGAGAGCAATGTGCTTTACCTATCAGTTCGATTGTACTACAGGCATGTGTTTTTACACAGCATATACAGGTGCTTTACCTATTGCTTCTTAACCAGCCTTTTCACAATAGCAGCAAACGTTAGTCAACACAACACATATTTTTAAGTAATCATATCAAAGCGCACGATGCCTTGGGGTGGGCAAGGGGGTCACAGGCTCCATGGATCGCAAGCCCTGGAAGTTAACAGCAGGGTCGGTCCAAGTAGGGCTGGGATGGTCTCGGTTACTCTCCAGGCTCTCGCCATGAGTTCGGTCATAGCTGGGGCAATGATGTACTGCGGAAGGTAAATGATACAGTGTTTGTTTTGTTATTTGTTTGCGTCTGGTTGCTCGTGAGAACGGGCCTTCAGCGGATCTGCCATGAGGTGGAGGCTGGGGGACATGCAGGCCTCTTCTGTGTGCAGTCAAGCGGGGGCCAAGCTGCAGCTCTGTGTGTGTGAGTTGTTCTGTTTGTGTTGGGATTTAGCATCTTTAACAAAATGGAGTTTTGCTCATCTCAAAATGGTGTCTATGCTATACCAAGTTATCTGTTCGTGCAGCTTCATGTGTCGATCCGCAGCCGCCCTGCCTCCTGGGCCCAAGTGCATGGGGGGCTGCCGACGAGTCATCTTCTTCACGCAGGTGGGCGATATAGGTGAGGGGAGTCCTACCGACCTGTCCTCCCATACAACACGCACACCATCTTTTGGCCGGCTTAAAGGAAAAGGTTGGTCAGTCTTGATTATGAAACACCATTTAACTTAGTTGGTCCGATAGCACAGTGAATAGAGCGCTCGCTTTGACATCTGTGCAGAGCCTGATGACGCAGGTTCGAATCCCGCCAGGGCCAAACTCAGCCTTTCATCCTTCCGAGGTCGATAAATGAGCACCACAAACTGTGGGTAATATTAAGCAGCTGTGGGTAATAATAAGCAGCGCTCAGATACCTGAGGGTTCATAGCGCTATATAAATGCTAAATTATTATTATTATTATCTTTTCCCACAGTGTTTCCTAAACTTCCTTAACGTTACGGGCCAAGTCCAAAAGATTTCTGATGGAGGCAAAAAGACATTATAGAAGCTATTAATGATACTGAAAGGAATGCATTTGCAACTGCATGTCAGTCAGCCATTTTGTACACTGCTTCTGACATATTGTAGCATGAGAAGGAATAATGAAGGCACCATTTCATTCATAAGGAGCTACGATGGTGACGATGCTCATAGTAATAGCGATAGTGTTTTATTGTTTCTGCGGGCATTGTACTAATGAAGGATCCGTTCTTGTATTTACTGCAGCCAAAAATCCTGAAATGCATTACACACAAGTAATTTAACTATATAATTATGCTTGATGACATAGATGAGTTAAACATTGAAATTAAGTGCCTGATGAAAATGAATGTCTAGTCATTGTAATGGGAGAATAATAAGGGTCAGTCCTCATTGTTCTGGTTCACATTAATCAAACATCAGTGTAACTGGGAATTAAATACATGAGCTAGTTTTGAAAAAAAAGGTTGCTCTGCAAGAAGCGCAAAAGGGGCCGCGGGGGCAGTGGGACTATTAAATCATTCGTTTTATTCTTCCTCTTTAGCATGAACAATAACCTTAGAGAAAAGCAGTAGCCCTAGCAGACATTATTATGAGGCCTCTGCCTTAGGGCTGCCGGCATTATGGAAAACTGCTGAATTGGTTTGGCGGGCCTTGGCAACGGTAAGCTGCACATGGGGGACTGTTGGCAACAGGATGAGGTACTTAGGTGGGACTTGCATTTGTAGGTGAAAACCCCTAGGATGATATGCATCAGAGAAGGCGGCAGATAGCCCTCAACGTTACCTCTGGGATGGGATACTTTAAGAAAGAACTTTGTTGCATGGCTGGTGCAAGCGGCAGTTGTAAGATCAATTGAAAATGCACAAGCAGAATTTTGTTACCTGAAGTGAGGGAATTAATCTATGCAGGATTTGTATCATTTCTCAAGGCCGAGATATTTTGATATCGGAGTTTATAGAGAAGATTTCTTATATCATCTCTAACTGGGGGGCCCCCAAGATGACTTGGAGAGGAGGGCCACGTAGTTACTCCTTGCAGCTCACTAAGCCTCCCCCAGAGAGCACAAAGGAGGCCTAATATCGCATGGTTGAGCACCCTCCCTGGCACGTCCTTTGGCACCCACAACCATTCACCAGCAGTAGCTGGACTCGACCAATAGTTCTTCAGTGTTAATTATTCATATCTGGGGATCCCACCCCTCCCTGTCCCTTAGTCATGATGAACATGTCATACGCCACCCTAGGCTTTTAACTGCCAGAGGAACTGCAGGGTCTAGGATTCAGCTCAGAAAACATCCCCCTTGGGGCACTGATGGGAGCATTTGAAACAAACATAAACAGTAATTTTGAGAGAATTCAGGCTTTCCATCCAGGAGAAAGCCAGTCAAGACCACTCCTCCAACCCTGTATAGAGTTCTCAACAGCGGGGGATAGTTTTGTCTCATATAACTCCCCTAAGGTACGCGTAACCCTCACTAAGGTACCCGTAACCCTCAGGTATTTCAAATGATCTCATTGAATAGTCTTATTGAACGACCTCATGTCTTCTACTGAGTAGTCAGGCACTCTACCATATGGGAAGCGAGTTGACTTTTTCATGTTCACCTTAAGTCCAGACAGGCTACCATATTCTGCTATGATGCACAGGGCTGCTGGGATCGATGTCCCCGGATTGCGCAGGTGGAGGAGAATATGATCTACGTACATCCCTTGTTTGTTTTCTGTGCCCCCCCACTGACAACCCATCCACCCCCTTTTCGCATTGCACTTTCACTGCCAATGGTGCTCTAGAAATAGAAAATAACGACCGAGGACAGCCTTGCCTAGTTCCCCTCTTCAATTGGAATAGCAGTGAACTCTTCCCGTTAACCACAACCTTTGCCATTGGATTCATATACAATGCAGCTATCCCTTTTAAAATCCCCTTTCAGAAGCGCAACTTAACGTAGGACCGCAAACAAAAACTCCCAGTCTACTCTGTGAAATGTCTTTTCTGCATCAAGGGCTAACAGTACCGTGTCCCCTCCACCATCCCTTGTCGCTTCCATGAGGTTCAGTGTCTTTCCAAGTGTATCTGCTCCCTGTCTTCCCTGAATGAAGCCCACCTGGTCCGGGTGTATTATATGAGGCATCGAGACGTGTGGCCAAGACTCTGGTAAAGAAAGAAAATGTATCCACTTTTAACAGGGATATTGGACAATACGACTGACACATCGTTGGGTCTCTAGCCTCTTTAGGTATCCCCAATATTAATCACTTACTAAGCATGAGAGCAGCAATCCCGTGTCCATGATGTTGAAAAGTTTAATGAAGTGTGGTAGCAGCAGTCCTGCAAAGCTTTTGTAAAAACCTATAATACAACCATCCTCACCCGGTGCACTGCCTGTCTGTAACCTATCCACTGCTTTCTATATTTCTTCAGCCGCGACTGGTGCGTCCACCAAACATGCTTCTTCCTGGGATAGGCTTCAGGTAGTTGATCATCTCCCCTCTCATTCTACCTTCAGCCCTATCATACAGTTTCTCATAGAACTGTGCAAAATAGCCAACAATGCTGTTGGGAGTGTCACAGTCCCTCCCTTCACCTTTCCCCCAAAGGTTCTACCCTGCTCTCAGCATTTTGTGCCATAGGACGCACTGCCAGTAGAGTGTCAGCGTTATCCCTTTTTTCGTGAAACCTCTGCTTCGAGAACTGCAACTTTCTCACTGTATCCCCTACTGCCAGTGATGTCAACTCTACATGGTTATGCTTGAGGACTATATTGTCCTGCTCTGTTTAGGTCCTTGGTGCAATCTCCGCTCCAGGATGCTGATATCCTTCCTAAGCGCATTTTCAGCTAGAGCCTGTTAATTCCAAGCCCCCTCTCTCATCAAAAGGCCCCTCCACGTGGCCTTCCCTGCTTCCCAGACCACACGTCTATCCCCTTTGCCTGTATCATTGATTTCAAAATAGTCTCAGATCTCTTGATCCAGCTGCTCCAAAAACAGCTGGTCATGCCATAGTGAATCATTACACCGCCATCCGGATTCCCTCTGTGGGCTGACTATTCAACTGGCCGAATCTCGAAATGGCTCACCCTACGTCCAGACGTTCGTTCCGTGAGCAAATAGTCAAGCCTAGTAAAGGTTTTGTGATGGGCAGAGTAAAAAGTATAGGCCCTTTTCTGGGGGTGAGTGATCCTCCATACATCTGTTAGCCCTCTCACTTTAAAAATTCCCTTTAGTCCCCCCTCCCAGGCCAGTAGCTGGCTTCACCTGCAAGCCCCCCAGAGACTGCCTAACCAGGGTCTCATCAGCAGATAGGTTGAACCCCCCCTAGCAACAAAAGCTCCCCCTCACACTCCACTTGTACTCCGTCAAGCACTCACTGTCCAGTCCAGCCTCCACACCTCTTGTAATGGTATTTCACATGCAAACTCTCACTAGCAGCACTCGGCAGCTCACCTTCCTGGGCACAGTCACCAGTGTCTCACTCACTGTGCTGCCCTGGGGCTTGCAGGCACCACTCCAATGCTTCCCTACACCTGAGTCACTCGTATATATTTACTCAATCCCTTGTCCTCTCCCACCTGTGGCCTTTCAATGACCTCCAATCTTCAGAAGTCGTCACTGTGGCCCAAGGCCCTCACGTTAGGGCTCAAAGGAAGGGACCGGCACAAAGGCTCCCTATGCAGCCTGGCCGCCAATCTGACTCCAGCTCATATTTTCTTCCTCAGCACGCGGGTGCCTTGCTCGTGTCTCTCCTCTCTGCTGTGGTGGCTCCGGGTCGGGTGCCAGGCCATGGCCTCGCTGCTCCTCTCTGGCCGCATCCCTTCCTAAGTGCTCGGCCACTCCTAATGAATGGAGCCACAGCATCCCCTAGGTCTTGTCCTTTAGAAGGGCCTCAGTCCTTGCGTTGCCTTTCCATGGCCAGTCCTCGGGGTGGCTCTGTTGCACACTAGCCTATTGCCTTCTAGGACCCATTGCCAATTTCAATCACATCACAGGTGCAACTGTAAAGCTCTAGATCATTCCATGTTTATAGAGGGAGCGGGAACTCAGAGGTTCTGGGGCTATGCAAGTCCTCACCCTCTAGCGGTCTCTCCTAAATTACATCCCGCATCACTGGCTGGAGGGGTGGGGTCAGATAGAGAGGATCACTTCACTTTCTTGCTAAAGAGGGATATCACTCTTCCCTCTCCCCCGAGAGCAGAGTGATATCCCACTTTAGCAAGCAAGTGAAGTTTAAGCCGAGCTTTGAAGAAAGCCACAGTTGGGCTGGCTTTGATTGTGATGGGCAGGAAGTTCCAGTGGAGCTAGGTGAGTAGGGAGAAAGAGCAGAAATGAGTAGACACTGGAAGGGTATGTGACAGTGAGGTCAAGTGCAGAGGAGAATCAGAGGCAACAAGATTGTGAAAGAACAGAGATACAATCAGACGGGTACTGAGGAGCAAGAAAGTTGATAGCTTTTTAATCTTCAATTTGAGTCCCTGAAAGAGTTGGAGGGGTTATGGGAGGACCAGGACAAAGCTTTTGAAATACCTTCATGGACACTGCACGAGTCCTTTATCCCTTAGACCGGAGAGCTTGTATTGAGCTGCACGATAAAGACCAACTGACTGGTAGAACGTTATTTTGCTTGAGTGGTTCCTCACTCATTGAGTACAACCTTGTGTCAGAGATTGGGAAATGGTTACTCATTTTGAGAATGTGGAACAATGCGAAATCGATCATAGACCCTTCTTAATCCCATTAACATCTGGTGTAATTTAGAGGCCCAAAGGACGGCTAGTGATAACACGCAGGCCTTTACTGTGATCGGACATGTTCAGCGATCTATTAAATGGGCCAATCTCATGGAGTGAGATGCAAAACCAAGGGTTTATGGGACAGCTCTGTCATGTATAGAAAGAATTTGTATGGAAGGGAGCACAGACCAAGCGGTTTTACATGAGTTTAGTGGCCTGGTCAATGGCATCCTTCCTTATGTAACTTGTCCTAGGAGGGCTGTGAGGGATCATACGCTTCATAAAGCAAACTGGTATGACCAGGATTGCAGATGAGCTAAATGACTATTGGTTGTCAGTTTATCCTCTGGACCGCCAGTGGATAAAGCTCTTTTGCGGTTCTGTACAGCGAACTACAAAGAATTTTTTTTTTAAAAGCCTGACTGAAACCGCCTTTTGGAAGCCCATGAAAACCATGACCGTGCAGCCTCCTGGAAGATAGTGGTGCCAGGTCAAGGGTGATGTGGCCATTCACTGTAATGTCACTTCTGATTCCTGGTATAGACATTTTTCTAGACTCTATGATGGCAGAGAGGAAGAATGTATTAGATTAGTACTGGATGATGGGGGAAGGGGATTCAGATAGGATTGAAGGAGGTATATGAGGCCATACATTCACAGAAAGGTGGGAAGACTCCGGTCCCGGATAGAGTTCCCTTTGATATCTTGAGGTATGAACCCTTGGTTTGGGCTCCAGTTTTGTGTAAACATTATAATGCCTGTATTAACACGAACTCAGTTCCTGCATCATGGCGATCAGCTGTGATCGTTCCATATTATAAAAAACGGGTAAGAGACGAGCCGGCTAATTATCGGCCAATATTGTTTGACATTGAGGTATATGCAACAATGGGTTGATGATAATGAAATCATTCACTCTCTGCAAGATGGGTTCCAACAGGTGAAGAGCACCCTAGATCAAACCTTCCAATTGTAGCTAACTATACAAAAGCATTCCATCTTGATGAAGGCTAAGCTCTATGCTGTTTTTGTAGATCTCAGGACTGCTTTTGACTGGGTGCCCCGCAACCTACTTTGGCACATTCTAAGCAAACAAAAAATGCCCCTTCAGTTGATCACTATTGTGCAATCTCTGTACTCTGAGAATAAGGCGGCAGTCAGATATGGTTTATCTGGTGAGGTATCGGAGCAGTTTCAAGTTAACAAAGGAGTGAGGCAGGGTTGTGTCCTTGCCCCTCTTTTGTTTTGTATATACCAGGAGGTCATCTCCGCTTTCTTCCTGGAGTGCTTGGATCCCGCAAAAATGGGACAAGAAAAATATCTGGTCTAGTTCTTTGCGTATTACGGCGCACTTATAGCAACATCACTGCAGGGGCTCCGAGCTACTCAAGCATCATTATTGAAGATATGTGGGGATTTGAAATTAACTCTGAATACCGAGAAGTCCATGGTTGTCAAGCCCATGTTTACCAAAAGATCTAATGTAGACATGAAAATAGAGGGTTGTACCCTTGAACAAGTGGCACTCTATGATTATCTTGGGATAAGATTCCATGAGAATGTTCTTTGGACTGGCCAAATAGGAAAAGCCAGTGCCACTTTGGAGAAATACAGTGGAGCGTGGAAGGGCTTTTTTTTTTTTTAACAAACATGGAAGGGGCACAGATTCCCTGATCTGGGGATTTATACAAAAAAACAGGCAAGCATGTCTTCTCTTTGTGGGGTTGAACTATAGGGCTATGCCAATGCGACTAACTTGACGACAATTGTAAATGGTTTTGAAAGGTTTACCAATACTACCCCAGGGATCACCAAATGCGCTTATTCGCTTGGAAACTGATGTGTTCCATATTGAACAGGGGGGGGGGGGCTTCTTTCATAACGGTTCTATATTGGTTAAGGCTCTGCCATACGAAGGGCCTTGAGAAATATCGTTAAGCTTTGGCCCACTTGTTGACTCTGGATGGAGGAAAGAGCCTTCCCTGGCTTAAGCAAGTAACACATTGAGTGTCTTAACTTAACCCGCATTGTGGATGAACCCAGTAGATGGAAATAATATGATGGTTACCAAGATTAGGAGAACTTTTGTTATGCACTCCAGGACCAAAATGGAGGAAGCCAGCTAAAACTAAACTAACAATTGGTCCTAGTTATTAAGTAATAAAACCAGAATTCGGGTTCAAAACCTTCCTTGGCACAATCAACCTCCCGCCCCCTTTATGCTCGTTCATTGTTTTTGTGCTTTAGGGTGGGCACCCTAAGGTTTGAGCAGTCACTAATTCATGGGACAGCATAGGTCTGGACAAAAGCCCTTTGTGCGGATTAGCGGAGGGAACAATTACCGATTTTATTTTTTGATGTCCTCGGTTAAGCATGCCAAAGTTGTTATTTAAAACCAATGCACTGAGCCTCCAGTATCCGAATTGCAGTACAAGCTTTAGGCATTCTGCAGAAGTACTAGCAGCAAGAAATACTGTTCCTCTCACTGCGAGGTATATCCCTCAGGCGTGGTTGCTGAGATTGAAATGCATAGCAGTATAACAACCTGGGAATCTTGTCTGTAACAGTTATGTGGATTTGGTTCATACTTAGTGAGTATGTAGAATACATTGGGGTGTTGAAATTGCATGGTAGTTGGATTATGTAGAGGCTGTGAGTTCTCTCGCCCTTTGCCATTCCTAGATTTGATTTAAGGATGTATTTTCTTTTATGGTTTAAGATTTTAGGAATTGTGACTAGCCTCTCAAGATGCCCGGAGAAGCAGAGGTACACCCCCCCCATGGAGTCGCCTGATCGGCTGGGTCTAACAACAACAAATACCAGGACTCGGCTGAGCCGTGAGGGAAAGCCGGGACCGGTAGCGAAGGCCCACGTGGATAGGGCCCTGTCTCTTCCATGGCTACCTGGCAAAGCACTATCGTCTACTCCGTATGCAAATATTCAGCACTCTCCTAGCATCTAATCTCCTATGCTGCGCGCCATGCACCTTCTCCAGGTGAGTGGTACACTCTGCCACACATGCACCTTGTAAATCTGCTGATTGCTTGTACCTAGGCTTGGTCCAAACTTACACAACCCTCTTTCCAGCCTTCCTCCCTACATCCACTGTTCATGCGTATGCAACCCTGACGTTCTATGCATCGCTCTCTCGTACTAAGTCTGCCCGCCTTCTTTTTGGACCTCCTATACAACCACACCTACTCTAACTCTCCGCAAACGTCTCGGTAGCTCATGCGCCACGCAGGGCTTACCCAACGTCGCCACGAACTATTAACTCTTGTACTGCACATCAATTCATCCCAAACACCGCATTCCCAAGTTGTTCACCATCATCAATCATAGAGCTTTATTTTGATGTAATGCCTATAGCATTCCAGGTGCACTGTTCCAGTACTCATTATGTTTGTATCATTAATGTCGTTATTGTTATCTGTGACACTGCACACGTTCTACTCGCTGTATGCTACTTTGATGCAGCTCCCCATAACACGAAGCGAGCTTCCTATCTCGTATATGCCACTTCTTATCTTATCCAATGTATGAAATTTAGATGCAGCCCCCATAACAAGAGCCGAGTTTTCCTATTTTTGTACATGCCTCATCTTATGTCCTTTGTATGCATTTGTTACAGATCACATTTGTGTGCCGATGCCGCCCTGCTACATGGGGCTAGGCAACGGGCATCTCATGCACCTATGTAACTAAGTAAGCCACCCTGCAACATTGGGTTAGGCAACATGTATGCTATGTAACTAAGTAAGCCCCCCTGCAACATGGGGTTAGGCAACATGTGTTAGAGAGAATTCTCCAGAATGGCTAATTTCCCTTACCTGTTGAGTTCCCTCAGCAGCTTTGCTGGATTTCTAGACTTCCCTCTTTAAACTCCATCTCCTGGGTCTGACTACTGTCTCCCAGAACATATAAAGTTGCCATTGACTTTACTAGTCTTTTTAAATTTCAGACCCAGTACAACCTATCTTCCCATAGAGTACTGGAAGGTTTAATAGTTATCCCTTTTGTCTAATTCTCATGGAACATTATTTCGTTCCCCTTTCTCTAAGATTTGGCTGGTGGCAGTGGTATCTACCAATCTTATTCTACCGCGAGCTGCGAAAATAGCCTTGTTATTGTTAGAGGCTATGGTAGTAGCCTCAAATTCTAATTCGCTGGAGCCCTTTTATTTTTATTTGGTTCCGGTCGGGTTTATTCGCCATTTCTTTTTGTAAAGGTATTTCTCATGTTTTACTCTGCGCGGCAAACCAGGTTTGGTTCCTTTGTTCACCGTCCTTTGGCTGGCTTCTGCACACCTGGGCGCCTGAGTGTCTGGGTGGACAGGATGTGAGGGAGGGGTTTGAAGTCCCCTGCACAGGGTCACCTTGGAGACCCAAGTCACACTCTAGTTCGATTGGCTAGGTGGCTGTCCTGCCGGGACAGCCACCCTGCTGTGTGATTGACAGCCAGGCTGTGTGAATGGGGGAAAACTGCTTAAAAGCAGGTCTCTGGGACTTGGAAGGCAGAGTCGCAACTGGAACGAGAGAACCAATGAGGAGCTGAAGGAAAAGGAGTGCTGCAACTACTGGACATCCCGTTGAAGCCCTGTTGCAGGTCCGAATCGCCCGAAACTCCGACGACATAGAAGATATGAAAGGAATCTTCTTCCCTTGAGCTTGGTGGGACCAACCAGCTTGCCAAACACCAAACGCTGGCCTTCCTCTCCTGGTCAAATTTGCTGTGCATTGCTGCAGTGAACCGGATAGCCAGGAGGAACAGAACCGGTTTGGGTTTTAAGGAGCGCACCTTTGATTCAACGCTTTGCTCTGCTGCTGGCTTCTTCCCTCGGCAGTGCAGGACCCTCCAGTCTGCCTCCTTCTTGTCACCACGACAGTCGCTTCAGGAACCATGAGCCTGCAGGAACTGCCAGGAAGAACCGCCTCAGCTACAGCATTCTTCTTCATTTAAGGTACTGTGCAAATCCGGTCATTCTTTCCGTCCGACCGCCGTGAAAGTGTTTGAAATCTTTTGCCTATCCGAGGGCTTGTCCTTTTCTTCTCCTTTGAATAACTTTTCTTCCGACCAACTTAGTTTTGAACTCTCAGCAAAGACTTAACCACAAACTACTCTGAACTGTGTGATCCTCTGCAAAGACTCTGAACCATTAGCATTGGCCCAGGCCTATTGATTTGAATCCTAGTTGTAGTAAGCCTTTTCTAGATTGCCATGCCTATTACTTGTTGGTGCTGCTTTATTGTTGATAACCTTGTCTTTTCTCCCTTTTAAATTGCTGGAGTGCCATTTTGCTCACACTTCATTTTGAGATTAACTTGTCCAGAATTGTTTGGGGGTTATTGTAGTGTATGAAGATTGTGATGTTCTGCTGCTTTATATTAGTGAACTGTTTTATAACTGATGGTGTAGATAAATGTAAATTCTTTTACTCAGAAACCTTGAAATCAGTGTTTGTTTGAACCATAGTAATTGTTGTCCTTTGTGTAACTTCTGATACTGCTCACTTTACTCTTGAGATAAGTCTGGCTGCTCAGCCATCGCTAACACTTTACTGTGTAGTACAGGCTTGTACCAAAGGTGAATTTGCACTTACACTCAATCTTAATTGTGTGTGGTGTTCCCAAAGGGTATTGCATATGATTCTGCCTAACAACATGTATGCTTTGTAACTAAGTAAGCCACCCTGCACCATGCGGTTAGGCAACATGTATCCTCTCAAAAAGCACTTATGCAGCCAAGTAAGCCTTCTGTAGCTGCGCTGTGATGCCCAAGGGCTGTTGTGCGCTTTATAAATGCAAATAAATAAAAGAAATTACCCATATGAATCTGTTGTATGCATGCATTTTGAGTTTCTTTGTTCTATATCTGATTAACTACTGAAGAAGCTGAATGTATTTAACCGATCTATTTTGTCATTGATGTTTTATTCTTTGTCTTTTATGGCTTTTTGCCAAATAAAATTATGTGTGATAGCTTTGTAGACTACTCGAAGGGATTTGAGAAGGGAGATGTTGTGCATTAGCAGCCCATCAGCATGTTGTCCGTAATTTGAAATGGGTTAGGATCTGGGTAGGTTGTAGAGTGTGTGGATAGCAAAGATGAAGACTCTCTAGAGGGAGAAAGGAGAAGAAGTAGGCTTGATCAGTAGTCCAGTTTGCAATACAATATGGAATCCCAAGAAATTCTTTGTGTGTGAAAAGATAAGCAGAGCAATACTACTGAGGTGGTAAGATTACTGACCGCCTATTGTTTTCAGTCTTTCAAAATATGATTAGCACCCTGCAAAGGGTTCGGGCGGAGCCAACCAATCGGGAGGCTAGAAATGCAGGCTGATACTGCCAATCTAGCTGGTATTCCGAGCCACCTGATGACCGGTTCCCCGGCCTACCATCTTTCCACCATCCTCCCTTCCCTTCCCTTTTTTTTTTTTTACAATCCCCACTTACCTCATTCCTGCGGCGGCGAATGCCACCACTGCAGCTGCTTCTTCAGCTCCACTCTGTGAGGCTGCTATGGAAATGGAAGAGGGGCTCTTTATGGAGCCCCCCCTTCCCAATCCAGGGCGGCCATCTTGGCATAGTATTTTCTTTCTGTTAACGTGATGCCATGAGGCAACGCATTCACGGAAAGAAAATACTTCAAATTAGCCCAGTTCCAGCCAGTGGAACTGGTACTAATATCGTTTAGTACCCGTTCCACAGGCTATAATAGGGGGTTATGTCTCAGGGCCATTACCCCCAACCCCTGATATAGCCTGTGGAATGGGTACTTAACACCATAGTGTATGCTGCCGACAGGTCTAGTGCCTGTTTCAAATGGGGAAGGAATTTAGGAAATATTCTTCACAACAGTTGTTTCTCTGTATCCAAGAAAACGATTAATGGCTCAAGAAACCTCATAAATATCACAAAAAAGAAGAAACAGATTACCCCTCTCTCCGCCTATATGTGTAGGGTTGTGTGAGAATTTCACTTATACACTACAAGACATCATACTTTCTTCAAGGCACTGGACTGTATCATAAAAATCACATACCTTCCCAGGCCATGGTAGAAACACCCGATGGACCACTCTCCACAATTTACTTTATCACAAAATACTTTTTAATCAATCTTTACAAAATATCTTAATACATGAAAACAGAATAATTATTCCTGACAGGTACAGTTAAACATTGTTAAAAACACAGTTAAATCTGTGATGGTTTTTTTTTGTCACAAAAACAACACACCACATGTAATTGTAGCAGTTTAGATATAAGACTCAGATTGTTTTTTGGTCTTCTACAATAGTCGACATGTTTTGGCCTTTGGGTAGAGTTGGGCACTATCCCTAGTGTTTGTCGAACCCTTGGTCTTATGGCCTTCTTCAGGACTGGTATATTTCTTCCAAATGTGCTAATTGCTTTTTGTGTCCCCAAATATTAGAATAGCATCTATATTCACATATAGGCGTGAGCGCACAGCAGCTTTATTCTCGCTTGTGCTTCTTTCTTAATTTGCAGAAAAGTGGTTCTTCAGTAACCACCACTTCCTGAACTTCGATAAATGTATGAGTCCTCCCGCACTCGAATTTCTTAGGGCATCTGTGTCTAGTACAGATCTTTATGCATTTAAAACACAAAAGTTGAGTCCCAGCTCCTATCTAGGGATGGTCTCTTAGTGCCCCACCGGGATGTGCACTGCATCGGTCCCAAATTCAGACTCGATATACTCTCCTTTTGGACGCGGGCTGGAAGATACTGCCGCTGTGTTTTCCAGCGATGAAACAGCCGGCTGTGAAAGACCGCAGAGCGTTCTGAACAGGGAGTCTTTTTCGTCCTATGCGTCCCACGTTGCCATGGCCGTATCGGGTCCTAGAAACCTCATGGCAGTAACATTACGTTAAAGGTAATTTAGCTTGTAACCTTGGATGTGAAATGGCGTCACTTTATCAAATATGACACGAAGTGCAACACTGAGTTTATAAGTATATGGTTGGATTTGTCCTTCTTCAAATGTATACACAGGGATTAGAATACATAGTTGAACCGAGGATATTGGAGTGCCTCAGGGCAATACAAAAATGGATTCCAACTATCCTGTTGCCCTTCACTTTGAGAAAAAGCACAATTGTGACAGAAGTGACAGCACGAAAACCGCCAGGTAGCTATGGGAAGCTATACTACCAACATATCACTGGAGACGGAGGAGGAATACTGGGAGAGACAATTGACAGTTGAAAAAGTTGGCAGAACATTAAATGCCCTAAAATTTGTTGAATCCCTAAAATTGGAATTGGAGGAAAATGGATCTGAAGAGGAAGAAATTCCAGTGAGCACACAGCACTCCCTCGCTTAAAACCGACACAGGAAAAGATCAATAATTATCAATAAAGAATGGACATCTATTTGATGCGACAGTATGGAAGATGGAGAAATGTTAAAGGTTTAATCTGTTTAACCAATAAAACATTAAAAAGAAAAACAAATGTGACACAAGTCTCTTTAAGTGGGTTAACCTTGGTACAGTCTAATGCCCAGTGAAGGAATTGCGAATTGACTTTGTAACGTTTAGATTTGAGGCTGATAATCGTATTTAACTGTCAAGCCCCATTCAGCCTGAACTCTAGTGAAGGCACGGGAGGATAGCTGAGGGGCAAAGTGCTGATAGCTCCGAGTAGCGCACTTAGAGGATGAAGCACGTTATAAAAAATCTATGAAATTTAAGGTGGTCACCTTTTTCTTTAAAATATCGATAGCAATCTTTTCGTTGTCCTTGTTCTCTGCCTGTTTTATTGAGTTTATCATCGCATGTAGAGCTCCTTATCATCCTGATGTTGGCACCCCGTAGTAATTTGCTTTTTGTAATCAAGGCTTGACTCCTTCTTTAATCCTTTTTAGTCCCGTGGCCAGACATGGTGAGTGATGTCTGACCAATTAGGAAAATGTAATAATACAAAACACACGACAAAAAGGACTCTGCCACTTCAAAGGAAAAAAGTTTATAAAGAAAAACAAAGAAAATGTCAAACTAAAATATAGAATAGACAAATACAACAAATAACAGGACAAAGGAAAGAAGTATAGGGACAAAGCAGGGCAAAAAAGGATGGGAAGTTTGCTTTATTTTATTTATTAAAATGTATAAAGCGCACAAGCGGCCCTTGGGCATCGTGGCGCTGTTACAGTAGCCTTAATTAGTTGCGAAGGAATACACAATAATGAGAATGTTACAATCATGGATAATACTTCAGAACAGGATTAAAGTTACATGTTGGAGTTGGCTAGGTGTTCCTTAGTTACAGTGGAAGTATATCTTGGTGGTTTGTGCAGTGGGGATGAATACAAAGCAAAGTGGAAAATAATGAGAAAACAATAGATTTACATTGGCAGTAGCAGGTTTAGGGCATGATGGGTCCGTGGTTACAGAGGAGCCCGATCAGCCGCACAGGCAGTACTTGGATGTAGGCTAACTGTGGTTCCGGAAAACTGCACATATGCTAGTTGAAGAGTTTGGTCTTGAGAGGTTTGCGGAGGAAGGTGTACTGGGCTTAGTTTCTAAGTGATGTGGGCAAGACATTCCAGTCCTTGGGAGCTAGGTGTTGGAAGCTGGAGCCTCCCGCTTTATCTCTTTTGAAATTGGGGACGTGGATCTGGTTGGAGTGGTGTACTCGAATGGGCCTAGGGGAGGTGACAGTAATAATTTTGTCAGCTAGGTGGGGGGGATCGAGGGGGCAGTGCGAGAGAGGCACTTGAGTGTGATGGCCATGGATTTAAATAGGATGCGCTCCTTGGTTGGCAGCCAGTGCACATCTCTTCTTACTTGTGAGAGATGTTCCCTTTTAGAGATGCTCAATGCAGCTCTGAGGGCATTTTTTGTGTGACTTGTAGCTTTTTAATGTTTTTGGATGAAGTATCCAGGAAAAGGGCATTAATTATAGTCAAGTTTGGCCCCAATGGTAGCCCTGGCTGTTGCAAGGCAGTTTTTTGTAGACACAAAAGGTTTAACTGCATTGATGATTTTGGTAGTGAGTGCCGCGGAGGATGCAATGGCACTGACTTGGTGTGTCATGTATAATGATGAGTCAATGAAGACCCCTAGCATTGTAACTGATAATGACAGTGTCATAGGCATATTATCAATGTTGAAGGTCCTATATTGCGGGTGAAGTTTATTGAGCGGGTCATTGGTGCCTATCAAGAGGAGCTCGGTTTTTTTCTCCATTGAGATATAGGCCATTCGCTGCCATCCATGTCTGTATGGCTGTGTATAGGTTAGCTAGGGCAGCTGCGTCCTGTTCCTAGGAGCCCATGAGAGGGAGTAGGACTTGAGTGTCGTCGGCATAATTTGTATAAGCTATGCCGCGATCATCTAAGTCATTGAAGAGCGGTAGGGTAAAGATATTGTATAAGGTTAGTGCGGTACACGATCTTTGCGGGACACCACAATGAATAGTGGTGGATGCTGCACAGGCATGGTCCAAGAAGACTCTCGTACATCTCACCTTAAGGAAGTGGCTTCAGGAGAGAAATGGGTGGCATTTTTGAGTTGTTTGTATAAGGTATCCTGGTCAACAAGATCAAAGGCAGCCGACAGATCTAATAGCAGGAGAAGTGCTGGTTTGCCTTTGTAGGTTGTATCTTTAGGTCAAGAAGGGCAGACTCTGTCCCATGGTCCGGGCGGAAGCCAGATTGCCTCTTACCCAGGATGCTATTAATTTACAAAAACTGCTGGATTTGAGTATATGCTACTTTGTCCAGTATTTTAAGAAGGAATGGGACCGTGGTGATCGGTCTGTAGTTGTTTGGTGACTCTGGGTCAACAGAGGGTTTCTTTAGTAGAGGGCGAACCCACGCCTCTTTAAGGCATGTGGGGACGGTGTTTGAGTTGAAGGAGGCATTAAAGAACATTTTCAAGAATGGGGCTAATGTGAACGCACACTCTTTGACAAGTTTGACTGGGCAAACAGCTCCTTTGCAATTGGACGGTTTGATTTTCTGAATGATGTCCAGTACCTCTGTCTTAGTTACTTCTCTGAAAGAGAAAAGTGTTTTATCTGTGGTGTCTGTTCTGGTCGTATGGGACGCAGGCACATTTTCGTTGGATAGGGCTTAGTGGTAGCCATTGATCTTCTGTAGTCGTTACATTTAATTGATCATGGTTGTTTGGACAATAGTGCACTAGGATAGGTCTTTCACGACGTCCTGTGTGTTCGTGACTGTGCGGCCAGTTCTTTAAAGATGGCAAAAGACTCTTTTGATTCCGAAGTGGCGTTGGAGATCCTATCGTTATATGCTGAGGATTTTGCTAGAACAATGGCTTTTGTGTATTGTTCCCCCAGTGTTTTATAGGCAGTTAGCGTGCAGTCCTGTGTGTTCCTTTGCCATTTGTTCAGCGCTTGAGGGCACGTAGCTCTTTGAGTTCAGTAGTATACCAGGCGTTAGCATGTTTTTTTGTTTTGGCTTTCTTGTTAACTAGAGGGGCAATGGCGTACACTGCCGTTTTAAGCATGGTGTTATAGAGTTCAGCCAGCACAGCAGGGTCTGAAGAGTGCAGGGCTTTCAGAGCTGGAATCTCTAGATAGGGACGGATCCTGTCTTTGGTTCGGTTTCGTGAGCATCTTGCTGGAGCAGGTGGGACAGGAATGCAAGACTTGGGTGAGTTACTGCAGGTAGGGTTGGAGAAGTGGATAAGGTGGTGGTCAGTCCACGGGGACGGTGTATTGGAGCTGGTGTCCACACTACAGTTGTGGTCTGCTACCCAATCTAAAATGTGACCTTTGCAGTGGGTGGGATTGATTACTTTTTGCTGGAAGCCAAAGTCGAGGAGAGCTTTGGATAGGGCCTTTGCTTGTTTATCTTTGTGATCATTGAAGCTCAGATTGAAGTCCCCCAAGAGGATGAACTTGGTGGTTTTTTCAGATTTTCCCCAAGGAGATGGATTAGGTTATCATGGAAGTCAGATAGGGGGCATGGCGGAAGTTATGCTATATGTATAGCAATGGTTGAGTGGGCGAGATAGTAATCTTAACTGCAAGAGAGTCCACATTATCTCCGATAGATGATGGGGTTTGTTTTACTGCTAGGGTATCTTTCACTATGAGGACTTTGAAAAGATCCTGTACTTGACTGAGAACATGAGCAGTAAAAAGAATAAAAGGCAATGACGAAATGTAAAGGAGTTGTCCTTGGGAGTGGCAGATAGCCGCGGCTACAAACAACTAATCAGAGAGCGTGATCTGTATCCACGTAAAAGTGAAAGTGTGCCACCCGTAGCAGCAGCCACAAAAGTCATGATTGGATTGGTCGCTGGTGTACGCGTGAACACGTCATTGTACCTGGGTGTAGCCACGTTAACGTGTCACGCAGTCTGATTGGTTGTTCCTGTTGTTGTGGCTGTGTCATGTGTAGGCGAATAAACGCAGCGCGCAATTCCGATTGGTCAATAGGGTACGCGCGGTTATTCAACATCGCTGTGTCAACAGCTGCAAGCATTAAGGTGGTGCAGTGCATTAACGTGGCTATGCTGAATACCTGTGTGTACGCCAGCAACCAATAACACTGAGTCTTTGTGATCATTTTAGTTGCGGGTATTGGGGAAAACAGTAAGAAAGAAATTCCTACCTGCCCCTCACCAAGTGCCCCTACATCTTTGCCAACTCCCCTGAAGACCTTCTCACCCATTCTGCCCTTTTCCATTCCCCCCACAACACCTGTTTCTATGGTGCAGTTTCAGTTGTAACGGCGGGTAGCCCCGGTTATACCCCAGGTTATAGCAGAGGGTATGTGACAAATATTTGAGACTTGTTTTCCAAACATAGTCCCTAGCCCCCCTCCAACTCCCAAATTTCACATGGTGTCCTCTTGCCTCCTCCCACCTCTAGCCTGATGCCATTTACATGTTTTGTCACCTGCAAATGGCATTTTTCTACATTTTACTTGCCCGACACCCTCGGCTATAACATGGGGTATAACCGAGGCTACCAATTGCATTGAGAACATAAAAAGATGGCTGCTTTTTCATTTTTGTAAATACCCCAAACACCTGGAAACCCAATGTATCCAGGAATATATAGCTATCTATTTTGGAGAAGGAGGCACCCCCTTCTCCATCAATTACTGAAAAAAGTATTGGACGGAATAACCCCAAACCACAAAAGGAATGCGAGTCAATGCTCCGTGCCCAAGTTGTTTCAAACCTGGCCCAAATCTGTCCAGCGATTTTCACATTCGGAGAGCAGAAATTGACCCTTTTCATCTATGGAAAAATGGACGTGGAATAGGCTGAAACAGCATTTTATTTTTCTTAAAACCTTTATTTGGTAAGTAATCTTTTGCAAAATATGCAGTGTGGGGGGGAAATGGGCAGGCCGCACATACAAAATTGTATACAAACTTTCAATCAAATTCATCGTACCAGTCAAATGTTATTAGCAATTCATTTTTTTGGGTTACCTATGTAAGTTCGACTCACCTTAACTATAGGCTGGCAACCACCACTCTATAATTGATAAATATATATAATGTGGTTGTTGCAAAATGCTGAATATCCAGCTTCATGTGTCTTCCCTGTTCAGGGATCCGCTAATGAAGGACTGTGTGCCAATGTTCTGGATGCAGTAGCTCCTGTTATTGATTGAGAGGTGGAGGAGTGTATCTGTGATATGCTTCTGCATGGTTTTCTGTTTTTTTAAATATATATTACAGTGCCTGCGGTAGTGGCCCTGTAGTTATGGTTAAGTTGCTCAACCCATAGGAAGAGTACTTTTTGGCCAGCTTATAACTTCTCTCCCCCCCCCCCCCCCCCGAACGAATCCTCATGAAACTTTGCAGAAAAAGTATAGTATATGACCCTGTCAGATTGATCCTGGTGAGGTTTTATGAAGGGGGGGGCAATGTTGTAGGGCGGTCCCAAAATGTGTGGTTTTTCACATAGATGCAATGGAAAAAGAAATGCTAGACGGGCGTTACACAGAATTCTCAGAAATGTGCTAGTTCACCTCTACCTTAGAGACCCCAGCACATTTGCTGGACTTTAGGGATTTTTAATTTCTTACTTGGAGAGAGTGAGACCTTTTTCCTACTCTCTCATATATTTTTCTGTGATTTGGACCCTATGTTTCTTTTGACGTTGGAACTCCATAGGTATCATCTTTGCATTGTAACACACAGCACCTTCAGTGCAGTGGCACAGGGAAGTCTCTTAGTTTTGCCAAAGGTTAAAATACATTCTATTGGTAAAACTAGTGTTTTCAAGAGCAGTGAAGTGAAATTGACTTTACTTAAATTGTGTAACTTTCTAGACCCAGCACACACTATCATAACATAGGGGGCTGGAGGGGTTACTTATTATCCCCTTTGTCTAGTTTCTCATGTAACAATTGTATGTTACCCTTTTTACAATTAATGGCTGGTGGCAGTGGTTTACTTTTTACTACCATTGTGTGTTTTTACCGTGGGCTGCAATTGCAGCTGCAGTAAGACACCCATGGGTGCCCATTTCGTCAAAATGGCCCGATCTTGTTTTTTTGCCATTTCTTGTTTGAAAGGTCCTTCTTGAGATTTACTCTGCGTGCCAAACTAGGTTTGGTCCCTTTGTTCATTTTGTCTTTGGCAGCATTCACGAGTAAAGCCCGCCTGTGGCTCCAGTATGTCTGGCAGGGGCAGGAAGTGAGGGAGGTGCCCAAAAGTCCCTGTGCTTAATCCCCTTGGTTACAGGAATGAACCCAAAGGTGATTGGCCTGCAAGGACAGCCACTCTGCTGTTTGATTGACAGCTAGGCTGGAATGAATGGGAGAAACCTGCATAAAAGGCGAGACTTTTGGCTTGAAAGGCAGAGTCGACTACTGGACGATGGAATCCGAAGAAGAACTTGGAAGAGCCGCCTGTTGCAACTTCTGGACCATTGGTTTGCCCGGTGAAGCCCCGCTGCTGGGCTGAAGCTCTGAATTCCTTTCGACTAGAGAAGCCCTGCAAGGACGACTTCTCCCTTTGAGTTTGCAGGACCAATCAACTCCAAAGTGAACTTTTTTGTACATCCTCTCAGAGCTGGCTGTACTTCCACTGCTGCTGGAATCGAAGTGCCAGGGAGAGGAACACCAAACGGAGTGCATCACTTTTAAGATGGACCCGAGCTGCTGGAAGATTCCCGGGACTCCGAGTAAGCGGGACTGACCAAACTCTGGCTAGCCTGCGTTGCAGCTTCTTCCTATGGGAAAGGTCGGGGACCCTGCCGGGCCACCTGGATCCACTGCTGGGCTTGGGGATGCTCAATCCACATGGGAGAACAGGGTTCTAAACCACTCGAACAGACTGGAGGGTGGAGGGGGAAGGGGGAGAGGGAAGGTTGGGCTGGGGATGATCACCCAACTCGGCGTGCCTGTCTATAAGGAAGGGCACCCTGTCCTTAGCTGGAGTGCTTCTCCCTAGGAAACGTGTTTGGTGGCGCCTGTCTAACAGAGAATAGAAAGGAGGGCTGCCTCTGATATTCTATACTGGTGACCAACGTATGCAATGGAAGCACCACTCGACGCACGAAAAGCTAAGATTTTTATTGAATCTTCAATCTTGTAGACAGTCTTCAATACTGTAGGCAGATCCAATTTCGTTTTTGTACAGCAACGTCCAGAACTGTGGATTAGATTCTGTGGCTGGCTGGGTGTAATTGGAAAGACCTGAGAGCAGGTCAACTGTATGTCTTCCTTCTTCTGTGTTCAAATTTTATTCTTGCCCATAGGTCGCATAAGAAGGAGACACTAGCAGTTCAATGATTCAATGATTGGGAAAGCCTGGGAACAGGTAAAGGTAAAAAGTCCAGGAGGCCTTGGGGTGTAAAAGAGGCTCTTATAAAAATGTATACACTTTCACCATAAGTGCGCTTAAGAGCAATTGTGTGAAGCAATATCCTTTTCCTCTTGTTGGGGATATTTGTATTGGGTCATGAGAGCCCTCATGACCTCTGGGGTCGACTGGTTTCAATGGCAAGAGTAGATGGAGCCATCTTCGTCAGGACCGTGATTCCATGTGCGGAGCAAATCCGGGGGTTCAGAGTGACTGAACTGGATCAATCGTCTCCTGCAGGGACACAGAAGGGGAAAGAGCGGGAGCTAGTTAGGGGAGCGTAGGCACAAACGGCTGGCCTTACGGCAGGAGGGAAATCTCTCCACTCTGTGGGAGTGGGGGATGAAAAAAAAATAAATGGTCATGCATTTCAGGAAATGTTAAGGTGCCTGGTCACCGGTGCAGTCTAACTCATCATAGGGATGGGGTTGGGGTAAGAGGGGCTGGGAGAGCGTGGGAAGTGCTGGGTCCCCGTTCCCTTGTGGCATTATGCAGGTAGTGGTAAGGTATTAGAAGACAAAATACCTTTGTGCCTCGATGGGCGATGGAGGAGGTGGTCAGGTCTGGTAATGGCAAACAGTGCTGGTAAAGAGAAAGTGAGTGTCATCACGCTGATATGCCAACAGCTGACAGACAGAGGCTATCCCACCAGGATCAACAAAGACACCTACAAAAGAGCTAGGAACATCCCCAGGTCTGTCGCCCTGCAACAGAACACGAAACAAGACAACATCACAGGGCTCACAGCAGTATTCAGCTATTCACCCCTTTTGAACAAAACCAAGAGAGAAGTGAAAAGACTATGGCCAATCCTTAACACAGGGAACACGGACATACCGGTCCCACGGTTCGCTCTCAAAAGACGATCCAACATAAGAGACAAAATAGTCAAAACCTTGACACAGAACACAACCACAATGGGACAGACCCAACGGACCCTCTGGAATACATCACCTGCTATAGGCCATACCCCCTGCGGCAATTGTTCAATGTGTGGCCAGACAGCAAGAACCATTGAGATAGACATAGGATGGCAAAACCCGTGAAGACAGACCACATTTACGAACTGCAACTCCAAGGGAGTCATCTACATGATCACATGCCCGTGCAACCTGAGATACGTAGGCATGACAATGAGGGCAGTCCGCATACGGATGATCGAACATCGCTCCTGCATACGCACCAACAAGCTGACAGCCCCGCTAGTACAACATTTTTCAGCCGAAGGACACACGGCAGATACCTTCAAATGGACCATCATAGAGAGAATCACACCGCCTGCCAGAGGGGGCAACTTCAACAACATCCTCTTCAGATGAGAACAGCAATGGATTTTCAGACTGAACACTTGTTCTAAAGGCCTCAATGAAAACATCCAGTGGCACGACCTAGCCGTGCTCACCTAGGCCCATCCAGGCCCTTTTTGCTGACCTTTTTGATCTTTTTGATTTGATCTTTTTTTGATTTGCCTTTTTTGCCATTTCTTTGGCTCAATATTCTTGTGCTTGGAATCTTTGGCTCCCTCCTGTTAGGTTCCACCATTTTCACTCGAGTTTTGCCTTCAAACGGCTCCTGTCATCTGGCCACCTTTTTCGGCTGCCACTGCTCCTTTGATTTTGCCTCCAGTTTAGTTCCATTTGCTTAGCACCCTGATCCAAGCCATTGGGTCTTTCTATTTTTCCTTCCCCTGAACTTTACCGAGTCTGAGGGGTTTTCTTTCCTTCTGCGGGCCCCAGGTGGTGATTGTCCCCAGAGGGCCATCCCCACTGAGGTCCTTCTGCCTCTCCTCGACTCCATTTGCCTGTTCCCCTTCCTCCTTTCCCCACCAACTCCCACCCCCCGTACCCTCCTTTCATGCTCATACTGTGTTACCAACACCTCTTGATGGTCCAAATAACATGTACAGCATTTACTGCTACGACGCGCTCTCTCGCAGTTTCGTGAGGCGATTGCACGCACTTTCCAGCCCACAGCACACCAAGTGGTCCCTGATGCGCTCTCTCGCTATTTCGAGAGGCAGTTGGACACACCCCCCAGTCCACAGCATACACCGCTTTCAACGGGCGTTGTCTTGACGGCCGTCCATGTCATTTTGACGCGCTGCTCGCATGTTTTTATAGGCGATCGGGCATCTTCAGCGATTGAACGCGTTTTGGAGCAGCACAACGCTCCTGAGCTCCTGGAAACGCCGATCGGCGCTCTTGCAAGCATACTCCAACAGGTATGGTCCAGCAGTTGTGCAGCCACACGCTGTGGCCCCACAGTCACATTTTTACTTTTTACTTTGTTCTGTTGGCCTATCAGCGTGATGACACTCACTTTCTCTTTACCAGCACTGTTTGCCATTACCAGACCTGACCACCTCCTCCATCGCCCATCGAGGCACAAAGGTATTTTGTCTTCTAATACCTTACCACTACCTGCATGATGCCACAAGGGAGCCGGGACCCAGCACTACCCACGCTCTCCCAGCCCCTCTCACCCCCACCCCCATCCCTATGATGAGTTAGACTGCACCTGTGACTAGGCACCTTAAATTTCCTGAAATGCATGACCATTTTATTTTTTTTTTATACCCCACTCCCACAGAGTGGAGAGATTTCCCTCCTGCCGTAAGGCCAGTCGTTTGTGCCTACGCTCCCCTAACTAGCTTCCGCTCTTTCCCCTTCTGTGTCCCTGCAGGAGACGATTGATCCAGTTCAGTCACTCTGAACCCCCGGATTTGCTCCGCACATGGAATCACGGTCCTGACGAAGATGGCTCCATCTACTCTTGCAATTGAAACCGGTCGACCCCAGAGGTCATGAGGGCTCTCATGACCCAATACAAATAACCCCAACAAGAGGAAAAGGATATTGCTTCACACATTTGCTCTTACGCGCACTTATGGTGAAAGTGTATACATTTTTATAAGACCCTCTTTTACACCCCAAGGCCTCCTGGCCTTTTTACCTATATCTGTTCCTGGGCTTTTCCAATTATTGAACTGATAGTGGCTCATTCTTATACGACCTATGGACAAGAATAAAAAATTGAACACAGAAGAAGGAAGACATACAGTTGACCTGCTCTCAGGTTTTTCCAATTACACCCAGCCAGCCACAGAATCTAATCCACAGTTCTGGAATTTGCTGTACAAAAACAAAATTGGATATGCCTACAGTATTGAAGACTGTCTACAAGATTGAAGATTCAATAAAAATCTTAGCTTTTCGTGCGTTGAGTGGTGCTTCCATTGCATACGTTGGTCACCAGTATAGAATATCAGGGGCAGCCCTCCTTTCTTTTCTCTGTTAGACAGGCGCCACCACACACATTTCCTAGGGACAGGCACTCCAGCTAAGGACAGGGTGCCCTTCCTTATAGACAGGCACGCTGAGTTGGGTGATCATCCCCTGCCCAACCTTCCCTCTCCCTCTTCCCCCTCCACCCTCCAGTCTGTTCGAGTGGTTTAGAACCTTGTTCTTTCATCTACAGAACATTTGAGTCACTTTTGTCCTACAAAACCGTTGTTTTTTGTGATACCACATTCGTCCTGTTAACGGTTGAAAGGATTTCAACGGCTTGTCCGTGTTTTTTGTTTTTGTATCTACACTAGCTTACCCACATGGTAGACAGCCGCCCAAGGCCAGGAACATTACCCCTGATTTTCCTGGAGCTCTGGCTGGCCTGCGTTACAGCTTTTCCCTCTGGGGAAGGTCAAGGACCCTGCCAGGGCTTCCTGGACCCGCTCCTGGGCTTGGGGATGGTCAAACCACATGGAAGACAGTCGCCCAAGGCCAGGGACATCACCGCTGACCACCCTGAAACGCTGGCTGGGCTGCGTTACAGCTTTTCTTTTTGTGGAGGTATTGACACAGTGCTGTGGCTCCCTGGTGGGGAAAAGCTGTAACACAGGCCAGCCAGAACTCCAGGACGGTTGCAGGTGATGTCCCCGGCCTTGGACATCTGTTTATCATGTAGGTGTACCATCCCCAAGCATAGTGAGAGCTCCAGGGAGCCCCGGCAGGGTCCCATACCCTCCCCTGAGGGAAATTCTGTAACGCAGCCCAGACAGTGCTCCAGGATGGTCGGGGGTGATGTCCCTGGCCTTCAGCGTCTGTCTCCCATGTGGGTTAATCATCCCTAAGTGCAGCGGCAGTCCCATGGGGCCCCGGCAGGGTCCCAACCTTTCCCGGAGGGAGAAGCTGTGACGCAGCCTAGCCAGAGATCCAGGCTGGACTTGGGTATGGTCGACCCACATGGGTGGCAGGTGCCCAAGGCCTGGGACTTCACCCCGACCATCCCTGAGCTCTGGCTGGGTTGCGTTAGACCATCTCCCTCTGGGAAAGGAAGGGGAGCCTGCTGAGGATCCCTGAAACCGCAGCTTCACTTTTGGATGGTCAACCAACATGAGGGACAGACACCCAAGGCCAGGGACATCACCACCATCCTGGAGCTCTGGCTAGGCAGCATTACAGAATTTCCCTTGGGGAATGGACGAGGACCCTTCCAGGGCTCCCTGGGACTGCAGTTGGACTTGTTGATGGTCGACACCTTTTCTTTTCCACCCAGGTAGGTGCACCCACACATGTGAGGTACTTTTTTCATCTGGACACCCTTGGGAAGGTAGGACATGTGGTGTTGGCGGCGTGTTTCAGTAGTTTCCAGGTGGGAAATGTCTGAAAAATCTGTTTTTTTCCTAAATTTGGAAGTTTGACGGGACTTGTGGGTAATACATTCTAAGGCGATTTGCACAAGTCAGTCCTCTGTGGATTCCCACGGGTGTCTTCTTTTCAGAAATGCATGGGGTTCCCTGTTTTCCGTCGTGGCTGTGACAGGACAGGCCCAAATCTCTAGGTTGGCTCCCCAAACCCTTTGGAGGATAGCAGTGGTTTAGCCTTTTCCCTTTGAGTCCAGGTAGGTGCACCCACACATGTGAGGTACCGTTTTTGTCGGGAACCTGTGGGAACGTGGGAAGGTAAGACATGTGTTGTTGGCTGTGTGTTTCGGTGGGTTGGTGGTGGGAAATGTATGAAAATGGTGGGGGTTTTCACCATATTAGGAATTTGCCAGGGTTTGTGGGTAATAAATCCCGGGGCGATTCGTGCAAGTCAGTCTGTGGATTCCCGCGGGAGTCCTCTTTTCAGAAATGCATGGAGTTCCCTGTTTTCCTTGGTGGCTGCGACACCCCAGGCCCAAATCTGTAGGTTGTCCACAAGAGCAAAATCCCACAAAATTTGCTCTGCCAAAAGACTTGGGGTTATCAGTGGTTTAGCCTTTTCCCTTTGTGCCCAGGTAGGTGCACTCAAACATGTGAGGTACTGTTTTTATCGGGACACCTGTGGGAACCCGGTAAAAGTAGGACATTTTTTAGTTGTGTTTGCTTGGTTTTCATAAAGTTTTCATACGTTTGCTGCTGCACTTTGTCACACAACCCTTTAATTTCCCAAATGTGACATACATTTCGTTGCTGCTTTCGGCACTATACACTTGTCACCTACCCTTCAAAAGGTCTGTCTGGGCTCTTTCAAAACATGTATGCTTGCCATTCCACACCACATTTGTTTTCCTTATTTACACAGTATGTCTGTTTAGGCCGTAAGCATAAAATCCTGTGTACCACGGCTCCGTTTTTGGCTTGTGGTAATGCTTGTTTTGTGAAACATTATGAAAAATTCATGATTTCTTAACTGGAAGAGTCGGGGGAATGTAGTGGGGCATTGCTATTCTCAAGATTCACAGAAGCCATTGCCTTACAGGGGCAACCATGTCCACCAGATGCCTTTTTTATCTGTCATTTTTCCGCAAACTATGGGAATTTTCCCTACATGGTTGTTACCTGATGTTAGGCAGAATCATATGCAGTACCCTTTGGGAACACCACACACAATTAAGACTACAAGTGTAAGTACAATTTCAACTTTGGTACAAGCCTGTACTACACGGTAAAGTGGTAGCGATGGCTGAGCAGCCAGACTTATCTGAAGAGTAAAGTGAGCAGTACAAGAAGTTACACAAAGGACAGCAATTACTATGGTTCAAACAAACACTGATTCAAGGTTTCTGAGTAAAAGAATAAACATTTATTTACACCATCAGTTATAAAACAGTTCACTATTATAAAGCAGCAGATAATCACAGTCTTAATACACTACAACAAAACCCAATCAATTCTGGACAAGTTAAGCTCAAAAGGAAGTGTGAACAAAATGGCATTTCAGTAATTTAAAAGCGGAGGAAAGACAAGGTTATTCAAAATCAACAACACCAACAAGTGATAGGCAGGGCAATGTAGAAAAGGGTACTACAACTAGGATTCAAGTCAATGGGTCTGGGCCAATGTTAGTGGTTCAGTCTCTTTGCAGAGGATCACACAGTTCAAAGTAGTTCGCGGTGAAGTCTTTGCCAAGAGTTCAAAACGAAGTTGGTCAGAGGAAAAAATATTCAAGAGTAGAGAAGGACAAGCCTTCGGAGAGGCGAAAGATTTCAAACAGTTTCACTGCGGTCAGACAGAACGAACGACCGGATTTGCACAGGACCTTAAATGAAGAAGAATGCTGTAGCTGAGGCGGTTGTTCCTGGCAGTTCCTGTAGGCTCACGGTTCCTGAAGTGACTGTCGTGGTGACAAGAAGAAGACTGGAGGGTCCTGCACTGCCCAGGGAAGAAGCCAGCAGCAGAGCAAAGCGTTGAATAAAAGGTGAGCTCCTTAAAACCCAAACAGGTTCCGTTCCTCCTGGCTATCCGGTTCATTGCAGTGATGCACAGCAAATTCGACCAGGAGAGGGAGGCCAGCGTTTGGTATTTGGCGAGCTGGTTGATCCCACCAAGCTCAAAGATTCCTTCCAGATATTTTCTGTCATCGGAGTTTCGGGCGATTCGGACCTGCAGCAAAGCTTCACCGGGATGTCCAGTAGTTCCAGCAGTCATCTTCCTTCAGCTCCTCGTTGGTTCTCTCGTTCCAGTGGCGACTCTGCCTTCCAAGTCCCAGAGACCTGCTTTTACGCAGTTTTCCCCCATTCACACAGCCTGGCTGTCAATCACAAAGCAGGGTGGCTGTCCTGGTAGGACAGCCACCTAGCTAATCAAACTCGAGTGTGACTCGGGTCACCAAGGAGACGCTGTGCAGAGGGCCTCAAACCCCTCCTCACATCCTGTCCACCCAGACACTCAGGCACCTGATGAGCGCTTCGGAGCTACGCCTGCCAAAGGACGGTGAACAAAGGAACCAAACCTGGTTTGGCACGCAGAGTAAAACACAAGAAAGACCTTTACAAAAAGAAATGGTGAATAAACCCGACCGAAACCAAATAAAAATAAATGGGGTCCAGCGGGTTAGAGTTTGAGGCTAGCACCATAGCCTCTAACGTTACCGAGGCTATTTGAATAGCTTGCGGTAGAATAAAAATAGTAGATACGACTGCCACCAGCCAAATCTTAGAGAAACATGAAGTAAATTATGTTCCATGAGAATCAAACAAAAAGGGATAACTATTAACCCTTCCAGTACTCTATTGGAAGATAGGGTGTACTGGGTCTGTACATTTAAAAAGACCGGTAAAGTCAATGGCAACTTTACATGTTCTGGGAGACAGTAGTCAGTCCCGGAAAATGGAGTTTAAAGTGGGAAGTCTAAAAAGACAACCCTGTGTCACTGCACTAAAGGTGCTGTGTGACACACATTAAAAATATGATGCCTATGGAGTAGGTGAGACTCCATAGCCCATGAGCAAGAAAATGTACAACACACAGCAAAAACACATGTAAGAGTGGGAAAAAAGCTCACACTCTTACCAGGTGAAAATATAAATCCTAGAAATCCAGCAAAGCTGCTGAGGGACTGAAAGCAGCCATTTTGGAGGATTCTCCCTAACACCTGACCTGTGCAAATCACCCCTTCCTAAACTTGGAATTGTGTCTACTTTTCAGAAGTGTATGCCTTTCTGTCTTACCCTTCAGCTTTCCTACCCTCCTCTTCCATTCCGTCCATGCATGTCCTATTGGAAAAAAGGGCAAAATCGCCTATCTCTCACAAAACAGATGCTAACCATATAAAAATGTTTTTTTGGTTTCCACTCAACCTGTTCTTGAAAGCGTGGAAAGTGGTGAATTCACCACAGCAAACCATTTGTTCCTAGCTCTTACAAGGAAAAAACCACAAGCTTCTTTGTACATAATTGTATTGGCATTTTCTGAAAAAAACACAAAATGTGCTCCCTTTCTGGTAATTTTCTCTCACCCCCATACAGCAAACTAGGATTCCTTGATGGCGTTATGACCGCCTACATGTGGGAAGAAAAGGGCCAAATTTGGCCAGATATCTCATGTAACAAAAATGTTACAAGGGAATCAATGGCGACATACCAAAATCACCAAAAAAGGCCTTGGCACTGGGGGTGGGGAATCCTTGGCAGCTAAGGGGTCAATAAATAGACCACCTTGGCAACCCTGTGTGTTTCTTGTCCCAGGCGGGCGGTTGGAGGCTTTAGGGAATCAATACTTTTAAAATTGGAGGTAAAGAACTTTATCAAATAAGTAAAGTGTTCAGAACACTACCAAGTGCCCCAAGATCTCGGGTATGTTTTTTTTCTCCATCACACCCTTGATGAACTGTTGTGGAATACACACACAATACTAATATTGTTGCACCTGAATCTTGATTACAAGTCTTCATTTTTCTGTTGCTCACACTAGGGCCATGCCTTCTTTACTTTAGCCATACTTCTTTCCAGTTTGTGAATTACATCCTCCCCATAGCTTATGCATTTCTCTGCTTCCGACATCCTTCTTCACAACTTGGTTATTTTATGCAGAGACTCTTCAACCTTACTGATTAAGTAGTCCATGTTATGATCCAGGGACTGGAAAGTGACTCCATTTCAAACATGAGGGACCCCATATCTATCTCCAGTGCTCAACTTGAGTTGCCATATTCTGGGCTGTTAGTGAGTTGGAGGCCACAACAGCCTTTGATATAAGATGCCTATGTACATTGAAGCTGCACAAGTTGGCCTGTTTCACAGTTTTCTTGCGTTCTGGCAGCAGATCAAAAGCAGTTTTCCAGAACTATTGAACACATGACTAGCCATCCCGTATAAATGTGTTCCTACTTTCTAACTCATTTGTTAAGACTTAATGCTATCTTTAGTTAGGTAGCATTGTAGCTGATCCAAATGCCAATTTTGAGGGTAATTCATAGAATTCCTCACAAAAGTGGCGCACGCGGCTGGCGCACAGTGTGCGCGTGCGAATGTCTGCACCAGCCGCGTGCGCTAAAATCGATTTCCGTGCATAGCGTATTCATGAATTTTAGCCTCCAAAACCAGCCGTGGAGCAGAGTGGCGCAGCGACCCTGCAGCAGCGCCAGTTACGCCCCCAAGAACGCTCTTGCGCAAGGAAAAGCCATCATAATTCCCAATTCAGCGCAAAGGGCTGCACTAACCCTGGACCAGGTTACAGGGCTGTCAAACGGCAAACGCCAAGCGGGGAACGTGTATTACTGGGGTGCGCGTGAAGTTTCACACGTGAAAGGGCCTGTGCGAGTGGGGTAAGTGTATTACTGCGGTTCGCGGGAAGTTTCACATGCGATTTCAGCAGGGTATGTGTATTACGGGGTTCGTGGGAACTTTCACACGCGAAAGGGCCTGTGCGAGTGGGGTACGTGTATTACGTTGGTGCGCGGGAAGTTTCACATGCGATTGGCCTGGGAACGTGTATTTCAGGGGTGCGTGGGAAGTTTCACACACGATTGGCCTGGGTACGTGTATTTCAGGGGTGCGCGGGAAGTTTCACACGCGATTGGGCTGGTTACGTGTATTTCAGGGGTGTGTGGGAAGTTTCACACGTGATTGGCCTAGGTACGTGTATTTCAGGGGTGCGCGGGAAGTTTCACACATGATTGGCCTGGGTATGTGTATTTCAGGGGTGCGCGGGAAGTTTCACACGCGATTGGCCTGGGTACGTGTATTTCAGGGGTGCATGGGAAGTTTCACACACAATTGGCCTAGGTACGTGTATTTCAGGGGTGCGCGGGAAGTTTCAGAGGCGATTGGGCTGGTTACGTGTATTTCAGGGGTGCATGGGAAGTTTCACATGCAATTGGCCTGGATACGTGTATTTCAGGGGTGCGCGGGAAGTTTCACACGCGATTGGGCTGGTTACGTGTATTTCAGGGGTGCGCGGGGAGTCCTACACGTGAATTGGCAGTGTGGGTCCTCCCAGGTGTCCCCTCTACCCCCTCCACGGCCCCTGCAGGCAGCCCATACCACAGGGGACTACCCTGCACCCCTGGCCATGTCCCGCAGGCAGCCCATCCACCATGGGCATGCCCCCCAGCCAAGCCACATGTCACGTTGCAATATGATCACCAACTCATGTCTCCCAGCACCCCCACCCCCCAGCAGTGCAGGGCACCTGCCAGCAGGCCCCCACTCATGTCCCCTTCTACCCCCACCCCCCAGCAGTGCAGGGCACCTGCCAGCAGGCCCCCACCCATGTCCCCTTGCACACCCACCCCCCAGCAGTGTGGGGCACCTGCCAGGAGGCCCCCACACATGTCCCCCAGAACCCCCACCCCCAAGCAGTCAGGGGCACCTGCCAGCAGCCCCCAGACATGTCCCGCAGCACTCTCCAGCAGTCAGGGGCACCTGCCAGCAGGCCCCCACACATGTCCCCCAGCACCCCCACCCCCCAGCAGTCAGGGGCACCTGCCAGCAGGCCCCCACACATGTCCCACTCATGTCCCGTTGCACACCCACCCCCCAGCAGTGTGGGGCACCTGCCAGCAGGCCCCCACTCATGTCCCCCTCATGTCCCCATGCACCCCCACCCCCCAGCAGTGCAGGGCACCTGCCAGCAGGCCCCCACTCATGTCCCACTCATGTCCCCCTGCCCCCAGGTCATGACGATCCTCAATCATGGCCCTTATGGCCAGCCTCCCCAGCCCAAAGACCCAACCAAGTATTGCATCCACCCAGATAGGAAAGGCAATTACATGATACAACCCCAATGGCAAGTATGTAAATGAACACATGTCCGTCACACACAAACAATGGTTGCAAGTGAATGTGAAAACCCATATTATGACATGCACGAAACCAATGAGATAATACCACACATCGAAGTATGAAGAAAAAAATGTATTAAACGCAACATGAATCATAATCCAAAGGAAAGGTGTCCAAAGTCACAGTCCAACAAAGCAAATCCAAGGGAAAAATAAAATTGAAAACCATTGCTCCATGGGGAAATCCAAAAAAAAGAGATGAATCCAATAGTGAACTATATACAGATGAACAATCCAGGGTCCATGATCCCAACTGAAGAAATGAAACCTATCAAAAATACTACCTAATGAAAAACTATATACAGAAACGTGGTGCATTGTCCAAGCGCAACCAAAATAAAGAAAAAACCAAAGGAAACCTAACACTATCTAACTATTTACAAGGGCAGCGGGCTAGTCCGACGGCTCACTTTTGGATGTCCCGGGCCAGGGCATCATCGAACTCCTGCTCAATGTCCCGGAGGTGGTCCTCTTCCATGGCCCGAGGGTTCGCAAGGACGACGACATGTTCCCCTCCAACTCCCTGCGAATTGCCTAGAGGCACTCGGCCCCCCTCAGGGCCCTCCGCATGGAGTTCTCCGCCCTGACCATCGTGAGCCGTGCCTCTTCTGCCTGCTGCCGCTCCGCATCTATGGCATGGCCTAACCGCTGCCACACAGAAGACACTTCCCGTCCTGGGTCCTCCTGCCCTCTGGCCGATGCCTGCCCCTCCGATGACGAAGGCCCCGAGCTATCATGGCTCCCACCTTGTTGCTGCTGCTGCTGTGCCTCTGCCCGTGCCCTGGCTCTTGCTGCCTGCACATCCTCCTCTGGCTGGGGTGAAGTTGTTGAGGTGGCCACCCCTGCTGGACGTCCAACTCCCGACTGTGGCAGGGATGTGTCCTCCACCAGCCTGGCCGCAGGGTCAGGGGCAGCTCCACAGGGCACCCAGGTGACACATGGGTGGGAAGATGGCACGGAGTACGACTGGCGCATAAGGGGTTCAGTTGAGGAGGGGGTCGGAACAAGGCCCAGCAAACGGAGTAATCCGGCCCTGGTGACCTGTCCCAGTAGGTCGACGTGGTCAATGAGCCATTCGAGACGACATGCAGTCTCCCCATGAAAAGACTGCATTTCGAATCGCATGGCCCGTTGACGCAACGCCACACCACCCAGGACAGGCTCAACCTGGTCCTGGATAGCCACGTCCGCAGGCAGAGGAAGGCCAGTTCTCGTAAGCTCATCCCCTGCCTGAAAACGAATCTGGACGTAGGTATCCCTGCTGGTGCAGGATGATGCAGTCACAGGATCGGGGACAGGATTACACACAGGCACCTCTGCGGCAGCCTGTGCTGCCTCCTGTCCCTGCCCCTGCACTGCACCACTAGCACCAGTAGAATCCCCACCTCCAGACCCAGTCTCTGTCCCTTGCACGGCCTCCTCCTCCACCAAACCCCCCACCAACCTGGATGACGCTGTGCCATCTTCCTCCGTCGGGCCTTGTGGTGTCTCAGCTGCCCCTTCTGCTGCCGAGGAGTCCAACTCTGACCTCTGCCTCTTGGACCTCCCCTCGGCAGCTGCGACCTGGGACGCAGCACCGGACTCCTCACTCCCCGACGAGATGACAACCTGGGAGGGGAGCCGGGCCTTGCATCTCAGGCTGGCGGGTGCGATCCCTGCCGCTGTGCTCCACAGCACCCTCTTCGCCCTCTTCATCAGTCGACGCTGCAGACAGGGAGAGCTAGGATACAGGCATCAGGGCACTGTACAATGGACTCATACACACATGACAGTTGCCACGAGTGTCATTGTCAAACTTCAGACATGGCATCACAATCCCCAACACACATGTCATTTCAAATCACACACATGAGCTATTCCACAGCCATATCGCAACAGCCAGCACCATCCATACACATACAACAGCATGAGCAGGCAAAGGTGAGCCAGACATCACGAGACACAGGGAGTGCACTAGACATGCGCACATGCCACCACACTTACATGCATGTGTACACCTCCACCAAGTGTCGCAGTGATGAGATCGGCATCAATGTCACATCTGGCAATCAGTCTTCTACATATCAGTCTCACATGAATACATGTTGTATGACAGTTGCACACTTGTCAGATACACATACATGCACATGTTCACAGTGCAGATACATGCAGCTGGAACCAACATTCATGTGTGACCCCACAACCTAGACAACTGACATACACAGTCATTCAAACATGTGTGCTCACACATCTGCATTTGGCCTGCATGCTTACCTACAAATACACCATTCATGTGTCTCACACATGAAAGGACTCGCATGTGCTGCCTCACGGCCCTGTACATACACATCCATACATGGCCCTACAAAACGACATGTGCAACCTGCACACTACTGGCACACCACCACACGCACAGCTTCCAATCAGTATGAATGTACACTTACCGCTGGACTCCAGACGGGTGTGCCTCTCAAGGACGTGGAGCGGTGGGCATACGCATTCCAGGACCCTCATTTGGTCTTCTGACAGGTGGCCCCGGCGCCCCTTAGCATCCGCTGCCTTCAAGAGGCGCCGGGCCTCGTTGAGGGTCCTGGACCTGAAGTCCTCCCAGCGCTTCTTGACATGATGGAATTCGCGGACTGCCACCACCTCCGCGTTGATGGCAGTCACGATGTCCGTCCAGATCCTGGTCCGTCCTTCCTTGTTGGCGTGCGACCTTCCGAAGAGGGCATCATACTGCCCCAGGACTTGCTCCACCAGGACACCAACTTCGGTGGCAGTGAAGCTGTTGGCCCTCTGCCCCTCTGGCTGGGGGTTGCCAGTGCCGCCAGATGGTGTAGTGCTGGACATGGCAACCCCAGAGGCAGTAGTGGGTGGGCAACTGGGTCCTGGGGCTGGGCTGTGGAGTGATGGAATCCCAGTCGGGAGTCTTCGGTTCCAGCAGGGGTTGTCACAGCAACAGCACCCCTGGCTGACGTGCAGGCAGCAAATGGCAGGGCACGTGGGCAGCAGGCAATCAGGCAGCAGCAGATGGCAGGTGGGAGCGTGCTCAGGGCTCTGGGGGCAGTAATTCGGCCTTCTGGGCAGGAGCGTGGTCTTCCGTGTGTGAACGCGTGGCCAGCTTGATACGGAGTGATTTGGCACGTGAAAATCTTGCACGTCAGCGTGTAATTCGAGGAAAGGCCCTTAGTGCGTAAGCGCATCAGCACACGTACGCGATTTCATTGGACCAAAGGCCCTTAGCGCGTAAGCGCGTCTGTGACGTGCGCGCACGGGTGTTTCCCTGAACATGGGTGCATGTTACACGTCCAAGAACTGCACGTCCGAGTGTCAGCTCGTGTAATTTGAGGAACAGGGCCTTAGCGCATATACGCGGAAGTGACGTTGGATGTGTGGGCCGGTTTAAAAGGTACGTGTAGGATGTCATTTCCTTGTACGTGCTTTTCGTGGAGAGCGAGTGGGTGAATTCTGTACTTCTTGTCGGTTCACACGCAATTTACTTCACAGCGTTTCTAGTTTGTACTCACTGTTACCTCTGACAGCTTTTTTCTGATTTTCTGTTGGGCCTGTTTCCTCAAACAGCATTCACTTCTTCTTTTGTCCTGTCTCCTCAGACAGCGTACAATTCTTCTTTTGGCGGGGGTGTTGCCAACGCGCACACGCGCGTCTTTTTCATGCTCTTTTTCCAGGCAGAGTCACGCACGTATTTACCAACTGTGCTGCCCCGTGTGTCGCGTACCCCTTCAGAGGTCATTGTAGGCTGCGTGTAACACGCGTACGCTTATTTTTGTGTTTCTGGGTGCCACAGCGTAGTGCGGGTTCATTTTTCCACGCACGTGGTCTACGAGGGGTTGCGTGCATGTTATTTTCTGTTTTTGGGGTGCCTGTACGTTGCATGACCCGTCATCTTCCCCCAGGGGTCACATACAGCCTTGCTAGTGCACTAGGGTACGAATTCCATCTAGTACCCTACCCCTTTGACCCCCAATTGCCCAGGACAATAGTTTACTGCAACTCCCATATGCACAACAACATCAGTGCCATGGCTGGGAGGCGAGCAAGCGGTAAGGGAGGCAAAGGTGGCCGAGCTTCAACAGGTGGGCGTGGTGGGCGCGGTAGGGGACGTGGCTGGGATTTGCAGAGTGCCCCTATCCTCCCATGTGTGGAGGACCAATCAGGGACACCCATGCCCCCCCATGGTTGAGGGAAACGTGGCTGACACCATCCCAGCTCAGCCCTTGTTGGTCCGGCCCATTATGGCATCTGACCTGGCACAGGAAGACTCCCAGGCTGACTTCCAGGGCAGCAAGTCTAGGCCACGTGTGGCAGTGCAAGTTGGTGTCACCAGGCCACGTGGATCTGGGGCAGCTATGTCATCTGCTGCCCCGAGTAGGCAGGGTGGGGAGGCTGCAGGGGCAGCTGCAGCTCCATCCACCCCAGCTCTGACTCTCCCAGCCAGGGGAGTGTCGGTCCCGGTCCATCATACTGACGTTCCCCCTGCCAACATCACACTCCAGCCAATGCCTGCACCAAGTCCTATGGTCAGTGTGCATTCACACACTCGTACTACCCTGTCCACCGTTGCTCCTGCCCCTAGTGACCGGAGCGGCGTAAGCCACTCACGATCCCCACCACCTTCCAAAAGAAAAGAGGAAGAGTGCTCATCCACTACAGGCTGATACCCCAGACACGGCTACGCCGTCTGGCACGCCAAGGAAGCCTAGCTTCAATGATGCACTTGTGCAGTATGTGTCCGCACATGACCGTGAAATGTTGATAACTGCAGGGTGCAAAACCACACCTGCTCAACGTCAGGCACACTGGCAGACCGTCGCGGACATCATAAGTGGCCTTGGATTTGTGAGGCGCACAGCTGGTGATTGCTACAAGCGCTGGAATGACCTTAAACGCAGGGCAAAGAAAAATCTGGCCTCAAGTCATGCCGCTACTCTGGAAATTGGTGGTGGGTCTCCACCAGAGGACATTGAACTCACTGTACATGAGTATGTTGCTGGGACCTACGTCACAGAGGAACAGATCCAAGGTGTGGGAGAACTGCCAGATTACGAGGCATTGTCCGGTGAGTGCACATGCATGTGTGTGTGATCCATGTGTATGTTGTGTGTGTGAGGGGTTCGGATTGAGTGCCAGGTGAGGGTGTGTGTGCCTGAGTGGTTTGGGTCACCCATGTGCTTCATCCAAAACATTCTGCGCCTCTGGATTTGGGTATTACAGTATCCCTTCTGCCCACAGTAGACATTTTGCGCAACATCACGCCAGTTGCCCTTGAAGTGGCATCTTGCAACAACATTGTTCAATATTTTACAGTGTTCATTCAGGCTGATTGTTTCAATTCCCCCACTTTTACTATGCATTTCTCAGCCCTATTTTCAAACAATATGTGACATGCCTATGGTACATGCCATCTGTGTGATAGCATGTGTCATCTATGTGGATTGGACATGCCACTCACAGGCCAATGTGTGATGGCACTGCTAGCCAGCATGCAGCTAATGTGTTGCTCTTCCATCTTGGTGTCATCAGTGTCTTCCATTTGCCTCCCCTTCAAACTCAGTGACAGTGCATGCATGGGAGGGTTATAGTCATGTGGGACATGTGTCAATCAAGTACTGGTTCTGTAGCTTGTGAGGCCTAATTGTGTGCCATGGTGCTAATGCCTGTGTCCATTTATTGTCTTTCATATTTTTGCAGGGGATGACGCACTTGATGCTGTTGAGGAGATGGTGCAGACCCAGGAGGGATCTCAGGCACGACCAGGCACCAGTGGGGGACATGGTGTGGTGGCAGGTGAGAACCCACTCTTGCTGCAGACCATTCTCTCCAGGGGTGTCTCTGGGTGCACCTCCCCAGACCTCTATTCAGGTATCGATTCGGATGATGAGACCTATGTGGCGTCGCAGGTAATTATTCCTGGCAGGGATTCTGTTCTGTCCAACCCACCTGCAGCAGGGGTAGAACCCTCTATGGGGATATCAGTGTTGGTAGGTCCGCCTTTGGTGGTTACGGATGCAGGGTCACACTCCGCAACATATGATCCTGTTCCTGGGCCAGCAGATCAGAGGGGGAATGCAGTCCTGCAGCCTCAGGCAGTGCCGGCACAGCAAGGCGCAGTTCGCCTTGCCCCAGACAGGTGTGGTGCCCGCCAACGCGGTGGCCGTACGCCAGCAGGCAATACCGCATGGGAGCAATCCATATACGGTATGGCAAAACAACAGGCAGCATCATCTGAGATGATGGCTCAAGCAATGGAGAGGGTGGCCACTTCCATTGTCCCCCCTGAAAGGCAGATGGAGCAACTACAGCAGGCAACAGACTCCATTTGCCAATCACTCAGGGAGGACATGTTGGCGTCCAACAGGGACAGACGGGCGGCACTGGGGACTCTGCAGAAAGCCATTTCTATAGAGTCCCAGGGCCACAGGGAAGCCCTGAGGGTAGAACTCCATCACCTCAGGGAGACTCTTGTTGACCTTGAGGCTTCCACAAACTTGAGGACTGAACAGCAGCTGGAGCGGGTCACACGTACGCTCTCAGCTGAGATGCAGGCAACTCGGGAGGAGGTCCGGGCATCACGTCAGGTGGTACATGGGGATCTCCGCACTATAAGCCTCCAGAACGAGACCTTCCACACCCGCATGCCTGCTGCCATGGAGGACCAGACTAGGGCTCTGCGTGGGCTGCCTCCCATAGCACCACCATCTCCTGTGGCGACAGCAGCACAGGGTGATGAGAGCGACCACAGCGATTCTGATTCTCTCACGATAGCGTAGCCGTGCAGGCCATGAGCCCATGGAGGTGTTTTTTTTCCCAACATCCACACAGGTGGCTGTTGGTGTGCATCCTATCCTCGGACCTCCTGGGTGGCCTCCCCCACCCCCCCTGGCCCCCACATGGCCATTTTTGATTTTTGTTAGTGTGTTGCTTTGTGTGGCTCCCGTGGGCATCCACTGTATTCCGGCTGGGCACATGCAGGTTTGTCCTGAGTTTGGGTTAGATGCTTAGGTTCGTGAGACACACACCCCTCCTGTTTCCCGTTTCCATGGGCTTGCAAAGGGTATGACCAAGTGACAGTGACTTACACAGTGACGTTGGACTCCCATGAGCTGTTTGGGCAGTCTGTAGTCAATACTGTGTAGACATTCCTTGTGTATATTGTTGTTGTATTGTACACTGCATGTTGTAATTATTTATGCTTCTGCTTCCATGTCTCCCTCAAAATTTGCAGGTTCATTCCTCATGTCTTCACAAAGCCATCTACTTTGGAGATGGAGTTCTTGTTGTATGCAGTACACAGACATGTTTTGAAGCCTGCAAGACTACAGTTGGAAGGGGGCGATGTGGTGGCATATTCAGGTTGTAAGCCTACGACTACTCTAACTTAGTACTGTCATGTTTTAGTTATGTTTGAGCTTGTGTAGCTGCATTGTATTGTTGGTAAGTATTTGGTTGTGTGTGTTGTTCAACATTACTGGGAGCATATTGTGTGTGGCCAGTTTCCATTAGGGACACTGTACTTTGTGACACTTGTGTCAGGTTTTCGGGATTGCTTTGTTTGCTCTCACATAGCATGACATGCCATGGTGTGTTGGGTGGTGGTGCTGGGGAGGGGTTGGGTGACATGGCACTGTTCTCATGTTGTATTTTGCAAGGGGGTAATGCATTTAACAGCATATGTGTCTATTGATGACACAGCATTGGTGGTGTTTCTGTAGGTAGGGATGGACACATTGTGACACTTCCAGGTGACCAATCTCAGGCTGGTATGGTTGTGACAGTTGACTGTCCCTTGTGTCATCATTGATTGTCAGCTGGTATGTGGCAGGGCTGTGTGCACTCCACAGGGGTGTGATTCTAAGTGAAGTAATTAGCCACCAGCTGTGTTTGGGCTGCCTCACCCCGTGCCCTTTCCCCTCCCATGCGCAGCAGGCGTGCATGTGGTTGGGGATGCGGGGGCGCCACCATGTCCACCGACAGGCCCCGGCGTGTTGCAACATTGTGCAGGACACATGCTGCCACTATGATTATGCACACTACTGGGGGAGCGTATAACAGCTGCCCGCCAGAACGGTCAAGGGAGCGAAAGCGTGACTTGAGCACTCCGAATGTGCGCTCCACTATGCCCCGGGTTGCAATATGGGCTGTGTTGTATCTTACCTCGGGTGGCGTGGTGGGGTTCCGAATTGGCATGTGGGTGCTCAGAGGGTAGGCACTGTCCCCTGGGGAGGTGGTGATGGTTATCATTAGTAAGGTTGTGACATTACTCAGTATCTGGCATGCATGCATGTGCTGTGGCATTTATACTCACCAAGCAGCCATGTATCGCCATGCCGCCCAGCTTCTAGGTCCCGGTTTAGGGTTGACATTCTGTAAATGAAACTGTCGTGGGTGGACCCTGGATAGTTGGCATATACTGAGGTGATGTAACGCTCACCTGATTCCCACGGAGGCGCTGATCCCGGCTGGGCTGCTATCGTTTCTTCAATTGAGAAGCGTAGAGCTCGGACGACTCTCAGGACTGGGCTTACTCTTATCGAATGTCTGACTTGCAGGGTAAGTTTTCTGCAGGTGGAAGAAAAAGGGTTAATCACCGTTTGATGGGATTCCTTCTCCCACCAATCGCCAGTTTCTCCCACAGCCTAGCTTTCTACTTGTCTCGGCGAGCTCTCACCTTAGGCGTATAAATGCTGAGCTCTCCATCCTGCGTCTGGTGCAGGGGTGCGTGGATTCCAGTTACGTCACTGGATGAGTTCAGTGTTGAGGCTCAAGTCTTTTGCGGCCTTAGTTGTGGCACTGGTGCTGGGATGCCGAAGAGCGATGCCGCCGTTATTGCACGAGCGGATGCCTGTAAGTATACTGTAGTCTATAGGCTTTAAAAGATGGGCACCTCAATAATGTCCCTTTTCCTTTGTTTCAGGCATCGGGATGCTGTGGGCGTAGTTTTCCGTTGCCGCTGCACGTGCCGATGCACGTAAGTATAATGTTCATTGGCCGCTTTTAATGGCACCTCTAATAATGTCCTTTTTCTAGTTTTCAGGTGCCGGAATGCTGCGGTTGATGCGGCCGCTTCTGCGCGTGCAAAAACTGGTAAGTTCAGATGAATGTGACTGCCTTCACCCGAACCCATTTTTAATTATGTCCTTTGCCTTTCAGGTGCAGAGAAGCTGCTGAAGAGAAGGCCGCGGTTAGCTCCGTTGCAATCACGGATGGATCAGGTAAGCAGGCGCGGCTGCGAGCGAGTTGCACTTTTCTAACCTTATGTTTATTCTTTGCAGGTTTTGCCGGTGACTGGATTCCGGGATCTGGTAAGTATTGTTCTGTGTCTTTCTTCATCCACAGGTTGCTGCGCGGAAGCTGAAGATGACTCTGGACCTGGAATGCAGGAGCCGACTCGGTGAGCGTCCTGCTGCTGCTGCAGAATAACGGGAAGCACGTGTTTTCCATCGGGCGTGGTTTAAATAGCAGAGAAGTGCTTCGAGTGTGTGTTCTTCCACCGGTTCCACCCAGGTAAGAAAAGAGTTCCTGAATGGAGGGAATAGTTCCTCCCAGCCCTGATGGCTGGGGACTTCAACCAGACTGGATTGTTCTGGGTAAATATGCAGCATGGTCTGCCTCAGGTAAGTCCACCCAAGCATTATTACACTGTTTATCAATATGAGCCCGGCGCCTATGGCGCCGGGACTGAAACCCTTCATGAGCCTGGCGCCAGGACACGGTCCAAAGGGCCCCTGTACAGTCATGATGGCCAAGACCTGGTGTAAGCAGCGTGACTGCGACACCACCCCCCCACTATGGCACTTGTCCGCTGAAATGATCCAGTGGCCAAAAAGTGCAGTACATTGAGGTCCTTCTCCAGGGGGCTGAGTGCTTGGGAGCAGAGGGTGGGTGATGTGAGGTCATCCTCCCACTCACTGACCAGGTTCAGTATTATGTGAGGTGGAAACCTGTACCTCCCATACACCTGGTCATCAGGCATCCCAAAAAGGCTGGTTCTGGGTGTGAAAATTCTGGGCCTGACTATCCTCCTCCTCCTGCGGTATCCCACGACCACTTCTGCTAGGAACAGTATGTTCATCCTGGCGTCTGAGCTTGCATGTTGTTTGCGCGCACTTTTATGCTCCACGGGTCCACGTACACCTGCTTCCTGCTGGCGTACGTGTTTCCGGATTAGCGTGTCTTTTTTGCCGCGTGCGTGTGGGCGTGCCGCGCATTTGCCTCCTGTACTTCCCTGCCCACCCCAGTAATACACGTACCCGGCTTGCCCAGTCCCAATCGCATGTGAAAATTCCCACGAGCCCCTGAAATAAACGTACCACGCTCGCCCAGGCCCAATCGCGTGTAAAACTTCCTGCGAGCCCCTGAAATACACATACCCCGCTCGCCCAGGCCCAATCGGTGTGTAACTTCCCGCGCACCCCCGAAATGCCCGCTATTTTTGACACAGCAGGTGTCCGTCGCGTACCTCTTTGCACGTCATTTGTCCTAGAGGGCCACAGTATGGGACATTAATCAGAGCTGTATATACGTGCTTTTTGTTAAGGCGTACATTTTTTTAATGCGCAGGGACGCTACCACCTGCCTTAGTGTGGCGAACATGTGTTGATGTACATAGCTGACTTTTGGTTTGTGTCATGAGGTCGCCATTTCACTGCTGGGGGTGGGGGTACAAGGGGACATGAGTGGGGGCCTGCTGGCAGGTGCCCTGCACTGCTGGGGGGGTGGGGGTGCTGGGGGACATGAGTGGGGGCCTGCTGGCAGGTGCCCGTCAGTGCTGGTGGTGCTGGGGGACATGAGTGGGGGCCTGCTGGCAGGTGCCCTGCACTGCTGGGGTGCAAGGGGACATGAGTGGGGGCCTGCTGGCAGGTGTCCTGCACGGCTGGGTGGTGGGGGTGCAAGGGGACATGAGTGGGACATGAGTGGGGGTCTGCTGGCAGGTGTCCTGCACTGCTGGGGGTGGGGGTGCAAGGGGACATGAGTGGGGGCCTGCTGGCAGATGTCCTGCACTGCTGGGGGGTGGGGGTGCAAGGGGACATGAGTGGGACATGAGTGGGGGCCTGCTGGCAGGTGCCCTGCACTGCTGGGGGTGGGGGTGCTGGGGGACATGAGTGGGGGCCTGCTGGCAGGTGCCCTGCACTTCTCGGGGGTGGGGGTTCAAGGGGACACGAGTGGGGGCCTGCTGGCAGGTGCCCTGTACTGCTGGGGGGTGGGGGTGCTGGGGGACATGAGTGGGGGCCTGCTGGCAGGTGTCCTGCACTGCTGGGGGGTGGGGGTGCTGGGGGACATGAGTGGGGGCCAGCTGGCAGGTGCCCTGCACTGCTCGGGGGTGGGGGTGCTGGGGGACATGAGTGGGGGCCCGTTGGCAGGTGCCCCTCAGTGCTGGGGGATGGGGGTGCTGGGGGAATTGAGTGGGGGCCTGCTGCCAGGTGCCCTGCACTGCTGGGGGGTGGGGGTGCTGGGGGACATGAGTGGGGGCCTGCTGGCAGGTGCCCTGCACTGCTGGGGGGTGGGGGTGCAAGGGGACATGAGTGGGGGCCTGCTGGCAGGTGCCCTGCACTGCTGGGAATGCAAGGGGACATGAGTGGGGGCCTGCGGGCAGGTGCCCTGCACTGCTTGGGGATGGGGGTGCAAGGGGACATGAGTGGGACATGAATGGGGGCCTGCTGGCAAGTGCCCTGCACTGCTGGGGGGTGGGGGGTGCAAGGGGACATGAGTGGGACATGTGGGGGCCTGCTGGCAGGTGCCCTGCACTGCTGGGGGTGCTGGGGGACATGAGTAGGGGCCGTCTGGCAGGTGCCCTGCACTGCTGGGGGGTGGGGGTGCTGGGGGACATGAGTGGGACATTAGTGGGGGCCTGCTGGCAGGTGCCCTGCACTGCCGGGGGGTGGGGGTGCTGGGGGACATGCGTGGGGGCCTGCTGGCAGGTGCCCTGCCCTGCTGGGGGGTGGGGGTGCTGGGGGATATGAGTGGGACATTAGTGGGGGCCTGCTGCAAGTGCCCTGCACTGCTGGGGGGTGGGGGTGCAAGGGGACATGAGTGGGACATGAGTAGGGGCCTGCTGGCAGGTGCCCTGCTCTGTTGGGGTGTGGGGGTGCTGGGGACATGAGTGGGGGCCTGCTGGCAGATGCCCTGCACTGCTGGGGGGTGGGGGTGCTGGGGGACATGAGTGGGGGCCTGCTGGCAGGTGCCCTGCACTGCTGGGGGTGGAGGTGCAAGGGGACATGAGTGGGACATGAGTGGGGGCATGCTGGCAGGTGCCCTGCACTGCTGGGGGGTGGGGTGCAAGGGGACATGAGTGGGGGCCTGCTGGCAGGTGCCTGCACTGCTGGGGGTAGGGGTGCTGGGGGACATGAGTAGGGGCCTGCTGGCAGGTGCCTTGCACTGCTGGGGTGCTGGGGGACATGAGTGGGGGCCTGCTGGCAGGTGCCCTGCACTGCTGGGGGGTGGGGGTGCTGGGGGAAATGAGTGGGGGCCTGCTGGCAGGTGCCCCTGACTGCTGGAGGGTGGGGGTGCTGGGGGACATGAGTGGGGGTCTGCTGGCAGGTGCCCTGCACTGCTGGGGGTTAGGATGCAAGGGTACATGAGTGGGGGCGGTCTGGCAGGTGCCCTGCACTGCTGGGGGGTGTGGGTGCTGTGGGACATGAGTGGGGGCCTGCTGGCAGGTGCCCTGCACTGCTGGGGGGTGGGGGTGCTGGGGGACATGCGTGGGGGCCTGTTGGCAGGTGCCCTGCACTGCTGGGGGTGGGGGTGCTGGGGGATATGAGTTGGATATGAGTGGGGGCCTGCTGGCAGGTGCTCTGCACTGCTGGGGGGTGGGGGTGCAAGGGGGCATGAGTGGGACATGAGTAGGGGTCTGCTGGCAGGTGCCCTGCACTGCTGGGTGTGGGGGTGCTGGGGACATGATTGGGGGTCTGCTGGCAGGTACCCTGCACTGCTGGGGGATGGGGGTGCTGGGAGACATGAGTGGGGGCCGGCTGGCAGGTGCCCTGCACTGCTGGGGGGGTGGGGGTGCAAGGGGACATGAGTGGGACATGAGTGGGGGCCTGCTGGTAGGTGCCCTGCACTGCTGGGGGGTGGGGGTGTTGGGGGACATGAGTGGGGGCCTGCTGGCAGGTGCCCTGCACTGCTGGGGGGTAGGGGTGCTGGGGGACATGAGTGGGGGCCTGTTGGCAGGTGCCCTGCACTGCTGGGGGGTGGGGATGCAGGGGGACATGAGGTGGGGCCTGCTGACAGGTGCCCTGCACTGCTAGGGGGTGGGGTCCTGGGGTACATGAGTGGGGGCCTGCTGGCAGGTGGCCCGCACTGCTGGGAGTTGGGGGTGCTGGGGACATAAGTGGGGGCCTGCTGGCAGGTACCCCTGACTGCTGGGGGGTGGGGGTGCTGGGGTACATGAGTGGGGGCCGGTTGGCAGGTGCCCTGCACTGCTGGGGGTTGGGGGTGCTGGGGGACATAAGAGTGGGCCTGCTGGCAGGTACCCCTGACTGCTGGGGGGTGGGGGTGCTGGGGGACATGAGTGGGGGCCTGCTGGCAGGTGCCCTGCACTGCTGGGGGATGGGGGTGCTGGGGGACATGATTGGGGGCCTGCTGGCAGGTGCCCTGCACTGCTGGGGGGTGGGGGTGATGGTGGGGGTGATGGCAGGTGCCCTGCACTGCTAGGGGGTGGGGGTGCAAGGGGACATGAGTGGGGGCCTGCTGGCAGGTGCCCTGCACTGCTGGGGGGTGGGGGTGCAAGGGGACATGAGTGGGGGCCTGCTGGCAGGTCGGGGTGCAAGGGGACATAAGTGGGGGCCTGCTGGCAAGTGCCCTGCACTGCTGGGGGGTGGGGGTGCAAGGGGACATGAGTGGGGGCCTGCTGGCAGGTGCCCTGCACTGCTTGGGGGTGGGGGTGCTGGGGGACATGAGTGGGACATGAGTAGGGGCCTGCTGGCAGGTGCCCTGCACTGCTGGGGTGTGGGGGTCCTGGGTGACATGAATGGGGGCTTGCTGGCAGGTGCCCTGCACTGCTGGGGGGTGGGGGTGCTGGGGGACATGAGTGGGGGCATGCTGGCAGGTGCCCTGCCCTGCTAGGGGATGAGGGTGCAGGGGGACATGAGTGGGAGCCTGCTGGCAGGTGCCCTGCACTGCTGGGGGGTGGGGGTGCTGGGGGACATGAGTGGGGGCCTGCTGGCAGGTACCCTGCACTGCTGGGGGGTGGGGGTGCTGGGGAACATGAGTGGGGGCCTGCTGGCAGGTGCCCTGCGCTGGTGGGGGTGCTGGGGGACATGAGTGGGGGCCTGCTGGCAGGTGCCCTGCACTGCCGGGAGGTGGGGGTGCTGGGGGACATGAGTGGGGGCCTGCTGGCAGGTGCTCTGCACTGCTGGGGGGTGGGGGTGCTGGGGGACGTGGGTGGGGGCCTGCTGGCAGGTGCCCCTCAGTGCTGGGGGATGGGGGTGCTGGGGGACATGAGTGGGGGCCTGCTGGCAGGTGCCCTGCACTGCTGGGGGGTGGGGGTACTGGGGGACATGTGTGGGGGCCTGCTGGCAGGTGCCCTGCGCTGCTGGGCGGTGGGGGTGCAAGGGGAAATAAGTGGGACATGAGTGGGGGCCTGCTGGCAGGTGCCCTGCACTGCTGGGGGCTGGGGATGCAAGGGGACATGAGTGGGGGCCTGCTGGCAGGTGCCCTGCACTGCTGGGGGGTGGGGGCGCTAGGGGACATGAGTGGGGGCCTGCTGGCAGGTGCCCTGCACTGCTGGGGGGTGGGGGTGCAAGGGGACATGAGTGGGACATGAATGGGGGCCTGCTGGCAGGTGCCCTGCACTGCTGGGGGTGCAAGGGGACATGAGTGGGGGCCTGCGGGCAGGTGCCCTACACTGCTGGGGGGTGGGGGTGCAAGGGGACATGAGTGGGGGCCTGCTGGCAGGTGCCTGCACTGCTGGGGGGTGGGGGTGCAAGGGGACATGAGTGGGGGCCTGCTGGCAGGTGCCTGCACTGCTGGGGGCTGGGGGCACTGGGGGACATGAGTGGGGGCCGTCTGGCAGGTACCCTGCACTGCTGGGGGATGGGGGTGCTGGGGGACATGAGTGGGACATGAATGGGGACCTGCTGGCAGGTGCCCTGCACTGCTGGGGGGTGGGGGTGCAAGGGGACATGAGTGGGGGCCTGCTGGCAGGTGCCTGCACTGCTGGGGGCTGGGGGCACTGGGGGACATGAGTGGGGGCCGTCTGGCAGGTACCCTGCACTGCTGGGGGATGGGGGTGCTGGGGGACATGAGTGGGACATGCGTGGGGGCCTGCTGGCAGGTGGGGGTGCTGGGGGACATGCGTGGGGGCCTGCTGGCAGGTGCCCTGCACTGCTGGGGGGTGGGGGTGCAAGGGGACATGAGTGGGACATGAGTAGGGGCCTGCTGGCAGGTGCCCTGCACTGCTGGGGTGTGGGGGTGCTGGAGACATGAGTGGGGGCCTGCTGGCAGGTGCCCTGCACTGCTGGGGGTGGGGGTGCTGGGGGACATGAGTGGGGGCCTGCTGGCAGGTGCCCTGCACTGCCTGGGGGGTGGAGGTGCAAGGGGACATGAGTGGGACATGAGTGGGGGCCTGCTGGCAGGTGCCCTGCACTGCTGGGGGGTGGGGGTGTGAGGGGACACGAGTGGGACATGAGTAGGGGCCTGCTGGCAGGTGCCTGCACTGCTGGGGGGTGGGGATGCAGGGGGACATGAGGTGGGGCCTGCTGGCAGGTGCCCTGCACTGCTAGGGGGTGGGGTGCTGGGGTACATGAGTGGGGGCCTGCTGGCAGGTGCCCTGCACTGCTGGGGGGGTGGGGGTGCTGGGGGACATGAGTGGGTGCCGTCTGGCAGGTACCCTGCACTGCTGGGGGTGCTGGGGGACATGAGTGGGACATGCGTGGGGGCCTGCTGGCAGGTGGGGTTGCTGGGGGACATGCGTGGGGGCCTGCTGGCAGGTGCCCATCACTGCCGGGGAGTGGGGGTGCAAGGGGCCATGAGTGGGACTTGAGTAGGGGCCTGCTGGCAGGTGCCTGCACTGCTGGGGAGTGGGGGTGCTGGGGGACATGAGTGGGGGCCTGCTGGCAGGTGCCCTGCACTGCTGGGGGGGTGGGGGTGCTGGGGGACATGAGTGGGTGCCTGCTGGCAGGTGCCCTGCACTGCTGGGGGGTGGGGGTGCTGGGGGACATGAGTGGGGGCCTGCTGGCAGATGCCCCTGACTGCTGGGGGGTGGGGGTGCTGGGGGACATGAGTGGGGGCCTGCTGGCAGGTGCCCTGCACTGCTGGGGGGTGGGGATGCAAAAGGACATGAGTGGGGGCGGTCTGGCAGGTGCCCTGTACTATTGGGGGATGGGGGTGCTGGGGGACATGAGTGGGACATGAGTGGGGGAGTGCTGGCAGGTGCCCTGCACTGCTGGGGGGTGGGGGTGCTGGGGGACATGTGTGGGGGCCTGCTGGCAGGTGCCCTGCACTGCTGGGGGGTGGGGGTGCTGGGGGATATGAGTGGGACATGCGTGGGGGCCTGCTGGCAGGTGCCCTGCACTGCTGGGGGGTGGGGGTGCAAGGGGAAATGAGTGGGGGTCTGCTGGCAGGTACCCTGCACTGCTGGGGGTGGGGGTACTGGGAGACATGAGTGGGGGCCTGCTGGCAGGTGCCCTGCACTGCTGGGGGGTGGGGGTGCAAGGGGACATGAGTGGGACATGAGTGGGGGCCTGCTGGTAGGTGCCCTGCACTGCTGGGGGGTGGGGGTGCTGGGGGACATGAGTGGGAGCCTGCTGGCAGGTGCCCTGCACTGCTGGGGGGTGGGGGTGCTGGGGGACATGAGTGGGGGCCTGCTGGCAGGTGCCCTGCACTGCTGGGGGTGGGGGTGCTGGTGGACATGAGTGGGGGCCTGCTGGCAGGTGCCCTGCACTGCTGGGGGTGCTAGGGGACATGAGTGCGGGCCTGCTGGTAGGTGCCCTGCACTGCTGGGGGTGCTGGGGGACATGAGTGGGGGCCTGCTGGCAGGTGCCCTGCACTGCCGGGAGGTGGGGGTGCTGGGGGACATGAGTGGGGGCCTGCTGGCAGGTGCTCTGCACTGCTGGGGGGTGGGGGTGCTGGGGGACGTGGGTGGGGGCCTGCTGGCAGGTGCCCCTCAGTGCTGGGGGATGGGGGTGCTGGGGGACATGAGTGGGGGCCTGCTGGCAGGTGCCCTGCACTGCTGGGGGGTGGGGGTACTGGGGGACATGTGTGGGGGCCTGCTGGCAGGTGCCCTGCGCTGCTGGGCGGTGGGGGTGCAAGGGGAAATAAGTGGGACATGAGTGGGGGCCTGCTGGCAGGTGCCCTGCACTGCTGGGGGCTGGGGATGCAAGGGGACATGAGTGGGGGCCTGCTGGCAGGTGCCCTGCACTGCTGGGGGGTGGGGGCGCTAGGGGACATGAGTGGGGGCCTGCTGGCAGGTGCCCTGCACTGCTGGGGGGTGGGGGTGCAAGGGGACATGAGTGGGACATGAGTGGGGGCCTGCTGGCAGGTGCCCTGCACTGCTGGGGGTGCAAGGGGACATGAGTGGGGGCCTGCGGGCAGGTGCCCTGCACTGCTGGGGGGTGGGGGTGCAAGGGGACATGAGTGGGACATGAATGGGGACCTGCTGGCAGGTGCCCTGCACTGCTGGGGGGTGGGGGTGCAAGGGGACATGAGTGGGGGCCTGCTGGCAGGTGCCTGCACTGCTGGGGGCTGGGGGCACTGGGGGACATGAGTGGGGGCCATCTGGCAGGTATCCTGCACTGCTGGGGGATGGGGGTGCTGGGGGACATGAGTGGGACATGCGTGGGGGCCTGCTGGCAGGTGGGGGTGCTGGGGGACATGCGTGGGGGCCTGCTGGCAGGTGCCCTGCACTGCTGGGGGGTGGGGGTGCAAGGGGACATGAGTGGGACATGAGTAGGGGCCTGCTGGCAGGTGCCCTGCACTGCTGGGGTGTGGGGGTGCTGGAGACATGAGTGGGGGCCTGCTGACAGGTGCCCTGCACTGCTGGGGGTGGGGGTGCTGGGGGACATGAGTGGGGGCCTGCTGGCAGGTGCCCTGCACTGCCTGGGGGGTGGAGGTGCAAGGGGACATGAGTGGGACATGAGTGGGGGCCTGCTGGCAGGTGCCCTGCACTGCTGGGGGGTGGGGGTGTGAGGGGACACGAGTGGGACATGAGTAGGGGCCTGCTGGCAGGTGCCTGCACTGCTGGGGAGAGGGGGTGCTGGGGGACATGAGTGGGGGCCTGCTGGCAGGTGCCCTGCACTGCTGGGGGGGTGGGGGTGCTGGGGGACATGAGTGGGTGCCGTCTGGCAGGTACCCTGCACTGCTGGGGGTGCTGGGGGACATGAGTGGGACATGCGTGGGGGCCTGCTGGCAGGTGGGGGTGCTGGGGGACATGCGTGGGGGCCTGCTGGCAGGTGCCCATCACTGCCGGGGAGTGGGGGTGCAAGGGGCCATGAGTGGGACTTGAGTAGGGGCCTGCTGGCAGGTGCCCTGCACTGCTGGGGGGTGGGGGTGTGAGGGGACACGAGTGGGACATGAGTAGGGGCCTGCTGGCAGGTGCCTGCACTGCTGGGGAGTGGGGGTGCTGGGGGACATGAGTGGGGGCCTGCTGGCAGGTGCCCTGCACTGCTGGGGGGGTGGGGGTGCTGGGGGACATGAGTGGGTGCCTGCTGGCAGGTGCCCTGCACTGCTGGGGGGTGGGGTTGCTGGGGGACATGAGTGGGGGCCTGCTGGCAGATGCCCCTGACTGCTGGGGGGTGGGGGTGCTGGGGGACATGAGTGGGGGCCTGCTGGCAGGTGCCCTGCACTGCTGGGGGGTGGGGATGCAAAAGGACATGAGTGGGGGCGGTCTGGCAGGTGCCCTGTACTATTGGGGGATGGGGGTGCTGGGGGACATGAGTGGGACATGAGTGGGGGAGTGCTGGCAGGTGCCCTGCACTGCTGGGGGGTGGGGGTGCTGGGGGACATGTGTGGGGGCCTGCTGGCAGGTGCCCTGCACTGCTGGGGGGTGGGGGTGCTGGGGGATATGAGTGGGACATGAGTGGGGGCCTGCTGGCAGGTGCCCTGCACTGCTGGGGGGTGGGGGTGCAAGGGGAAATGAGTGGGGGTCTGCTGGCAGGTACCCTGCACTGCTGGGGGGTGGGGGTACTGGGAGACATGAGTGGGGGCCTGCTGGCAGGTGCCCTGCACTGCTGGGGGGTGGGGGTGCAAGGGGACATGAGTGGGACATGAGTGGGGGCCTGCTGGTAGGTGCCCTGCACTGCTGGGGGGTGGGGGTGCTGGGGGACATGAGTGGGAGCCTGCTGGCAGGTGCCCTGCACTGCTGGGGGGTGGGGGTGCTGGGGGACATGAGTGGGGGCCTGCTGGCAGGTGCCCTGCACTGCTGGGGGTGGGGGTGCTGGTGGACATGAGTGGGGGCCTGCTGGCAGGTGCCCTGCACTGCTGGGGGGTGGGGATGCAGGGGGACATGAGGTGGGGCCTGCTGGCAGGTGCCCTGCACTGCTAGGGGGTGGGGTGCTGGGGTACATGAGTGGGGGCCTGCTGGCAGGTGGCCTGCACTGCTGGGGGTTGGGGGTGCTGGGGGACATGTGTGGGGGCCTGCTGGCAGGTGCCCTGCACTGCCTGGGGGGTGGAGGTGCAAGGGGACATGAGTGGGACATGAGTGGGGGCCTGCTGGCAGGTGCCCTGCACTGCTGGGGGGTGGGGGTGTGAGGGGACACGAGTGGGACATGAGTAGGGGCCTGCTGGCAGGTGCCTGCACTGCTGGGGAGTGGGGGTGCTGGGGGACATGAGTGGGGGCCTGCTGGCAGGTGCCCTGCACTGCTGGGGGGGTGGGGGTACTGGGAGACATGAGTGGGGGCCTGCTGGCAGGTGCCCTGCACTGCTGGGGGGTGGGGGTGCAAGGGGACATGAGTGGGACATGAGTGGGGGCCTGCTGGTAGGTGCCCTGCACTGCTGGGGGGTGGGGGTGCTGGGGGACATGAGTGGGAGCCTGCTGGCAGGTGCCCTGCACTGCTGGGGGTGCTGGTGGACATGAGTGGGGGCCTGCTGGCAGGTGCCCTGCACTGCTGGGGGGTGGGGATGCAGGGGGACATGAGGTGGGGCCTGCTGGCAGGTGCCCTGCACTGCTAGGGGGTGGGGTGCTGGGGTACATGAGTGGGGGCCTGCTGGCAGGTGGCCTGCACTGCTGGGGGTTGGGGGTGCTGGGGGACATGTGTGGGGGCCTGCTGGCAGGTGCCCTGCACTGCCTGGGGGGTGGAGGTGCAAGGGGACATGAGTGGGACATGAGTGGGGGCCTGCTGGCAGGTGCCCTGCACTGCTGGGGGGTGGGGGTGTGAGGGGACACGAGTGGGACATGAGTAGGGGCCTGCTGGCAGGTGCCTGCACTGCTTGGGAGTGGGGGTGCTGGGGGACATGAGTGGGGGCCTGCTGGCAGGTGCCCTGCACTGCTGGGGGGGTGGGGGTGCTGGGGGACATGAGTGGGTGCCTGCTGGCAGGTGCCCTCCACTGCTGGGGGGTGGGGGTGCTGGGGGACATGAGTGGGGGCCTGCTGGCAGATGCCCCTGACTGCTGGGGGGTGGGGGTGCTGGGGGACATGAGTGGGGGCCTGCTGGCAGGTGCCCTGCACTGCTGGGGGGTGGGGATGCAAAAGGACATGAGTGGGGGCGGTCTGGCAGGTGCCCTGTACTATTGGGGGATGGGGGTGCTGGGGGACATGAGTGGGACATGAGTGGGGGAGTGCTGGCAGGTGCCCTGCACTGCTGGGGGTTGGGGGTGCTGGGGGACATGTGTGGGGGCCTGCTGGCAGGTGCCCTGCACTGCTGGGGGGTGGGGGTGCTGGGGGATATGAGTGGGACATGAGTGGGGGCCTGCTGGCAGGTGCCCTGCACTGCTGGGGGGTGGGGGGGTGGGGGTGCAAGGGGAAATGAGTGGGGGTCTGCTGGCAGGTACCCTGCACTGCTGGGGGGTGGGGGTACTGGGAGACATGAGTGGGGGCCTGCTGGCAGGTGCCCTGCACTGCTGGGGGGTGGGGGTGCAAGGGGACATGAGTGGGACATGAGTGGGGGCCTGCTGGTAGGTGCCCTGCACTGCTGGGGGGTGGGGGTGCTGGGGGACATGAGTGGGAGCCTGCTGGCAGGTGCCCTGCACTGCTGGGGGGTGGGGGTGCTGGGGGACATGAGTGGGGGCCTGCTGGCAGGTGCCCTGCACTGCTGGGGGTGGGGGTGCTGGTGGACATGAGTGGGGGCCTGCTGGCAGGTGCCCTGCACTGCTGGGGGGTGGGGATGCAGGGGGACATGAGTGGGGGCCTGCTGGCAGGTGGCCTGCACTGCTGGGGGTTGGGGGTGCTGGGGGACATAAGTGGGGGCCTGCTGGCAGGTACCCCTGACTGCTGGGGGGTGGGGTGCTGGGGTCCATGAGTGGGGGCCTGCTGGCAGGTGCCCTGCACTGCTGGGGGTTGGGGGTGCTGGGGGACATAAGTGGGGGCCTGCTGGCAGGTACCCCTGACTGCTGGGGGGTGGGGGTGCTGGGGGACATGAGTGGGGGCATGCTGGCAGGTGGCCTGCACTGCTGGGGGGGTGTTGGGGGACATGAGTGGGGGCCTGCTGGCAGGTGCCCCTCAGTGCTGGGGGATGGGGGTGCTGGGGGACATGATTGGGGGCCTGCTGGCAGGTGCCCTGCACTGCTGGGGGGTGGGGGTGATGGCGGGGGTGATGGCAGGTGCCCTGCACTGCTAGGGGGTGGGGGTGCAAGGGGACATGAGTGGGGGCCTGCTGGCAGGTGTCCTGCACTGCTGGGGGGTGGAGGTGCAAGGGGACATGATTGGGGGCCTGCTGGCAGGTGCCCTGCACTGCTGGGGGGTGGGGGTGCAAGGGGACATGAGTGGGGGCCTGCTGACAGGTGCCCTGCTCTGCTGGGGGGTGGGGGTGCTGGGGGACATGTTTGGGGGCCTGCTGGCAGGTGGGGGTGCAAGGGGACATAAGTGGGGGCCTGCTGGCAAGTGCCCTGCACTGCTGGGGGTTGGGGTGCTGGGGGACATGGGTGGGGGCCTGCTGGCAGGTGCCCCTCAGTGCTGGGGGGTGGGGGTGCTGGGGGACATGAGTGGGGGCCTGCTGGCAGGTGCCCTGCCCTGCTGGGGGGTGGGGGTACTGGGGGACATGTGTGGGGGCCTGCTGGCAGGTGCCCTGCACAGCTGGGGGGTGGGGGTGCAAGGGGACATAAGTGGGACATGAGTGGGGGCCTGCTGGCAGGTGCCCTGCACTGCTGGGGGTGCAAGGGGTCATGAGTGGGGGCCTGCTGTCAGGTGCCGTGCACTGCTGGGGGTGGGGGTGCTGGGGGACATGAGTGGGGGCCGTCTAGCAGGTGCCCTGCACGCCTGGGGGGTGGGGGTGCTGGGGGACATGAGTGGGACATGAGTGGGGGCCTGCTGGCAGGTACCCTGCACTGCTGGGGGGTGGGGGTGCTGGGGGACCTGAGTGGGGGCCTGCTGGCAGGTGCCCCTCAGTGCTGGGGGATGGGGGTGCTGGGGGACATGATTGGGGGCCTGCTGGCAGGTGCCCTGCACTGCTGGGGGGTGGGGGTGATGGCGGGGGTGATGGCAGGTGCCCTGCACTGCTAGGGGGTGGGGGTGCAAGGGGACATGAGTTGGGGCCTGCTGGCAGGTGTCCTGCACTGCTGGGGGGTGGAGGTGCAAGGGGACATGATTGGGGGCCTGCTGGCAGGTACCCCGCACTGCTGGGGGGTGGGGGTGCAAGGGGACATGAGTGGGGGCCTGCTGACAGGTGCCCTGCTCTGCTGGGGGGTGGGAGTGCTGGGGGACATGTTTGGGGGCCTGCTGGCAGGTGGGGGTGCAAGGGGACATAAGTGGGGGCCTGCTGGCAAGTGCCCTGCACTGCTGGGGGGTGGGGTGCTGGGGGACATGGGTGGGGGCCTGCTGGCAGGTGCCCCTCAGTGCTGGGGGGTGGGGGTGCTGGGGGTCATGAGTGGGGGCCTGCTGGCAGGTGCCCTGCACTGCTGGGGGGTGGGGGTACTGGGGGACATGTGTGGGGGCCTGCTGGCAGGTGCCCTGCACAGCTGGGGGGTGGGGGTGCAAGAGGACATAAGTGGGACATGAGTGGGGGCCTGCTGGCAGGTGCCCTGCACTGCTGGGGGTGCAAGGGGTCATGAGTGGGGGCCTGCTGGCAGGTGCCCTGCACTGCTGGGGGGTGGGGTGCAAGGGGACATGAGTGGGGGCCTGCTGTCAGGTGCCGTGCACTGCTGGGGGTGGGGGTGCTGGGGGACATGAGTGGGGGCCGTCTGGCAGGTGCCCTGCACTGCTGGGGGGTGGGGGTGCTGGGGGATGGGGGTGCTGGGGGACATGATTGGGGACCTGCTGGCAGGTGCCCTGCACTGCTGGGGGTTGGGGGTGATGGCGGGGGTGATGGCAGGTGCCCTGCACTGCTAGGGGGTGGGGGTGCAAGGGGACATGAGTGGGACATGAGTGGGGGCCTGCTGGCAGGTGCCCTGCACTGCTGGGGGGTGGGGGTGCAAGGGGAAATAAGTGGGAGATGAATGGGGGCCTGCTGGCAGGAGCCCTGCACTGCTGGGGGCTGGGGTGGAAGGGGACATGAGTGGGGGCCTGCTGGCAGGTGCCCTGCACTGCTGGGGGGTGGGGGTGCTAGGGGACATGAGTGGGGGCCTGCTGTAAGGTGCTGTGCACTTCAGGGGGGTGGGGGTGCTGGGGGACATGAGTGGGGGCCGTCTGGCAAGTGCCCTGCACTGCTGGGGGGTGGGGGTGCTGGTGGACATGAGTGGGACATGAGTGGGGGCCTGCTGGCAGGTACCCTGCACTGCTGGGGGGTGGGGGTGCTGGGGGACATGAGTGGGGGCCTGTTGGCAGGTGCCCTGCACTGCTGGGGGGGGTGGGGGTGCTGGGAGACATGAGTGGGACATTAGTGGGGGACTGCTGGCAGGTGCCCTGCACTGCTGGGGGGTGGGGGTGCTGGGGGACATGAGTGGGGGCGTGCTGGCAGGTGTCCTGCACTGCTGGGGGTGCAAGGGGACATGAGTGGGGGCCTGCTGGCAGGTGCCCTGCACTGCTGGCGGTGGGGGTGCAAGGGGACATGAGTGGGACATGAGTGGGGGCCTGCTGGCAGGTGCCCTGCACTGCTGGGGGGTGGCGGTGCTGGGGGACATGAGTGGGGGCCTGCTGGCAGGTGCTCTGCACTGCTGGGGGGTGGGGGTGCTGGGGGACATGAGTGGGACATGAGTGGGGGCCTGCTGGCAGGTGCCCTGCACTGCTGGGGGGTGGGGGTGCTGGGGACATAAGTGGGGGCCTGCTGGCAGGTGCCCCTGACTGCTGGGGGGTGGGGGTACTGGGGGACATGAGTGGGGCCTGCTGGCAGGTGCCCTGCACTGATGGGGAGTGGGGGTGCAAGGGGACATGAGTGGGGGCCTGCTGGCAGCTGCCCTGCACTGCTGGGGGGTGGAGTGCTGGGTTACATGTGGGGGCCTGCTGGCAGGTGCCCTGTACTGCTGGGGGTTGGGGGTGCTGGGGGACATAAGTGGGGGCCTGCTGGCAGGTGCCCCTCAGTGCTGGGGGATGGGGGTGCTGGGGGACATGAGTGGGACATGTTTGGGGGCCTGCTGGCAGGTGCCCTGCACTGCTGTGGGGTGGAGGCGCAAGGGGACATGAGTGGGACATGATTGGGGGCCTGCTGGCAGGTGCCCTGCACTGCTGGGGGTGGGGGTGCTGGCAGGTGCCCTGCACTGCTAGGGGGTGGGGGTGCAAGGGGACATGAGTGGGACATGATTGGGGGACTTCAGGCAGGTGCCCTGCACTGCTGGGGGTGCTGGGGGACATGAGTGGGGCCTGCTGGCAGGTGCCCTGCACTGCTGGGGGTGGGGGTGCTGGGGGACATGAGTGGGGGCCTGCTGGCAGGTGCCCTGCACTGCTGGTGGTGGGGATACTGGGGGACATTATTGGGGGCCTGCTGGCAGGTGGGGGTGCAAGGGGACATGAGTGGGGGCCTGCTGGCAAGTGCCCTGCACAGCTGGGGGTTGGGGGTGCACGGGGACATGAGTGTGGGCCTGCTGGCAGGTGCCCTGCACTGCTGGGGTGTGGGGTGCTGGGGGACATGAGTGGGGGCCTGCTGGCAGGTACCCCTGACTGCTGGGGGGTGGGGGTGCTGGGGTACATGAGTGGGGGCCTGCTGGCAGGTGCCCTGCACTGCTGGGGGTTGGGGGCGCTGGGGGACATAAGTGGGGGCCTGCTGGCAGGTACCCCTGACTGCTGGGGTGTGGGGGTGCTGCGGGACATGAGTGGGGGCCTGCTGGCAGGTGCCCTGCATTGCTGGGGGGGTGCTGGGGGACATGGGTGGGGGCCTGCTGGCAGGTGCCCTGCACTGCTGGGGGGTGCGGGTGATGGCGGGGGTGATGGCAGGTGCCCTGCACTGCTAGGGGGTGGGGGTGCAAGGGGACATGAGTGGGACATGAGTGGGGGCCTGCTGGCAGGTGCCCTGCACTGCTGGGGGGTGGAGGTCCAAGGGGACATGATTGGGGGCCTGCTGGCAGGTGCCCTGCACTGCTGGGGGGTGGGGGTGCAAGGGGACATGAGTGGGGGCCTGCTGACAGGTGCCCTGCACTGCTGGGGGGTGGGGGTGCTGGAGGACATGTTTGGGGGCCTGCTGGCAGGTGGGGGTGCAAGGGGACATAAGTGGGGGCCTGCTGGCAAGTGCCCTGCACTGCTGCGGGGTGGGGTTGCAAGGGGACATGAGTGGGGGCCTGCTGGGAGGTGCCCTGCACTGCTTGGGGGGTGGGGGTGCTGGGGGACATGAGTGGGACATGAGTAGGGGCCTGCTGGCAGGTGCCCTGCACTGCTGGGGTGTGGGGGTGCTGGGGGACATGAATGGGGGCCTGCTGGCAGGTGGGGGTGCAAGGGGACATGAGTGGGGGCCTGCTGGCAAGTGCCCTGCACTGATGGGAGGTGGGGGTGCAAGAGGACATGAGTGGGGGCCTGCTGGCAGGTGTCCTGCACTGCTTGGGGGTGGGGGTTATGGGGGACCTGAGTGTGGGCTGTCTGGCAGGTGCCCTGCACTGCTGGGGGGTGGGGGTGCTGGGGGACATGAGTGGGGGCCTGCTGGCAGGTGCCCTGCACTGCTGTGGGGTGGAGGCGCAAGGGGACATGAGTGGGACATGATTGGGGGCCTGCTGGCAGGTGCCCTGCACTGCTGGGGGTGGGGGTGCTGGCAGGTGCCCTGCACTGCTAGGGGGTGGGGGTGCAAGGGGACATGAGTGGGACATGATTGGGGGACTTCAGGCAGGTGCCCTGCACTGCTGGGGGTGCTGGGGGACATGAGTGGGGCCTGCTGGCAGGTGCCCTGCACTGCTGGGGGGTGGGGGTGCTGGGGGACATGAGTGGGGGCCTGCTGGCAGGTGCCCTGCACGGTTGCCAGTCAATTCGTCGAAAAAAATTGGTCGACCAGACAAATGGTCGAATCAAATTGGTCGAAAACCATTTCGTCGAATTTTTTTTTTTTTCTATTTTAACCCTTTTTTTTTTTTTTTTTGGGGGGGTCCCCCCCCAACCCCCTTTTTTTCTCTAAAAACCCATTTTTTAACAAAACGAAAACCCAAAAAATAAATATATAAATAAAATTTTTTTTTCGACGAAATGGTTTTCGACCAAATTGCGTCGACCAAATTGCAGTCGACCAGTTTTTTTTCGACGAGTTGACTGGACACCGCCCTGCACTGCTTGAGGGTGGGGTGCTGGGGGACATGAGTGGGGGCCATCTGGCAGGTACCCTGCACTGCTGGGGGGTGGGGGTGCTTGGGGACATGAGTAGTGGCCTGCTGGAAGATGCCCTGCCCTGCTGCGGGGTGGGGGTGCTGGGGGACATGATTGGGGGCCTGCTGGCAGGTGGGGGTGCAAGGGGACATGAGTGGGGGCCTGCTGGCAAGTGCCCTGCACTGATGGGAGGTGGGGGTGCAAGGGGACATGAGTGGGGGCCTGCTGGCAGGTGTCCTGCACTGCTTGCGGGTGGGGGTTATGGGGGACCTGCGTGTGGGCTGTCTGGCAGGTGCCCTGCACTGCTGGGGGGTGGGGGTGCTGGGGGACATGAGTGGGGGCCTGCTGGCAGGTGCCTTGCACTGCTGGTGGTGGGGATACTGGGGGACATTATTGGGGGCCTGCTGGCAGGTGGGGGTGCAAGGGGACATGAGTGGGGGCCTGCTGGCAAGTGCCCTGCACAGCTGGGGGTTGGGGGTGCACGGGGACATGAGTGGGGGCCTGCTGGCAGGTGCCCTGCACTGCTGGGGTGTGGGGTGCTGGGGGACATGAGTGGGGGCCTGCTGGCAGGTACCCCTGACTGCTGGGGGGTGGGGGTGCTGGGGGACATGAGTGGGGGTCTGCTGGCAGGTGCCCTGCACTGCTGGGGGTGGGGGTGCTGGGGGACATGAGTGGGGGCCTGCTGGCAGGTGCCCTGCACTGCTGGGGGGTGGGGATGCAGGGGGACATGAGGTGGGGCCTGCTGGCAGGTGCCCTGCACTGCTAGGGGCTGGGGTGCTGGGGTACATGAGTGGGGGCCTGCTGCCCGGTGGCTTGCACTGCTGGGGGTTGGGGGTGCTGGGGGACATAAGTGGGAGGCTGCTGGCAGGTACCCCTGACTGCTGGGGGGTGGGGGTGCTGGGGTACATGAGTGGGGGCCTGCTGGCAGGTGCCCTGCACTGCTGGGGGTTGGGGGTGCTGGGGGACATAAGTGGGGGCCTGCTGGCAGGTACCCCTGACTGCTGGGGGGTGGGGTGCTGGAGGACATGAGTGGGGCCTGCTGGCAGGTGCCCTGCACTGCTGGGGGGATGCTGGGGGACATGAGTGGGGTACTGCTGACAGGTGCCCCTCAGTGCTGGGGGATGGGGGTGCTGGGGGACATGATTGGGGACCTGCTGGCAGGTGCCCTGCACTGCTGGCGGGTGGGGGTGATGGCGGGGGTGATGGAAGGTGCCCTGCACTGCTAGGGGGTGGGGGTGCAAGGGGACATGAGTTGGACATGAGTGGGGGTCTGCTGGCAGGTGCCCTGCACTGCTGGGGGGGTGGAGGTGCAAGGGGACATGATTGGGGGCCTGCTGGCAGGTGCCCTGCACTGCTGGGGGGTGGGGGTGCAAGGGGACATGAGTGGGGGCCTGCTGACAGGTGCCCTGCACTGCTGGGGGGTGGGGGTGCTGGGGGACATGTTTGGGGGCCTGCTGGCAGGTGGGGGTGCAAGGGGACATAAGTGGGGGCCTGCTGGCAAGTGCCCTGCACTGCTGGGGGTGGGGGCACAAGGGGACATGAGTGGGGGCCTGCTGGAAGGTTCCCTGCACTGCTGGGGGGTGGGGGTGCTGGGGGACATGAGTGGGGGCCTGCTGGCAGGTGCCCTGCACTGCTGGGGGGTGGGGGTGCTGGGGGCCATGAGTGGGACATGAGTAGGGGCCTGCTGGCAGGTGCCCTGTACTGCTGGGGTGTGGGGGTTCTGGGGGACATGAGTGGGGGCCTGCTGGCAGGTGCCCTGCACTGCTGGGGGGTGGGGGTGCTGGGGGACATGAGTGGGGGCCTGCTGGCAGGTGCCCTGCCCTGCTGGGGGGTGGGGTGCAGGGGGACATGAGTGGGAGCCTGCTGGCAGGTGCCCTGCACTGCTGGGGGGTGGGGGTGCTGGGGGACATGAGTGGGGGCCTGCTGGCAGGTGCCCTGCACTGCTGGGGGGTGGGGGTGCTGGGGGCCATGAGTGGGACATGAGTAGGGGCCTGCTGGCAGGTGCCCTGTACTGCTGGGGTGTGGGGGTTCTGGGGGACATGAGTGGGGGCCTGCTGGCAGGTGCCCTGCACTGCTGGGGGGTGGGGGTGCTGGGGGACATGAGTGGGGGCCTGCTGGCAGGTGCCCTGCCCTGCTGGGGGGTGGGGTGCAGGGGGACATGAGTGGGAGCCTGCTGGCAGGTGCCCTGCACTGCTGGGGGGTGGGGGTGCTGGGGGACATGAGTGGGGGCCTGCTGGCAGGTGCCCTGCACTGCTGGGGGGTGGGGGTGCTGGGGGACATGAGTGGGGGCCTGCTGGCTGGTGCCCTGCACTGCTGGGGGGTGGCGGTGCTGGGGCACATGAGTGGGGGCCTGCTGGCAGGTGCCCTGCACTGCTGGGGGTGCTGGGTGACATGAGTGGGGGCCTGCTGGCAGGTGACCTGCACTGCTGGGGGTGGGGGTGCTGGGGGACATGAGTGGGGGCCTGCTGGCAGGTACCCTGCACTGCTGGGGGGTGGGGGTGCTGGGGGATGGGGGTGCTGGGGGACATGAGTGGGGGCCTGCCGGCAGGTGCCCTGCACTGCTGGGGCTGGGGTTACTGGGGGACATGTGTGGGGGCCTGCTGGCAGGTGCCCCTCAGTGCTGGGGGATGGGGGTGCTGGGGGACATGATTGGGGGCATGCTGGCAGGTGCCCTGCACTGCTGGGGGGTGGGGGTGATGGCGGGGGTGATGGCAGGTGTCCTGCACTGCTAGGGGGTGGGGGTGCAAGGGGACATGAGTGGGACATGAGTGGGGGCCTGCTGGCAGGTGCCCTGCACTGCTGGGGGGTGGAGGTGCAAGGGGACATGATTGGGGGCCTGCTGGCAGGTGCCCTGCACTGTTGGGGGGTGGGGGTGCAATGGGACATGAGTGGGGGCCTGCTGACGGGTGCCCTGCACTGCTGGGGGGTGGGGGTGCTGGAGGACATGTTTGGGGGCCTGCTGGCAGGTGGGGGTGCAAGGGGACATAAGTGGGGGCCTGCTGGGAGGTGCCCTGCACTGCTTGGGGGGTGGGGGTGCTGGGGGACATGAGTGGGACATGAGTAGGGGCCTGCTGGCAGGTGCCCTGCACTGCTGGGGTGTGGGGGTCCTGGGGGACATGAATGGGGGCTTGCTGGTAGGTGCCCTGCACTGCTGGGGGGTGGGGGTGCTGGGGGACATGAGTGGGGGCCTGCTGGCAGGTGCCCTGCCCTGCTAGGGGTGGGGGTGCAGGGGGACATGAGTGGGAGCCTGCTGGCAGGTGCCCTGCACTGCTGGGGGGTGGGGGTGCTGGGGGACATGAGTGGGGGCCTGATGGCAGGTGCCCTGCCCTGCTAGGGGGTGGGGGTGCAGGGGGACATGAGTGGGAGCCTGCTGGCAGTTGCCCTGCACTGCTGTGGTGTGGGGGTGCTAGGGGACATGAGTGGGGGCCTGCTGGCAGGTACCCTGCACTGCTGGGGGGTGGGGGTGCTGGGGGACATGAGTGGGGGCCTGCTGGCAGGTGCCCTGCACTGGTGGGGGTGCTGGGGGACATGAGTGGGGGCCTGCTGGCAGGTGCCCTGCACTGCTGGGGGTGCTAGGGGACATTGGTGGGGGCCTGCTGGTAGGTGCCCTGCACTGCTGGGGGTGCTGGGGGACATGAGTGGGGGCCTGCTGGGAGGTGCCCTGCACTGCTGGGGGGTGGGGGTGCTGGGGGACATGGGTGGGGGACTGCTGGCAGGAGCCCCTCAGTGCTGGGGGATGGGGGTGCTGGGGGACATGAGTGGGGGCCTGCTGGCAGGTGCCCTGCACTGCTGGGGGGTGGGGTACTGGGGGACATGTGTGGGGGCCTGCTGGCAGGTGCCCTGCACTGCTGGGCGGTGGGGGTGCAAGGGGAAATAAGTGGGACATGAGTGGGGGCCTGCTGGCAGGTGCCCTGCACTGCTGGGGGCTGGGGGTGCAAGGAGACATGAGTGGGGGGCTGCTGGCAGGTGCCCTGCACTTCTGGGGAGTGGGGGTGCTAGGGGACATGAGTGGGGGCCTGCTGGCAGGTGCCCTGCACTGCTGGGGGGTGGGGATGCAAGGGGACATGAGTGGGACATGAGTGGGGGCCTGCTGGCAGGTGCCCTGCACTGCTGGGGGCTGGGGGTGCAAGGGGACATGAGTGGGGGCCTGCGGGCAGGTGCCCTACACTGCTGGGGGGTGGGGGTGCAAGGGGACATGAGTAGGACATGAATGGGGGTCTGCTGGCAGGTGCCCTGCACTGCTGGGGGGTGGGGGTGCAAGGGGACATGAGTGGGGGCCTGCTGGCAGGTGCCCTGCACTGCTGGGGGTGCTAGGGGCCATTGGTGGGGGCCTGCTGGTAGGTGCCCTGCACTGCTGGGGGTGCTGGGGGACATGAGTGGGGGCCTGCTGGCAGGTGCCCTGCACTGCTGGGAGGTGGGGGTGCTGGGGGACATGAGTGGGGGCCTGCTGGGAGGTGCCGTGCACTGCTGGGGGGTGGGGGTGCTGGGGGACATGGGTGGGGGACTGCTGGCAGGAGCCCCTCACTGCTGGGGGGTGGGGTACTGGGGGACATGTGTGGGGGCCTGCTGGCAGGTGCCCTGCACTGCTGGGGGGTGGGGGTGCTGGGGGATATGAGTTGGGGCCTGCTGGCAGGTGCCCTGCACTGCTGGGGGTCCTGGGGACATGAATGGGGGCCTGCTGGCAGGTGCCCTGCACTGCTAGGGGGTGGGGGTGCAGGGGGACATGAGTGGGAGCCTGCTGGCAGGTGCCCTGCACTGCTGGGGGGTGGGGGTGCTGGGGGACATGAGTTGGGGCCTGCTGGCAGGTGCCCTGCACTGCTGGGGGTTCTGGGGGACATGAGTGGGGGCCTGCTGGCAGGTGCCCTGCACTGCTGGGGGGTGGGAGTGCTGGGGGACATGAGTGGGGGCCTGCTGGCAGGTGCCCTGCACTGCTGGGGGGTGGAGGTGCTAGGGGACATGAGTGGGGGCCTGCTGGCAGGTGCCCTGCACTGCTGGGGGTGCTGGGGGACATGAGTGGGGGACTCCTGGCAGGTGCCCTGCACTGCTGGGGGGTGGGGGTGCTGGGGGACATGAGTGGGGGCCTGCTGGCAGATGCCCTGCACTGCTGGGAGGTGGGGGTGCTGGAGGACATGGGTGGGGGCCTGCTGGCAGGTGCCCCTCAGTGCTGGGGGATGGGGGTGCTGGGGGACATGAGTGGGGGGCTGCTGGCAGGTGCCCTGCACTGCTGGGGGGTGGGGGTACTGGGGGACATGTGTGCGGGCCTGCTGGCAGGTGACCTGCACTGCTGGGGGGTGGGGGTGCAAGGGGAAATAAGTGGGACATGAGTGGGGGCCTGCTGGCAGGTGCCCTGCACTGCTGGGGGCTGGGGGTGCAAGGGGTCATGAGTGGGGGCCTGCTGGCAGGTGCCCTGCACTGCTGGGGGGTGGGGGTGCTAGGGGACATGAGTGGGGGCCTGCTGTCAGGTGCTGTGCACTGCTGGGGGGTGGGGGTGCGGGGGAACATGAGTGGGGGCCGTCTGGCAGGTGCCCTGCACTGCTGGGGTGTGGGGGTGCTGGGGGACATGAGTGGGACATGAGTGGGGGCCTGCTGGCAGGTGCCCTGCACTGCTGGGAGTGGAGGTGCTGGGGGACATGAGTGGGGGCCTGCTGGCAGGTGCCCTGCACTGCTGGGAGGTGGGGGTGCTGGAGGACATGAGTGGGGGCCTGCTGGCAGGTGCCCTGCACTGCTGGGGGGTGGGGGTGCTGGGGGACATGAGTGGGGGCCTGCTGGCAGGTGCCCTGCGCTGCTGGGGGGTGGGGATGCAGGGGGACATAAGTGGGGGCCTGCTGGCAGGTACCCCTGACTGCTGGGGGGTGGGGGTGCTGGGGGACATGAGTGGGGGCCTGCTGGCAGGTGCCCTGCACTGCTGGGGGTTGGGGGTGCTGGTGGACATAAGTGGGGGGCTGCTGGCAGGTACCCCTGACTGCTGGGGGGTGGGGGTGCTGGGGTACATGAGTGGGGGCCTGCTGGCAGGTTCCCTGCACTGCTGTGGGTTGGGGGTGCTGGGGGACATAAGTGGGGGCCTGCTGGCAGGTACCCCTGACTGCTGGGGGGTGGGGGTGCTGGGGGACATGAGTGGGGGCCTGCTGGCAGGTGCCCTGCACTGCTGGGGGGGTGCTGGGGGACATGAGTGGGGGCCTGCTGGCAGGTGCCCCTCAGTGCTGAGGGATGGGGGTGCTGGGGGACATGATTGGGGACCTGCTGGCAGGTGCCCTGCACTGCTGGGGGGTGGGGGTGATGGCGGGGGTGATGGCAGGTGCCCTGCACTGCTAGGGGGTGGGGGTGCAAGGGGACATGAGTGGGGGCCTGCTGGCAGGTGCCCTGCACTGCTGGGAGGGTGGAGGTGCAAGGGGACATGATTGGGGGCCTGCTGGCAGGTGCCCTGCACTGCTGGGGGTGGGGGTGCTGGGGGACATGAGTGGGGGCCTGCTGGCAGGTGCCCTGTACTGCTGGGGGGTGGGGGTGCTGGGGGACATGAGTGGGGGTCTGCTGGCAGGTGCCCTGCACTGCTGGGGGTGGGGGTGCTGGGGGACATGAGTGGGGGCCTGCTGGCAGGTGCCCTGCACTGCTGGGGGGTGGGGATGCAGGGGGACATGAGGTGGGGCCTGCTGGCAGGTGCCCTGCCCTGCTAGGGGGTGGGGGTGCAGGGGGACATGAGTGGGAGCCTGCTGGCAGGTGCCCTGCACTGCTGGGCGGTGGGGGTGCTGGGGGACATGAGTGGGGGCCTGCTGGCAGATGCCCTGCCCTGCTAGGGGGTGGGGGTGCAGGGGGACATGAGTGGGAGCCTGCTGGCAGGTGCCCTGCACTGCTGGGGGGTGGGGGTGCTGGGGGACATGAGTGGGGGCCTGCTGGCAGGTGCCCTGCACTGGTGGGGGTGCTGGGGGACATGAGTGGGGGCCTGCTGGCAGGTGCCCTGCACTGCTGGGGGGTGGGGGTGCTGGGGGACATGAGTGGGGGCCTGCTGGCAGGTACCCTGCACTGCTGGGGGGTGGGGGTGCTGGGGGACATGAGTGGGGGCCTGCTGGCAGGTGCCCTGCACTGCTGGGGGTGCTAGGGGACATTGGTGGGGGCCTGCTGGTAGGTGCCCTGCACTGCTGGGGGTGCTGAGGGACATAAGTGGGGGCCTGCTGGCAGGTGCCCTGCACTGCTGGGAGGTGGGGGTGCTGGGGGACATGAGTGGGGGCCTATTGGGAGGTGCCCTGCACTGCTGGGGGGTGGGGGTGCTGGGGGACATGGGTGGGGGACTGCTGGCAGGAGCCCCTCAGTGCTGGGGGATGGGGGTGCTGGGGGACATGAGTGGGGGCCTGCTGGCAGGTGCCCTGCACTGCTGGGGGGTGGGGTACTGGGGGACATGTGTGGGGGCCTGCTGGCAGGTGCCCTGCACTGCTGGGCGGTGGGGGTGCAAGGGAAAATAAGTGGGACATGAGTGGGGGCCTGCTGGCAGGTGCCCTGCACTGCTGGGGGCTGGGGGTGCAAGGGGACATGGATGGGGAGCTGCTGGCAGGTGCCCTGCACTTCTGGGGAGTGGGGGTGCTAGGGGACATGAGTGGGGGCCTGCTGGCAGGTGCCCTGCACTGCTGGGGGGTGGGGAAACAAGGGGACATGAGTGGGACATGAGTGGGGGCCTGCTGGCAGGTGCCCTGCACTGCTGGGGGATGGGGGTGCAAGGGGACATGAGTGGGGGCCTGCGGGCAGGTGCCCTGCACTGCTGGGGGATGGGGGTGCAAGGGGACATAAGTGGGACATGAATGGGGGCTTGCTGGCAGGTGCCCTGCACTGCTGGGGGGTGGGGGTGCAAGGGGACATGAGTGGGGGCCTGCTGGCAGGTGCCCTGCACTGCTGGAGGTGCTAGGGGACATTGGTGGGGGCCTGCTGGTAGGTGCCCTGCACTGCTGGGGGTGCTGGGGTACATGAGTGGGGGCCTGCTGGCAGGTGCCCTGCACTGCTGGGAGGTGGGGGTGCTGGGGACATGAGTGGGGGCCTGCTGGGAGGTGCCCTGCACTGCTGGGGGGTGGGGGTGCTGGGGGACATGGGTGGGGGACTGCTGGCAGGAGCCCCTCAGTACTGGGGGATGGGGGTGCTGGGGGACATGAGTGGGGGCCTGCTGGCAGGTGCCCTGCACTGCTGGGGGTGGGGTACTGGGGGACATGTGTGGGGGCCTGCTGGCAGGTGCCCTGCACTGCTGGGCTGTGGGGGTGCAAGGGGAAATAAGTGGGACATGAGTGGGGGCCTGCTGGCAGGTACCCTGCACTGCTGGGGGCTGGGGGTGCAAGGGGACATGAGTGGGGGGCTGCTGGCAGGTGCCCTGCACTGCTGGGGAGTGGGGGTGCTAGGGGACATGAGTGGGGGCCTGCTGGCAGGTGCCCTGCACTGCTGGGGGGTGGGGATGCAAGGGGACATGAGTGGGACATGAGTGGGGGCCTGCTGGCAGGTGCCCTGCACTGCTGGGGGCTGGGGGTGCAAGGGGACATGAGTGGGGGCCTGCGGGCAGGTGCCCTGCACTGCTGGGGGTGCAAGGGGACATGAGTGGGACATGAGTAGGGGCCTGCTGGCAGGTGCCCTGCACTGCTGGGTGTGGGGGTGCTGAGGGACATGCGTGGGGGCCTGCTGGCAGGTGCCCTGCACTGCTGGGGGGTGGGGGTGCTGGGGGACATGAGTGGGACATGCGTGGGGGCCTGATGGCAGGTGCCCTGCACTGCTGGGGGGTGGGGGTGCTGGGGGACATGCGTGGGGGCCTGCTGGCAGGTACCCTGCACTGCTGGGGGGTGGGGGTGCTGGGGGATATGAGTGGGACATGAGAGAAGGCCTGCTGGCAGGTGCCCTGCACTGCTGGGGGTGGGGGGTGCAAGGGGACATGAGTGGGACATGAGTAGGGGCCTGCTGGCAGGTGCCCTGCACTGCTGGGGGGTGGAGGTGCAAGGGGACATGAGGTGGGGCCTGCTGGCAGGTGCCCTGCACTGCTAGGGGGTGGGGTGCTGGGGTACATGAGTGGGGCTCTGCTGGCAGGTGGCTTGCACTGCTGGGGGTTGGGGGTGCTGGGGGACATGAGTGGGGGCCTGCTGGCAGGTGCCCTGCACTGCTGGGGGTTGGGGGTGCTGGGGGACATGAGTGGGGGCCTGCTGGCAGGTGCCCTGCACTGCTGGGGGGGTGCTGGGGGACATGAGTGGGGGCCTGCTGGCAGGTGCCCTGCACTGCTGGGGGGGTGCTGGGGGACATGAGTGGGGGCCTGCTGGCAGGTGCCCTTCAGTGCTGGGGGATGGGGGTGCTGGGGGACATGACTGGGGACCTGCTGGCAGGTGGCCTGCACTGCTGGGGGGTGGGGGTGATGGCGGGGGTGATGGCAGGTGCCCTGCACTGCTAGGGGGTGGGGGTGCAAGGGGACATGATTGGGACATGAGTGGGGGCCTGCTGGCAGGTGCACTGCACTGCTGGGGGTGGAGGTGCAAGGGGACATGAGTGGGGGCCTGCTGGCAGGTGCCCTGCACTGCTGGGGTGTGGGGAAGCAAGGGGACATGCGTGGGACATGAGTGGGGGCCTGCTGGCAGGTGCCCTGCACTGCTGGGGGATGGGGGTGCAAGGGGACATGAGTGGGGGCCTGCGGGCAGGTGCCCTGCACTGCTGGGGGGTGGGGGTGCAAGGGGACATGAGTGGGACATGAATGGGGGCCTGCGGGCAGGTGCCCTGCACTGCTGGGGGGTGGGGGTGCAAGGGGACATGAGTGGGACATGAATGGGGGCCTGCTGGCAGGTGCCCTGCACTGCTGGGGGATGGGGGTGCTGGGGGACATGACTGGGGACCTGCTGGCAGGTGGCCTGCACTGCTGGGGGGTGGGGGTGATGGCGGGGGTGATGGCAGGTGCCCTGCACTGCTAGGGGGTGGGGGTGCAAGGGGACATGATTGGGACATGAGTGGGGGCCTGCTGGCAGGTGCACTGCACTGCTGGGGGTGGAGGTGCAAGGGTACATGAGTGGGGGCCTGCTGGCAGGTGCCCTGCACTGCTGGGGGGTGGGGAAGCAAGGGGACATGCGTGGGACATGAGTGGGGGCCTGCTGGCAGGTGCCCTGCACTGCTGGGGGATGGGGGTGCAAGGGGACATGAGTGGGGGCCTGCGGGCAGGTGCCCTGCACTGCTGGGGGGTGGGGGTGCAAGGGGACATGAGTGGGACATGAATGGGGGCCTGCTGGCAGGTGCCCTGCACTGCTGGGGGGTGGGGGTGCAAGGGGACATGAGTGGGGGCCTGCTGGCAGGTGCCCTGCACTGCTGGAGGTGCTAGGGGACATTGGTGGGGGCCTGCTGGTAGGTGCCCTGCACTGCTGGGGGTGCTGGGGGACATGAGTGGGGGCCTGCTGGCAGGTGCCCTGCACTGCTGGGAGGTGGGGGTGCTGGGGACATGAGTGGGGGCCTGCTGGGAGGTGCCCTGCACTGCTGGGGGGTGGGGGTGCTGGGGGACATGGGTGGGGGACTGCTGGCAGGAGCCCCTCAGTACTGGGGGATGGGGGTGCTGGGGGACATGCGTGGGGGCCTGCTGGCAGGTGCCCTGCACTGCTGGGGGTGGGGTACTGGGGGACATGTGTGGGGGCCTGCTGGCAGGTGCCCTGCACTGCTGGGCGGTGGGGGTGCAAGGGGAAATAAGTGGGACATGAGTGGGGGCCTGCTGGCAGGTGCCCTGCACTGCTGGGGGCTGGGGGTGCAAGGGGACATGAGTGGGGGGCTGCTGGCAGTTGCCCTGCACTGCTGGGGAGTGGGGGTGCTAGGGGACATGAGTGGGGGCCTGCTGGCAGGTGCCCTGCACTGCTGGGGGGTGGGGATGCAAGGGGACATGAGTGGGACATGAGTGGGGGCCTGCTGGCAGGTGCCCTGCACTGCTGGGGGCTGGGGGTGCAAGGGGACATGAGTGGGGGCCTGCGGGCAGGTGCCCTGCACTGCTGGGGGTGCAAGGGGACATGAGTGGGACATGAGTAGGGGCCTGCTGGCAGGTGCCCTGCACTGCTGGGTGTGGGGGTGCTGAGGGACATGCGTGGGGGCCTGCTGGCAGGTGCCCTGCACTGCTGGGGGGTGGGGGTGCTGGGGGACATGAGTGGGACATGCGTGGGGGCCTGATGGCAGGTGCCCTGCACTGCTGGGGGGTGGGGGTGCTGGGGGACATGCGTGGGGGCCTGCTGGCAGGTACCCTGCACTGCTGGGGGGTGGGGGTGCTGGGGGATATGAGTGGGACATGAGTGGAGGCCTGCTGGCAGGTGCCCTGCACTGCTGGGGGTGGGGGTGCAAGGGGACATGAGTGGGACATGAGTAGGGGCCTGCTGGCAGGTGCCCTGCACTGCTGGGGGGTGGAGGTGCAAGGGGACATGAGGTGGGGCCTGCTGGCAGGTGCCCTGCACTGCTAGGGGGTGGGGTGCTGGGGTACATGAGTGGGGGCCTGCTGGCAGGTGCCCTGCACTGCTGGGGGGGTGATGGGGGACATGAGTGGGGGCCTGCTGGCAGGTGGCTTGCACTGCTGGGGGTTGGGGGTGCTGGGGGACATGAGTGGGGGCCTGCTGGCAGGTGCCCTGCACTGCTGGGGGTTGGGGGTGCTGGGGGACATGAGTGGGGGCCTGCTGGCAGGTGCCCTGCACTGCTGGGGGGGTGATGGGGGACATGAGTGGGGGCCTGCTGGCAGGTGCCCTGCACTGCTGGGGGGGTGCTGGGGGACATGAGTGGGGGCCTGCTGGCAGGTGCCCTTCAGTGCTGGGGGATGGGGGTGCTGGGGGACATGACTGGGGACCTGCTGGCAGGTGGCCTGCACTGCTGGGGGGTGGGGGTGATGGCGGGGGTGATGGAAGGTGCCCTGCACTGCTAGGGGGTGGGGGTGCAAGGGGACATGATTGGGACATGAGTGGGGGCCTGCTGGCAGGTGCACTGCACTGCTGGGGGTGGCGGTGCAAGGGGACATGATTGGGACATGAGTAGGGGCCTGCTGGCAGGTGCCCTGCACTGCTGGGGTGTGGGGGTCCTGGGGGACATGAATGGGGGCCTGCTGGCAGGTGCCCTGCACTGCTGGGGGGTGGTGGTGCTGGGGGACATGAGTGGGACATGAGTAGGGGCCTGCTGGCAGGTGCCCTGCACTGCTGGGGTGTGGAGGTCCTGGGGGACATGAATGGGGGCCTGCTGGCAGGTGCCCTGCACTGCTGGGGGGTGGGGGTGCTGGGGGACATGAGTGGGGGCCTGCTGGCAGGTGCCCTGCACTGCTGGGGGGTGGGGGTGCTGGGGGACATGAGTTGGGGCCTGCTGGCAGGTGCCCTGCACTGCTGGGGGTCATGGGGGACATGAATGGGGGCCTGCTGGCAGGTGCCCTGCACTGCTAGGGGGTGGGGGTGGAGGGGGACATGAGTGGGAGCCTGCTGGCAGGCGCCCTGCACTGCTGGGGGGTGGGGGTGCAGGGGGACATAAGTGGGACATGAGTAGGAGCCTGCTGGCAGGTGCCCTGCACTGCTGGGGTTTGGGGGTCCCTGGGGGACATGAATGGGGGCCTGCTGGCAGGTGCCCTGCACTGCTGGGGGATGGGGGTGCTGGGGGACATGAGTGGGGGCCTGCTGGCAGGTGCCCTGCACTGCTGGGGGGTGGGGGTGCTGGGGGACATGAGTTGGGGCCTGCTGGCAGGTGCCCTGCACTGCTGGGGGTCCTGGGGGACATGAATGGGGGCCTGCTGGCAGGTGCCCTGCACTGCTAGGGGGTGGGGGTGCAGGGGGACATGAGTGGGAGCCTGCTGGCAGGTGCCCTGCACTGCTGGGGGGTGGGGGTGCTGGGGGACATGAGTTGGGGCCTGCTGGCAGGTGCCCTGCACTGCTGGGGGTGCTGGGGGACATGAGTGGGGGCCTGCTGACAGGTGCCCTGCACTGCTGGGGGGTGGGGGTGCTGGGGGACATGAGTGGGGGCCTGCTGGCAGGTGCCCTGCACTGCTGGGGGGTGGGGGTGCTAGGGGACATGAGTGGGGGCCTGCTGGCAGGTGCCCTGCACTGCTGGGGGGTGGGGGTGCTGGGGGACATGGATGGGGGCCTGCTGGCAGGTGCCCCTCAGTGCTGGGGGATGGGGGTGCTGGGGGACATGAGTGGGGGCCTGCTGGCAGGTGCCCTGCACTGCTGGGGGGTGGGGGTACTGGGGGACATGTGTGGGGGCCTGCTGGTAGGTGCCCTGCACTGCTGGGGGGGGTGAAGGGGAAATAAGTGGGACATGAGTGGGGGCCTGCTGGCAGGTGCCCTGCACTGCTGGGGGCTGGGGGTGCAAGGGGTCATGAGTGGGGGCCTGCTGGCAGGTGCCCTGCACTGCTGGGGGGTGGGGGTGCTAGGGGACATGAGTGGGGGCCTGCTGTCAGGTGCTGTGCACTGCTGGGGGGTGGGGGTGCGGGGGAACATGAGTGGGGGCCGTCTGGCAGGTGCCCTGCACTGCTGGGGGGTGGGGTTGCTGGGGGACATGAGTGGGACATGAGTGGGGGCCTGCTGGCAGGTGCCCTGCACTGCTGGGGGTGGAGGTGCTGGGGGACATGAGTGGGGGCCTGCTGGCAGGTGCCCTGCACTGCTGGGAGGTGGGGGTGCTGGGGGACATGAGTGGGGGCCTGCTGGCAGGTGCCCTGCACTGCTGGTGGGTGGGGGTGCTGGGGGACATGAGTGGGGGCCTGCTGGCCGGTGCCCTGCACTGCTGGGGGGTGGGGATGCAGGGGGACATGAGGTGGGGCCTGCTGGCAGGTGCCCTGCACTGCTAGGGGGTGGGGTGCTGGGGTATATGAGTGGGGGCCTGCTGGCAGGTGGCTTGCACTGCTGTGGGTTGGGGGTGCTGGGGGACATAAGTGGGAGGCTGCTGGCAGGTACCCCTGACTGCTGGGGGGTGGGGGTGCTGGGCTACATGAGTGGGGGCCTGCTGGCAGGTGCCCTGCACTGCTGGGGGTTGGGGGTGCTGGGGGACATAAGTGGGATCCTGCTGGCAGGTGCCCCTCAGTGCTGGGGGATGGGGGTGCTGGGGGCCATGATTGGGGACCTGCTGGCAGGTGCCCTGCACTGCTGGGGGGTGGGGGTGATGGCGGGGGTGATGGCAGGTGCCCTGCACTGCTAGGGGGTGGGGGTGCAAGGGGACATGAGTGGGAAATGAGTGGGGGCCTGCTGGCAGGTGCCCTGCATTGCTGGGAGGGTGGAGGTGCAAGGGGACATGATTGGGGGCCTGCTGGCAGGTGCTCTGCACTGCTGGGGGGTGGGGGTGCAAGGGGACATGAGTGGGGGCCTGCTGACACGTGCCCTGCACTGCTGGGGGGTGGGGGTGTTGGGGGACATTTTTGGGGGCCTGCTGGCAGGTGGGTGTGCAAGGGGACATAAGTGGGGGCCTGCTGGCAGGTGCCCTGCACTGCTGGGAGGGGGGGGTGCTGGGGGACATGAGTGGGGGCCTGCTGCCAGGTGCCCTGCACTGCTGGGGGGTGGGGGTGCTGGGGGACATGAGTGGGGGTCTGCTGGCAGGTGCCCTGCACTGCTGGGGGTGGTGGTGCTGGGGGACATGAGTGGGGGCCTGCTGGCAGGTGCCCTGCACTGCTGCGGGGTGGGGATGCAGGGGGACATGAGGTGGGGCCTGCTGGCAGGTGCCCTGCACTGCTAGGGGGTGGGGTGCTGGGGTACATGAGTGGGGGGCTGCTGCCAGGTGGCTTGCACTGCTGGGGGTTGGGGGTGCTGGGGGACATAAGTGGGAGGCTGCTGGCAGGTACCCCTGACTGCTGGGGGGTGGGGGTGCTGGGGTACATGAGTGGGGGCCTTCTGGCAGGTGCCCTGCACTGCTGGGGGTTGGGGGTGCTGGGGGACATAAGTGTGAGGCTGCTGGCAGGTACCCCTGACTGCTGGGGGGTGGGGGTGCTGGGGTACATGAGTGGGGGCCTGCTGGCAGGTGCCCTGCACTGCTGGGGGTTGGGGGTGCTGGGGGACATAAGTGGGGGCCTGCTGGCAGGTACCCCTGACTGCTGGGGGGTGGGGTGCTGGGGGACATGAGTGGGGCCTGCTGGCAGGTGCCCTGCACTGCTGGGGGGATGCTGGGGGACATGAGTGGGGGACTGCTGACAGGTGCCCCTCAGTGCTGGGGGATGGGGGTGCTGGGGGACATGATTGGGGACCTGCTGGCAGGTGCCCTGCACTGCTGGCGGGTGGGGGTGATGGCGGGGGTGATGGAAGGTGCCCTGCACTGCTAGGGGGTGGGTGTGCAAGGGGACATGAGTGGGACATGAGTGGGGGTCTGCTGGCAGGTGCCCTGCACTGCTGGGGGGTGGAGGTGCAAGGGGACATGATTGGGGGCCTGCTGGCAGGTGCCCTGCACTGCTGGGGGGTGGGGGTGCAAGGGGACATGAGTGGGGGCCTGCTGACAGGTGCCCTGCACTGCTGGGGGGTGGGGGTGCTGGGGGACATGTTTGGGGGCCTGCTGGCAGGTGGGGGTGCAAGGGGACATAAGTGGGGGCCTGCTGGCAAGTGCCCTGCACTGCTGGGGGGTGGGGGCACAAGGGGACATGAGTGGGGGCCTGCTGGAAGGTTCCCTGCACTGCTGGGGGGTGGGGGTGCTGGGGGACATGAGTGGGGGCCTGCTGGCAGGTGCCCTGCACTGCTGGGGGGTGGGGGTGCTGGGGGCCATGAGTGGGACATGGGTAGGGGCCTGCTGGCAGGTGCCCTGTACTGCTGGGGTGTGGGGGTTCTGGGGGACATGAGTGGGGGCCTGCTGGCAGGTGCCCTGCACTGCTGGGGGGTGGAGGTGCTGGGGGACATGAGTGGGGGCCTGCTGGCAGGTGCCCTGCACTGCTGGGGGGTGGGGGTGCTGGGGGACATGAGTGGGGGCCTGCTGGCAGGTGCCCTGCACTGCTGGGGGGTGGGGGTGCTGGGGGACATGAGTGGGGGCCTGCTGGCTGGTGCCCTGCACTGCTGGGGGGTGGCGGTGCTGGGGCACATGAGTGGGGGCCTGCTGCCAGGTGCCCTGCACTGCTGGGGGGTGGGGGTGCTGGGGGACATGAGTGGGGGCCTGCTGGCAGGTGCCCTGCACTGCTGGGGGTGCTGGGTGACATGAGTGGGGGCCTGCTGGCAGGTGACCTGCACTGCTGGGGGTGGGGGTGCTGGGGGACATGAGTGGGGGCCTGCTGGCAGGTACCCTGCACTGCTGGGGGGTGGGGGTGCTGGGGGATGGGGGTGCTGGGGGATATGAGTGGGGGCCTGCCGGCAGGTGCCCTGCACTGCTGGGGCTGGGGTTACTGGGGGACATGTGTGGGGGCCTGCTGGCAGGTGCCCCTCAGTGCTGGGGGATGGGGGTGCTGGGGGAAATGATTGGGGGCATGCTGGCAGGTGCCCTGCACTGCTGGGGGGTGGGGGTGATGGCGGGGGTGATGGCAGGTGTCCTGCACTGCTAGGGGGTGGGGGTGCAAGGGGACATGAGTGGGACATGAGTGGGGGCCTGCTGGCAGGTGCCCTGCACTGCTGGGGGGTGGAGGTGCAAGGGGACATGATTGGGGGCCTGCTGGCAGGTGCCCTGCACTGTTGGGGGGTGGGGGTGCAAGGGGACATGAGTGGGGGCCTGCTGACGGGTGCCCTGCACTGCTGGGGGGTGGGGGTGCTGGAGGACATGTTTGGGGGCCTGCTGGCAGGTGGGGGTGCAAGGGGACATAAGTGGGGGCCTGCTGGGAGGTGCCCTGCACTGCTTGGGGGGTGGGGGTGCTGGGGGACATGAGTGGGACATGAGTAGGGGCCTGCTGGCAGGTTCCCTGCACTGCTGGGGTGTGGGGGTCCTGGGGGACATGAATGGGGGCTTGCTGGTAGGTGCCCTGCACTGCTGGGGGGTGGGGGTGCTGGGGGACATGAGTGGGGGCCTGCTGGCAGGTGCCCTGCCCTGCTAGGGGGTGGGGGTGCAGGGGGACATGAGTGGGAGCCTGCTGGCAGGTGCCCTGCACTGCTGGGGGGTGGGGGTGCTGGGGGACATGAGTGGGGGCCTGATGGCAGGTGCCCTGCCCTGCTAGGGGGTGGGGGTGCTGGGGGACATGAGTGGGGGCCTGCTGGCAGGTACCCTGCACTGCTGGGGGGTGGGGGTGCTGGGGGACATGAGTGGGGGCCTGCTGGCAGGTGCCCTGCACTGGTGGGGGTGCTGGGGGACATGAGTGGGGGCCTGCTGGCAGGTGCCCTGCACTGCTGGGGGTGCTAGGGGACATTGGTGGGGGCCTGCTGGTAGGTGCCCTGCACTGCTGGGGGTGCTGGGGGACATGAGTGGGGGCCTGCTGGCAGGTGCCCTGCACTGCTGGGGGGTGGGGGTGATGGCGGGGGTGATGGCAGGTGTCCTGCACTGCTAGGGGGTGGGGGTGCAAGGGGACATGAGTGGGACATGAGTGGGGGCCTGCTGGCAGGTGCCCTGCACTGCTGGGGGGTGGAGGTGCAAGGGGACATGACTGGGGGCCTGCTGGCAGGTGCCCTGCACTGTTGGGGGGTGGGGGTGCAAGGGGACATGAGTGGGGGCCTGCTGACGGGTGCCCTGCACTGCTGGGGGGTGGGGGTGCTGGAGGACATGTTTGGGGGCCTGCTGGCAGGTGGGGGTGCAAGGGGACATAAGTGGGGGCCTGCTGGGAGGTGCCCTGCACTGCTTGGGGGGTGGGGGTGCTGGGGGACATGAGTGGGACATGAGTAGGGGCCTGCTGGCAGGTGCCCTGCACTGCTGGGGTGTGGGGGTCCTGGGGGACATGAATGGGGGCTTGCTGGTAGGTGCCCTGCACTGCTGGGGGGTGGGGGTGCTGGGGGACATGAGTGGGGGCCTGCTGGCAGGTGCCCTGCCCTGCTAGGGGGTGGGGGTGCAGGGGGACATGGATAGGAGCCTGCTGGCAGGTGCCCTGCACTGCTGGGGGGTGGGGGTGCTGGGGGACATGAGTGGGGGCCTGATGGCAGGTGCCCTGCCCTGCTAGGGGGTGGGGGTGCTGGGGGACATGAGTGGGGGCCTGCTGGCAGGTACCCTGCACTGCTGGGGGGTGGGGGTGCTGGGGGACATGAGTGGGGGCCTGCTGGCAGGTGCCCTGCACTGGTGGGGGTGCTGGGGGACATGAGTGGGGGCCTGCTGGCAGGTGCCCTGCACTGCTGGGGGTGCTAGGGGACATTGGTGGGGGCCTGCTGGTAGGTGCCCTGCACTGCTGGGGGTGCTGGGGGACATGAGTGGGGGCCTGCTGGGAGGTGCCCTGCACTGCTGGGGGGTGGGGGTGCTGGGGGACATGGGTGGGGGACTGCTGGCAGGAGCCCCTCAGTGCTGGGGGATGGGGGTGCTGGGGGACATGAGTGGGGGCCTGCTGGCAGGTGCCCTGCACTGCTGGGGGGTGGGGTACTGGGGGACATGTGTGGGGGCCTGCTGGCAGGTGCCCTGCACTGCTGGGCGGTGGGGGTGCAAGGGGAAATAAGTGGGACATGAGTGGGGGCCTGCTGGCAGGTGCCCTGCACTGCTGGGGGCTGGGGGTGCAAGGGGACATAAGTGGGGGCTGCTGGCAGGTGCCCTGCACTTCTGGGGAGTGGGGGTGCTAGGGGACATGAGTGGGGGCCTGCTGGCAGGTGCCCTGCACTGCTGGGGGGTGGGGATGCAAGGGGACATGAGTGGGACATGAGTGGGGGCCTGCTGGCAGGTGCCCTGCACTGCTGGGGGTGCAAGGGGACATGAGTGGGGGCCTGCGGGCAGGTGCCCTGCACTGCTGGGGGGTGGGGGTGCAAGGGGACATGAGTAGGACATGAATGGGGGCCTGCTGGCAGGTGCCCTGCACTGCTGGGGGGTGGGGGTGCAAGGGGACATGAGTGGGGGCCTGCTGGCAGGTGCCCTGCACTGCTGGGGGTGCTAGGGGCCATTGGTGGGGGCCTGCTGGTAGGTGCCCTGCACTGCTGGGGGTGCTGGGGGACATGAGTGGGGGCCTGCTGGCAGGTGCCCTGCACTGCTGGGAGATGGGGGTGCTGGGGGACATGAGTGGGGGCCTGCTGGGAGGTGCCGTGCACTGCTGGGGGGTGGGGGTGCTGGGGGACATGGGTGGGGGACTGCTGGCAGGAGCCCCTCACTGCTGGGGGGTGGGGTACTGGGGGACATGTGTGGGGGCCTGCTGGCAGGTGCCCTGCACTGCTGGGGGGTGGGGGTGCTGGGGGATATGAGTTGGGGCCTGCTGGCAGGTGCCCTGCACTGCTGGGGGTCCTGGGGACATGAATGGGGGCCTGCTGGCAGGTGCCCTGCACTGCTAGGGGGTGGGGGTGCAGGGGGACATGAGTGGGAGCCTGCTGGCAGGTGCCCTGCACTGCTGGGGGGTGGGGGTGCTGGGGGACATGAGTTGGGGCCTGCTGGCAGGTGCCCTGCACTGCTGGGGGTTCTGGGGGACATGAGTGGGGGCCTGCTGGCAGGTGCCCTGCACTGCTGGGGGGTGGGAGTGCTGGGGACATGAGTGGGGGCCTGCTGGCAGGTGCCCTGCACTGGTGGGAGTGCTGGGGGACATGAGTGGGGGCCTGCTGGCAGGTGCCCTTCACTGCTGGGGGGTGGGGGTGCTAGGGGACATGAGTGGGGGCCTGCTGGCAGGTGCCCTGCACTGCTGGGGGTGCTGGGGGACATGAGTGGGGGCCTCCTGGCAGGTGCCCTGCACTGCTGGGGGGTGGGGGTGCTGGGGGACATGAGTGGGGGCCTGCTGGCAGGTGCCCTGCACTGCTGGGAGGTGGGGGTGCTGGAGGACATGGGTGGGGGCCTGCTGGCAGGTGCCCCTCAGTGCTGGGGGATGGGGGTGCTGGGGGACATGAGTGGGGGGCTGCTGGCAGGTGCCCTGCACTGCTGGGGGGTGGGGGTACTGGGGGACATGTGTGCGGGCCTGCTGGCAGGTGCCCTGCACTGCTGGGGGGTGGGGGTGCAAGGGGAAATAAGTGGGACATGAGTGGGGGCCTGCTGGCAGGTGCCCTGCACTGCTGGGGGCTGGGGGTGCAAGGGTTCATGAGTGGGTGCCTGCTGGCAGGTGCCCTGCACTGCTGGGGGGTGGGGGTGCTAGGGGACATGAGTGGGGGCCTGCTGTCAGGTGCTGTGCACTGCTGGGGGGTGGGGGTGCGGGGGAACATGAGTGGGGGCCGTCTGGCAGGTGCCCTGCACTGCTGGGGTGTGGGGGTGCTGGGGGACATGAGTGGGACATGAGTGGGGGCCTGCTGGCAGGTGCCCTGCACTGCTGGGAGTGGAGGTGCTGGGGGACATGAGTGGGGGCCTGCTGGCAGGTGCCCTGCACTGCTGGGAGGTGGGGGTGCTGGAGGACATGAGTGGGGGCCTGCTGGCAGGTGCCCTGCACTGCTGGGGGGGTGGGGGTGCTGGGGGACATGAGTGGGGGCCTGCTGGCAGGTGCCCTGCGCTGCTGGGGGGTGGGGATGCAGGGGGACATAAGTGGGGGCCTGCTGGCAGGTACCCCTGACTGCTAGGGGGTGGGGGTGCTGGGGGACATGAGTGGGGGCCTGCTGGCAGGTGCCCTGCACTGCTGGGGGTTGGGGGGTGCTGGTGGACATAAGTGGGGGGCTGCTGGCAGGTACCCCTGACTGCTGGGGGGTGCTGGGGTACATGAGTGGGGGCCTGCTGGCAGGTGCCCTGCACTACTGTGGGTTGGGGGTGCTGGGGGACATAAGTGGGGGCCTGCTGGCAGGTACCCCTGACTGCTGGGGGGTGGGGGTGCTGGGGGACATGAGTGGGGGCCTGCTGGCAGGTGCCCTGCACTGCTGGGGGGGTGCTGGGGGACATGAGTGGGGGCCTGCTGGCAGGTGCCCCTCAGTGCTGAGGGATGGGGGTGCTGGGGGACATGATTGGGGACCTGCTGGCAGGTGCCCTGCACTGCTGGGGGGTGGGGGTGATGGCGGGGGTGATGGCAGGTGCCCTGCACTGCTAGGGGGTGGGGGTGCAAGGGGACATGAGTGGGGGCCTGCTGGCAGGTACCCTGCACTGCTGGGAGGGTGGAGGTGCAAGGGGACATGATTGGGGGCCTGCTGGCAGGTGCCCTGCACTGCTTGGGGGTGGGGGTGCAAGGGGACATGAGTGGGGGCCTCCTGACAGGTGCCCTGCACTGCTGGGGGGTAGGGGTGCTGGGGGACATGTTTGGGGGCCTGCTGGCAGGTGGGGGTGCAAGGGGACATAAGTGGGGGCCTGCTGGCAGGTGCCCTGCACTGCTGGGAGGTGGGGGTGCTGGGGGACATGAGTGGGGGCCTGCTGGCAGGTGCCCTGCACTGCTGGGGGCTGGGGGTGCTGGGGGACATGAGTGGGGGCCTGCTGGTAGGTGCCCTGCACTGCTGGGGGTGCTGGGTGACATGAGTGGGGGCCTGCTGGCAGGTGCCCTGCACTGCTGGGGGGTGGGGGTGCTGGGGGACATAAGTTGGGGCCTGCTGGCAGGTACCCCTGACTGCTGGGGGGTGGGGGTGCTGGGGGACATGAGTGGGGGACTGCTGGCAGGTGCCCTGCACTGCTGGGGGGTGGGGGTGCTGGGGGACATGAGTGGGGGCCTGCTGGTAGGTGCCCTGCACTGCTGGGGGTGCTGGGTGACATGAGTGGGGGCCTGCTGGCAGGTGCCCTGCACTGCTGGGGGGTGGGGGTGCTGGGGGACATAAGTTGGGGCCTGCTGGCAGGTACCCCTGACTGCTGGGGGGTGGGGGTGCTGGGGGACATGAGTGGGGGACTGCTGGCAGGTGCCCTGCACTGCTGGAGGGTGCTGGGGGACATGAGTGGGGGCCTGCTGGCAGGTGCCCCTCAGTGCTGGGGGATGGGGGTGCTGGGGAACATGATTGGGGACCTGCTGGGGGTACTGGTGGACATTAGTTGGGGCCTGCTGGCAGGTACCCCTGACTGCTGGGGGTTGGGGTGCTGGGGGACATGAGTGGGGGACTGCTGGCAGGTGCCCTGCACTGCTGGAGGGTGCTGGGGGACATGAGTGGGGGCCTGCTGGCAGGTGCCCCTCAGTGCTGGGGGATGGGGGTGCTGGGGGACATGATTGGGGACCTGCTGGCAGGTGCCCTGCACTGCTGGGGGGTGGGGGTGATGGCGGGGGTGATGGCAGGTGCCCTGCACTGCTAGGGGGTGGGGGTGCAAGGGGACATGAGTGGGGGCCTGCTGGCAGGTGCCCTCCACTGCTGGGAGGGTGGAGGTGCAAGGGGACATGATTGGGGGCCTGCTGGCAGGTGCCCTGCACTGCTGGGGGGTGCTGGGGGACATGAGTGGGGGCCTCATGTCCCCCAGCACTGCACTGCACTGCTGGGGGGTGGGGGTGCAAGGGGACATGAGTGGGGGCCTGCTGACAGGTGCCCTGCACTGCTGGGGGGTGGGGGTGCTGGGGGACATGTTTGGGGGCCTGCTGGCAGGTGGGGGTGCAAGGGGACATAAGTGGGGGCCTGCTGGCAGGTGCCCTGCACTGCTGGGAGGTGGGGGTGCTGGGGGACATGAGTGGGGGCCTGCTAGCAGGTGCCCTGCACTGCTGGGGGTGGGGGTGCTGGGGGACATGAGTGGGGGTCTGCTGGCAGGTGCCCTGCACTGCTGGGGTGGGGGTGCTGGGGGACATGAGTGGGGGCCTGCTGGCAGGTGCCCTGCACTGCTGGGGGGTGGGGATGCAGGGGGACATGAGGTGGGGCCTGCTGGCAGGTGCCCTGCACTGCTAGGGGGTGGGGTGCTGGGGGACATAAGTGGGAGGCTGCTGTCAGGTACCCCTGACTGCTGGGGGGTGGGGGTGCTGGGGTACATGAGTGGGGGCCTGCTGGCAGGTGCCCTGCACTGCTGGGGGTTGGGGGTGCTGGGGGACATAAGTGGGGGCCTGCTGGCAGGTACCCCTGACTGCTGGGGGGTGGGGGTGCTGGGGGACATGAGTGGGGCCTGCTAGCTGGTCCCTGCACTGCTGGGGGGTGCTGGGGGACATGAGTGGGGGACTGCTGACAGGTGCCCCTCAGTGCTGGGGGATGGGGGTGCTGGGGGACATGATTGGGGACCTGCTGGCAGGTGCCCTGCACTGCTGGGGGGTGGGGGTGCAAGGGGACATGAGTGGGGGCCTGCTGACAGGTGCCCTGCACTGCTGGGGGTGGGGGTGCTGGGGGACATGTTTGGGGGCCTTCTGGCAGGTGGGGGTGCAAGGGGACATAGGTGGGGACCTGCTGGCAAGTGCCCTGCACTGCTGGGGGGTGGGGCGCAAGGGGACATGAGTGAGACATGAGTGGGGGCCTGCTGGCAGGTGCCCTGCACTGCTGGGGGGTGGGGGTGCTGGGGGACATGAGTGGGGGCCTGCTGGCAGGTGCCCTGCACTGCTGGGGGGTGGGGGTGCTGGGGGACATGAGTGGGACATGAGTAGGGGCCTGCTGGCAGGTGCCCTGCACTGCTGGGGTGTGGGGGTCCTGGGGGACATGAGTGGGGGCCTGCTGGCAGGTGCCCTGCACTGCTGGGGGGTGGGGGTGCTGGGGGACATGAGTGGGGGCCTGCTGGCAGATGCCCTGCCCTGCTAGGGGGTGGGGGTGCAGGGGGACATGAGTGGGAGCCTGCTGGCAGGTGCCCTGCACTACTGGGGGTGGGGGTGCTGGGGGACGTGTGGGGGCCTGCTGGCAGGTTCCCTGCACTGCTGGGGGGTGGGGGTGCCAGGGGAAATAAGTGGGACATGAGTGGGGGCCTGCGGGCAGGTGCCCTGCACTGCTGGGGGGTGGGGGTGCTAGGGGACATGAGTGGGGGCCTGCTGGCAGGTGCCCTGCACTGCTGGGGGTGCTGGGGGACATGAGTGGGGGCCTCCTGGCAGGTGCCCTGCACTGCTGGGGGATGGGGGTGCTGGGGGACATGATTGGGGACCTGCTGGCAGGTGCCCTGCACTGCTGGGGGGTGGGGGTGATGGCGGGGGTGATGGCAGGTGCCCTGCACTGCTAGGGGGTGGGGTGCAAGGGGACATGAGTGGGGGCCTGCTGGCAGGTGCCCTGCACTGCTGGGAGGGTGGAGGTGCAAGGGGACATGATTGGGGGCCTGCTGGCAGGTGCCCTGCACTGCTGGGGGGGTGCTGGGGGACATGAGTGGGGGCCTCATGTCCCCCAGCACTGCACTGCACTGCTGGGGGGTGGGGGTGCAAGGGGACATGAGTGGGGGCCTGCTGACAGGTACCCTGCACTGCTGGGGGGTGGGGGTGCTGGGGGACATGTTTGGGGGCCTGCTGGCAGGTGGGGGTGCAAGGGGACATAAGTGGGGGCCTGCTGGCAGGTGCCCTGCACTGCTGGGAGGTGGGGGTGCTGGGGGACATGAGTGGGGGCCTGCTAGCAGGTGCCCTGCACTGCTGGGGGGTGGGGGTGCTGGGGGACATGAGTGGGGGTCTGCTGGCAGGTGCCCTGCACTGCTGGGGGTGGGGGTGCTGGGGGACATGAGTGGGGGCCTGCTGGCAGGTGCCCTGCACTGCTGGGGGTGGGGATGCAGGGGGACATGAGGTGGGGCCTGCTGGCAGGTGCCCTGCACTGCTAGGGGGTGGGGTGCTGGGGTACATGAGTGGGGGCCTGCTGGCAGGTGGCTTGCACTGCTGGGGGTTGGGGGTGCTGGGGGACATAAGTGGGAGGCTGCTGTCAGGTACCCCTGACTGCTGGGGGGGTGGGGGTGCTGAGGTACATGAGTGGGGGCCTGCTGGCAGGTGCCCTGCACTGCTGGGGGTTGGGGGTGCTGGGGGACATAAGTGGGGGCCTGCTGGCAGGTACCCCTGACTGCTGAGGGGTGGGGGTGCTGGGGGACATGAGTGGGGCCTGCTAGCTGGTCCCTGCACTGCTGGGGGGTGCTGGGGGACATGAGTGGGGGACTGCTGACAGGTGCCCCTCAGTGCTGGGGGATGGGGGTGCTGGGGGACATGATTGGGGACCTGCTGGCAGGTGCCCTGCACTGCTGGGGGGTGGGGGTGCAAGGGGACATGTGTGGGGGCCTGCTGACAGGTGCCCTGCACTGCTGGGGGTGGGGGTGCTGGGGGACATGTTTGGGGGGCTTCTGGCAGGTGGGGGTGCAAGGGGACATAGGTGGGGACCTGCTGGCAAGTGCCCTGCACTGCTGGGGGGTGGGGGCGCAAGGGGACATGAGTGGGACATGAGTGGGGGCCTGCTGGCAGGTGCCCTGCACTGCTGGGGGGTGGGGGTGCTGGGGGACATGAGTGGGGGCCTGCTGGCAGGTGCCCTGCACTGCTGGGGGGTGGGGGTGCTGGGGGACATGAGTGGGACATGAGTAGGGGCCTGCTGGCAGGTGCCCTGCACTGCTGGGGTGTGGGGGTCCTGGGGGACATGAGTGGGGGCCTGCTGGCAGGTGCCCTGCACTGCTGGGGGGTGGGGGTGCTGGGGGACATGAGTGGGGGCCTGCTGGCAGATGCCCTGCCCTGCTAGGGGGTGGGGGTGCAGGGGGACATGAGTGGGAGCCTGCTGGCAGGTGCCCTGCACTACTGGGGGTGGGGGTGCTGGGGGACATGTGTGGGGGCCTGCTGGCAGGTTCCCTGCACTGCTGGGGGGTGGGGGTGCCAGGGGAAATAAGTGGGACATGAGTGGGGGCCTGCGGGCAGGTGCACTGCACTGCTGGGGGGTGGGGGTGCTAGGGGACATGAGTGGGGGCCTGCTGGCAGGTGCCCTGCACTGCTGGGGGTGCTGGGGGACATGAGTGGGGGCCTCCTGGCAGGTGCCCTGCACTGCTGGGGGGTGGGAGTGCTGGGGGACATGAGTGGGGGCCTGCTGGCAGGTGCCCTGCACTGCTGGGGGTGGGGGTGCTGGGGGACATGGGTGGGGGCCTGCTGACAGGTGCCCTGCACTGCTGGGGGGTGGGGGTGCTGGGGGACATGTTTGGGGGCCTGCTGGCAGGTGGGGGTGCAAGGGGACATAAGTGGGGGCCTGCTGGCAGGTGCCCTGCACTGCTGGGGGGTGGGAGTGCTGGGGGACATGAGTGGGGGCCTGCTGGCAGGTGCCCTGCACTGCTGGGGGGTGGGGGTGCAAGGGGACATGAGTGGGGGCCTGCTGACAGGTGCCCTGCACTGCTGGGGGGTGGGGGTGCTGGGGGACATGTTTGGGGGCCTGCTGGCAGGTGGGGGTGCAAGGGGACATAAGTGGGGGCCTGCTGGCAAGTGCCCTGCACTGCTGGGGGGTGGGGGCGCAAGGGGACATGAGTGGGGGCCTGCTGGAAGGTTCCCTGCACTGCTGGGGGGTGGGGGTGCTGGGGGACATGAGTGGGGGCCTGCTGGCAGGTGCCCTGCACTGCTGGGGGGTGGGGGTGCTGGGGGCCATGAGTGGGACATGAGTAGGGGCCTGCTGGCAGGTGCCCTGTACTGCTGGGGTGTGGGGGTCCTGAGGGACATGAGTGGGGGCCTGCTGGCAGTTGCCCTGCACTGCTGGGGGGTGGGGGTGCTGGGGGACATGAGTGGGGGCCTGCTGGCAGGTGCCCTGCCCTGCTGGGGGGTGGGGTGCAGGGGGACATGAGTGGGAGCCTGCTGGCAGGTGCCCTGCACTGCTGGGGGGTGGGGGTGCTGGGGGACATGAGTGGGGGCCTGCTGGCAGGTGCCCTGCACTGCTGGGGGTGGGGGTGCTGGGGGACATGAGTGGGGGCCTGCTGGCTGGTGCCCTGCACTGCTGGGGGGTGGAGGTGCTGGGGGACATGAGTGGGGGCCTGCTGGCAGGTGCCCTGCACTGCTGGGGGGTGGGGGTGCTGGGGGACATGAGTGGGGGCCTGCTGGCAGGTGCCCTGCACTGCTGGGGGTGCTGGGTGACATGAGTGGGGGCCTGCTGGCAGGTGCCCTGCACTGCTGGGGGTGGGGGTGCTGGGGGACATGAGTGGGGGCCTGCTGGCAGGTGCCCTGCACTGCTGGGGGGTGGGAGTGCTGGGGGATGGGGGTGTTGGGGGACATGAGTGGGGGCCTGCCGGCAGGTGCCCTGCACTGCTGGGGCTGGGGTTACTGGGGGACATGTGTGGGGGCCTGCTGGCAGGTGCCCCTCAGTGCTGGGGGATGGGGGTGCTGGGGGACATGATTGGGGGCATGCTGGCAGGTGCCCTGCACTGCTGGGGGTTGGGGGTGATGGCGGGGGTGATGGCAGGTGTCCTGCACTGCTAGGGGGTGGGGGTGCAAGGGGACATGAGTGGGACATGAGTGGGGGCCTGCTGGCAGGTGCCCTGCACTGCTGGGGGGTGGAGGTGCAAGGGGACATGATTGGGGGCCTGCTGGCAGGTGCCCTGCACTGCTGGGGGGTGGGGGTGCAAGGGGACATGAGTGGGGGCCTGCTGACGGGTGCCCTGCACTGCTGGGGGGTGGGGGTGCTAGAGGACATGTTTGGGGGCCTGCTGGCAGGTGGGGGTGCAAGGGGACATAAGTGGGGGCCTGCTGGCAAGTGCCCTGCACTGCTGCGGGGTGGGGGTGCAAGGGGACATGAGTGGGGGCCTGCTGGGAGGTGCCCTGCACTGCTTGGGGGGTGGGGGTGCTGGGGGACATGAGTGGGACATGAGTAGGGGCCTGCTGGCAGGTGCCCTGCACTGCTGGGGTGTGGGGGTCCTGGGGGACATGAATGGGGGCTTGCTGGTAGGTGCCCTGCACTGCTGGGGGGTGGGGGTGCTGGGGGACATGAGTAGGGGCCTGCTGGCAGGTGCCCTGCCCTGCTAGGGGGTGGGGGTGCAGGGGGACATGAGTGGGAGCCTGCTGGCAGGTGTCCTGCACTGCTAGGGGGTGGGGGTGCCAGGGGAAATAAGTGGGACATGAGTGGGGGCCTGCGGGCAGGTGCCCTGCACTGCTGGGGGGTGGGGGTGCTAGGGGACATGAGTGGGGGCCTGCTGGCAGGTGCCCTGCACTGCTGGGGGTGCTGGGGGACATGAGTGGGGGCCTCCTGGCAGGTGCCCTGCACTGCTGGGGGGTGGGAGTGCTGGGGGACATGAGTGGGGGCCTGCTGGCAGGTGCCCTGCACTGCTGGGGGGTGGGGGTGCTGGGGGACATGGGTGGGGGCCTGCTGGCAGGTGCCCCTCAGTGCTGGGGGATGGGGGTGCTGGGGGACATGAGTGGGGGCCTGCTGGCAGGTGCCCTGCACTGCTGGGGGGTGGGGGTACTGGGGGACATGTGTGGGGGCCTGCTGGTAGGTGCCCTGCACTGCTGGGGGTGGGGGTGCAAGGGGAAATAAGTGGGACATGAGTGGGGGCCTGCTGGCAGGTGCCCTGCACTGCTGAGGGCTGGGGGTGCAAGGGGTCATGAGTGGGGGCCTGCTGGCAGGTGCCCTGCACTGCTGGGGGGTGGGGGTGCTAGGGGACATGAGTGTGGGCCTGCTGTCAGGTGCTGTGCACTGCTGGGGGGTGGGGGTGCGGGGGAACATGAGTGGGGGCCGTCTGGCAGGTGCCCTGCACTGCTGGTGGGTGGGGTTGCTGGGGGACATGAGTGGGACATGAGTGGGGGCCTGCTGGCAGGTGCCCTGCACTGCTGGGGGTGGAGGTGCTGGGGGACATGAGTGGGGGCCTGCTGGCAGGTGCCCTGCACTGCTGGGAGGTGGGGGTGCTGGGGGACATGAGTGGGGGCCTGCTGGCAGGTGCCCTGCACTGCTGGGGGGTGGGGGTGCTGGGGGACATGAGTGGGGGCCTGCTGGCAGGTGCCCTGCACTGCTGGGGGGTGGGGATGCAGGGGGACATGAGGTGGGGCCTGCTGGCAGGTGCCCTGCACTGCTAGGGGGTGGGGTGCTGGGGTACATGAGTGGGGGCCTGCTGGCAGGTGGCTTGCACTGCTGTGGGTTGGGGGTGCTGGGGGACATAAGTGGGGGGCTGCTGGCAGGTACCCCTGACTGCTGGGGGGTGGGGGTGCTGGGTACATGAGTGGGGGCCTGCTGGCAGGTGCCCTGCACTGCTGGGGGTTGGGGGTGCTGGGGGACATAAGTGGGGTCCTGCTGGCAGGTGCCCCTCAGTGCTGGGGGATCGGGGTGCTGGGGGCCATGATTGGGGACCTGCTGGCAGGTGCCCTGCACTGCTGGGGGGTGGGGGTGATGGCGGGGGTGATGGCAGGTGCCCTGCACTGCTAGGGGGTGGGGGTGCAAGGGGACATGAGTGGGGGCCTGCTGGCAGGTGCCCTGCACTGCTGGGAGGGTGGAGGTGCAAGGGAACATGATTGGGGGCCTGCTGGCAGGTGCCCTGCACTGCTGGGGGGTGGGGGTGCAAGGGGACATGAGTGGGGGCCTGCTGACAGGTGCCCTGCACTGCTGGGGGGTGGGGGTGCTGGGGGACATGTTTGGGGGCCTGCTGGCAGGTGGGTGTGCAAGGGGACATAAGTGGGGGCCTGCTGGCAGGTGCCCTGCACTGCTGGGAGGTGGGGGTGCTGGGGGACATGAGTGGGGGCCTGCTGCCAGGTGCCCTGCACTGCTGGGGGGGTGGGGGTGCTGGGGGACATGAGTGGGGGTCTGCTGGCAGGTGCCCTGCACTGCTGGGGGTGGTGGTGCTGGGGGACATGAGTGGGGGCCTGCTGGCAGGTGCCCTGCACTGCTGCGGGGTGGGGATGCAGGGGGACATGAGGTTGGGCCTGCTGGCAGGTGCCCTGCACTGCTAGGGGGTGGGGTGCTGGGGTACATGAGTGGGGGCCTGCTGCCAGGTGGCTTGCACTGCTGGGGGTTGGGGGTGCTGGGGGACATAAGTGGGAGGCTGCTGGCAGGTACCCCTGACTGCTGGGGGGTGGGGATGCTGGGGTACATGAGTGGGGGCCTGCTGGCAGGTGCCCTGCACTGCTGGGGGTTGGGGGTGCTGGGGGACATAAGTGGGGGCCTGCTGGCAGGTAGCCCTGACTGCTGGGGGGTGGGGGTGCTGGGGGACATGAGTGGGGCCTGCTAGCAGGTCCCTGCACTGCTGGGGGGGTGCTGGGGGACATGAGTGGGGGACTGCTGACAGGTGCCCCTCAGTGCTGGGGGCTGGGGGTGCTGGGGGACATGATTGGGGACCTGCTGGCAGGTGCCCTGCACTGCTGGGGGGTGGGGGTGATGGCGGGGGTGATGGCAGGTGCCCTGCACTGCTAGGGGGTGGGGGTGCAAGGGGACATGAGTGGGACATGTGTGGGGGCCTGCTGGCAGGAGCCCCTCAGTGCTGGGGGATGGGGGTGCTGGGGGACATGATTGGGGGCCTGCTGGCAGGTGCCCTTCACTGCTGGGGGGTGGGGGTGCAAGGGGACATGAGTGGGGGCCTGCTGACAGGTGCCCTGCACTGCTGGGGGGTGGGGGTGCTGGGGGACATGTTTGGGGGCCTGCTGGCAGGTGGGGGTGCAAGGGGACATAAGTGGGGGCCTGCTGGCAAGTGCCCTGCACTGCTGGGGGGTGGGGGCGCAAGGGGACATGAGTGGGGGCCTGCTGGAAGGTTCCCTGCACTGCTGGGGGGTGGGGGTGCTGGGGGACATGAGTGGGGGCCTGCTGGCAGGTGCCCTGCACTGCTGGGGGGAGGGGGTGCTGGGGGCCATGAGTGGGACATGAGTAGGGGCCTGCTGGCAGGTGCCCTGTACTGCTGGGGTGTGGGGGTCCTGAGGGACATGAGTGGGGGCCTGCTGGCAGTTGCCCTGCACTGCTGGGGGGTGGGGGTGCTGGGGGACATGAGTGGGGGCCTGCTGGCAGGTGCCCTGCCCTGCTGGGGGGTGGGGTGCAGGGGGACATGAGTGGGAGCCTGCTGGCAGGTGCCCTGCACTGCTGGGGGGTGGGGGTGCTGGGGGACATGAGTGGGGGCCTGCTGGCAGGTGCCCTGCACTGCTGGGGGTGGGGGTGCTGGGGGACATGAGTGGGGGCCTGCTGGCTGGTGCCCTGCACTGCTGGGGGGTGGAGGTGCTGGGGGACATGAGTGGGGGCCTGCTGGCAGGTGCCCTGCACTGCTGGGGGGTGGGGGTGCTGGGGGACATGAGTGGGGGCCTGCTGGTAGGTGCCCTGCACTGCTGGGGGTGCTGGGTGACATGAGTGGGGGCCTGCTGGCAGGTGCCCTGCACTGCTGGGGATGGGGGTGTTGGGGGACATGAGTGGGGGCCTGCCGGCAGGTGCCCTGCACTGCTGGGGCTGGGGTTACTGGGGGACATGTGTGGGGGCCTGCTGGCAGGTGCCCCTCAGTGCTGGGGGATGGGGGTGCTGGGGGACATGATTGGGGCATGCTGGCAGGTGCCCTGCACTGCTGGGGGTTGGGGGTGATGGCGGGAGTGATGGCAGGTGTCCTGCACTGCTAGGGGGTGGGGGTGCAAGGGGACATGAGTGGGACATGAGTGGGGGCCTGCTGGCAGGTGCCCTGCACTGCTGGGGGGTGGAGGTGCAAGGGGACATGATTGGGGGCCTGCTGGCAGGTGCCCTGCACTGCTGGGGGGTGGGGGTGCAAGGGGACATGAGTGGGGGCCTGCTGACGGGTGCCCTGCACTGCTGGGGGGTGGGGGTGCTGGAGGACATGTTTGGGGGCCTGCTGGCAGGTGGGGGTGCAAGGGGACATAAGTGGGGGCCTGCTGGCAAGTGCCCTGCACTGCTGCGGGGTGGGGGTGCAAGGGGACATGAGTGGGGGCCTGCTGGGAGGTGCCCTGCACTGCTTGGGGGGTGGGGGTGCTGGGGGACATGAGTGGGACATGAGTAGGGGCCTGCTGGCAGGTGCCCTGCACTGCTGGGGTGTGGGGGTCCTGGGGGACATGAATGGGGGCTTGCTGGTAGGTGCCCTGCACTGCTGGGGGGTGGGGGTGCTGGGGGACATGAGTGGGGGCCTGCTGGCAGGTGCCCTGCCCTGCTAGGGGGTGGGGGTGCAGGGGGACATGAGTGGGAGCCTGCTGGCAGGTGCCCTGCACTGCTGGGGGGTGGGGGTGCTGGGGGACATGAGTGGGGGCCTGCTGGCAGGTGCCCTGCCCTGGTAGGGGGTGGGGGTGCAGGGGGACATGAGTGGGAGCCTGCTGGCAGTTGCCCTGCACTGCTGGGGGGTGGGGGTGCTGGGGGACATGAGTGGGGGCCTGCTGGCAGGTACCCTGCACTGCTGGGGGGTGGGGGTGCTGGGGGACATGAGTGGGGGCCTGCTGGCAGGTGCCCTGCACTGGTGGGGGTGCTGGGGGACATGAGTGGGGGCCTGCTGGCAGGTGCCCTGCACTGCTGGGGGTGCTAGGGGACATTGGTGGGGGCCTGCTGGTAGGTGCCCTGCACTGCTGGGGGTGCTGGGGGACATGAGTGGGGGCCTGCTGGCAGGTGCCCTGCACTGCTGGGAGGTGGGGGTGCTCGGGGACATGAGTGGGGGCCTGCTGGGAGGTGCCCTGCACTGCTGGGGGGTGGGGGTGCTGGGGGACATGGGTGGGGGACTGCTGGCAGGAGCCTCTCAGTGCTGGGGGATGGGGTGCTGGGGGACATGAGTGGGGGCCTGCTGGCAGGTGCCCTGCACTGCTGGGGGGTGGGGTACTGGGGGACATGTGTGGGGGCCTGCTGGCAGGTGCCCTGCACTGCTGGGCGGTGGGGGTGCAAGGGGAAATAAGTGGGACATGAGTGGGGGCCTGCTGGCAGGTGCCCTGCACTGCTGGGGGCTGGGGGTGCAAGGGGACATGAGTGGGGGGCTGCTGGCAGGTGCCCTGCACTTCTGGGGAGTGGGGGTGCTAGGGGACATGAGTTGGGGCCTGCTGGCAGGTGCCCTGCACTGCTGGGGGGTGGGGATGCAAGGGGACATGAGTGGGACATGAGTGGGGGCCTGCTGGCAGGTGCCCTGCACTGCTGGGGGCTGGGGGTGCAAGGGGACATGAGTGGGGGCCTGCGGGCAGGTGCCCTGCACTGCTGGGGGTTGGGGGTGCAAGGGGACATGAGTAGGACATGAATGGGGGCCTGCTGGCAGGAGCCCCTCACTGCTGGGGGGTGGGGTACTGGGGGACATGTGTGGGGGCCTGCTGGCAGCTGCCCTGCACTGCTGGGGGGTGGGGGTGCTGGGGGATATGAGTTGGGGCCTGCTGGCAGGTGCCCTGCACTGCTGGGGGTCCTGGGGACATGAATGGGGGCCTGCTGGCAGGTGCCCTGCACTGCTAGGGGGTGGGGGTGCAGGGGGACATGAGTGGGAGCCTGCTGGCAGGTGCCCTGCACTGCTGGGGGGTGGGGGTGCTGGGGGACATGAGTTGGGGCCTGCTGGCAGGTGCCCTGCACTGCTGGGGGTTCTGGGGGACATGAGTGGGGGCCTGCTGGCAGGTGCCCTGCACTGCTGGGGGGTGGGAGTGCTGGGGGACATGAGTGGGGGCCTGCTGGCAGGTGCCCTGCACTGGTGGGGGTGCTGGGGGACATGAGTGGGGGCCTGCTGGCAGGTGCCCTGCACTGCTGGGGGGTGGGGGTGCTAGGGGACATGAGTGGGGGCCTGCTGGCAGGTGCCCTGCACTGCTGGGGGTGCTGGGGGACATGAGTGGGGGCCTCCTGGCAGGTGCCCTGCACTGCTGGGGGGTGGGGGTGCTGGGGGACATGAGTGGGGGCCTGCTGGCAGGTGCCCTGCACTGCTGGGGGGTGGGGGTGCTGGAGGACATGGGTGGGGGTCTGCTGGCAGGTGCCCCTCAGTGCTGGGGGATGGGGGTGCTGGGGGACATGAGTGGGGGGCTGCTGGCAGGTGCCCTGCACTGCTGGGGGGTGGGGGTACTGGGGGACATGTGTGCGGCCCTGCACTGCTAGGGGGTGGGGGTGCAAGGGGAAATAAGTGGGACATGAGTGGGGGCCTGCTGGCAGGTGCCCTGCACTGCTGGGGGCTGGGGGTGCAAGGGGTCATGAGTGGGGGCCTGCTGGCAGGTGCCCTGCACTGCTGGGGGGTGGGGGTGCTAGGGGACATGAGTGGGGGCCTGCTGTCAGGTGCTGTGCACTGCTGGGGGGTGGGGGTGTGGGGGAACATGAGTGGGGGCCGTCTGGCAGGTGCCCTGCACTGCTGGGGTGTGGGGGTGCTGGGGGACATGAGTGGGACATGAGTGGGGGCCTGCTGGCAGGTGCCCTGCACTGCTGGGAGTGGAGGTGCTGGGGGACATGAGTGGGGGCCTGCTGGCAGGTGCCCTGCACTGCTGGGAGGTGGGGGTGCTGGAGGACATGAGTGGGGGCCTGCTGGCAGGTGCCCTGCACTGCTGGGGGGTGGGGGTGCTGGGGGACATGAGTGGGGGCCTGCTGGCAGGTGCCCTGCACTGCTGGGGGGTGGGGATGCAGGGGGACATAAGTGGGGGCCTGCTGGCAGGTACCCCTGACTGCTGGGGGGTGGGGGTGCTGGGGGACATGAGTGGGGGCCTGCTGGCAGGTGCCCTGCACTGCCTGGGGTTGGAGGGTGCTGGTGGACATAAGTGGGGGGCTGCTGGCAGGTACCCCTGACTGCTGGGGGGTGGGGGTGCTGGGGTACATGAGTGGGGGCCTGCTGGCAGGTGCCCTGCACTGCTGTGGGTTGGGGGTGCTGGGGGACATAAGTGGGGGCCTGCTGGCAGGTACCCCTGACTGCTGGGGGGTGGGGGTGCTGGGGGACATGAGTGGGGGCCTGCTGGCAGGTGCCCTGCACTGCTGGGGGGGTGCTGGGGGACATGGGTGGGGGCCTGCTGGCAGGTGCCCCTCAGTGCTGAGGGATGGGGGTGCTGGTGGACATGATTGGGGACCTGCTGGCAGGTGCCCTGCACTGCTGGGGGGTGGGGGTGATGGTGGGGGTAATGGCAGGTGCCCTGCACTGCTAGGGGGTGGGGGTGCAAGGGGACATGAGTGGGGGCCTGCTGGCAGGTGCCCTGCACTGCTGGGAGGGTGGAGGTGCAAGGGGACATGATTGGGGGCCTGCTGTCAGGTGCCCTGCACTGCTGGGGGGTGGGGGTGCAAGGGGACATGAGTGGGGGCCTGCTGACAGGTGCCCTGCACTGCTGGGGGGTGGGGGTGCTGGGGGACATGTTTGGGGGCATGCTGGCAGGTGGGGGTGCAAGGGGACATAAGTGGGGGCCTGCTGGCAGGTGCCCTGCACTGCTGGGAGGTGGGGGTGCTGGGGGACATGAGTGGGGGCCTGCTGGCAGGTGCCCTGCACTGCTGGGGGGTGGGGGTGCTGGGGGACATGAGTGGGGGTCTGCTGGCAGGTGCCCTGCACTGCTGGGGGTGGGGGTGCTGGGGGACATGAGTGGGGGCCTGCTGGCAGGTGCCCTGCACTGCTGGGGGGTGGGGATGCAGGGGGACATGAGGTGGGGCCTGCTGGCAGGTGCCCTGCACTGCTAGGGGGTGGGGTGCTGGGGTACATGAGTGGGGGCCTGCTGGCAGGTGGCTTGCACTGCTGGGGGTTGGGGGTGCTGGGGGACATAAGTGGGGGCCTGCTGGCAGGTACCCCTGACTGCTGGGGGGTGGGGGTGCTGGGGTACATGAGTGGGGGCCTGCTGGCAGGTGCCCTGCACTGCTGGGGGTTGGGGGTGCTGGGGGACATAAGTGGGGGCCTGCTGGCAGGTACCCCTGACTGCTGGGGGGTGGGGGTGCTGGGGGACATGAGTGGGGCCTGCTAGCAGGTCCCTGCACTGCTGGGGGGGGTGCTGGGGGACATGAGTGGGGGACTGCTGACAGGTGCCCCTCAGTGCTGGGGGATGGGGATGCTGGGGGACATGATTGGGGACCTGCTGGCAGGTGCCCTACACTGCTGGGGGGTGGGGGTGCAAGGGGACATGAGTGGGGGCCTGCTGACAGGTACCCTGCACTGCTGGGGGTTGGGGGTGCTGGGGGACATGTTTGGGGGCCTTCTGGCAGGTGGGGGTGCAAGGGGACATAAGTGGGGACCTGCTGGCAAGTGCCCTGCACTGCTGGGGGGTGGGGGCGCAAGGGGACATGAGTGGGACATGAGTGGGGGCCTGCTGGCAGGTTCCCTGCACTGCTGGGGGGTGGGGGTGCTGGGGGACATGAGTGGGGGCCTGCTGGCAGGTGCCCTGCACTGCTGGGGGGTGGGGGTGCTGGGGGACATGAGTGGGACATGAGTAGGGGCCTGCTGGCAGGTGCCCTGCACTGCTGGGGTGTGGGGGTCCTGGGGGACATGAGTGGGGGCCTGCTGGCAGGTGCCCTGCACTGCTGGGGGGTGGGGGTGCTGGGGGACATGAGTGGGGGCCTGCTGGCAGGTGCCCTGCACTGCTGGAGGGTGGGGGTGCTGGGGGACATGAGTGGGACATGAGTAGGGGCCTGCTGGCAGGTGCCCTGCACTGCTGGGGTGTGGGGGTCCTGGGGGACATGAGTGGGGGCCTGCTGGCAGGTGCCCTGCACTGCTGGGGGTGGGGGTGCTGGGGGACATGAGTGGGGGCCTGCTGGCAGGTGCCCTGCACTGCTGGGGGGTGGGGGTGCTGGGGGACATGAGTGGGGGCCTGCTGACTGGTGCCCTGCACTGCTGGGGGGTGGCGGTGCTGGGGGACATGAGTGGGGGCCTGCTGGCAGGTGCCCTGCACTGCTGGGGGGTGGGGGTGCTGGGGGACATGAGTGGGGGCCTGCTGGTAGGTGCCCTGCACTGCTGGGGGTGCTGGGTGACATGAGTGGGGGCCTGCTGGCAGGTGCCCTGCACTGCTGGGGGGTGGGGGTGCTGGGGGACATAAATTGGGGCCTGCTGGCAGGTACCCCTGACTGCTGGGGGGTGGGGGTGCTGGGGGACATGAGTGGGGGCCTGCTGGCAGGTGCCCTGCACTGCTGGAGGGTGCTGGGGGACATGAGTGGGGGCCTGCTGGCAGGTGCCCCTCAGTGCTGGGGGATGGGGGTGCTGGGGGACATGATTGGGGACCTGCTGGCAGGTGCCCTGCACTGCTGGGGGGTGGGGGTGATGGCGGGGGTGATGGCAGGTGCCCTGCACTGCTAGGGGGTGGGGGTGCAAGGGGACATGAGTGGGGGCCTGCTGGCAGGTGCCCTGCACTGCTGGGAGGGTGGAGGTGCAAGGGGACATGATTGGGGGCCTGCTGGCAGGTGCCATGCACTGCTGGGGGGTGGGGGTGCAAGGGGACATGAGTGGGGGCCTGCTGACAGGTGCCCTGCACTGCTGGGGGGTGGGGGTGCTGGGGGACATGTTTGGGGGCCTGCTGGCAGGTGGGGTGCAAGGGGACATAAGTGGGGGCATGCTGGCAGGTGCCCTGCACTGCTGGGAGGTGGGGGTGCTGGGGGACATGAGTGGGGGCCTGCTGGCAGGTGCCCTGCACTGCTGGGGGGTGGGGGTGCTGGGGGACATGAGTGGGGGTCTGCTGGAAGGTGCCCTGCACTGCTGGGGGTGGGGGTGCTGGGGGACATGAGTGGGGGCCTGCTGGCAGGTGCCCTGCACTGCTGGAGGGTGGGGATGCAGGGGGACATGAGGTGGGGCCTGCTGGCAGGTGCCCTGCAATGCTAGGGGGTGGGGTGCTGGGGTACATGAGTGGGGGCCTGCTGGCAGGTGGCTTGCACTGCTGGGGGTTGGGGGTGCTGGGGGACATAAGTGGGAGGCTGCTGGCAGGTACCCCTGACTGCTGGGGGGTGGGGGTGCTGGGGTACATGAGTGGGGGCCTGCTGGCAGGTGCCCTGCACTGCTGGGGGTTGGGGGTGCTGGGGGACATAAGTGGGGGCCTGCTGGCAGGTACCCCTGACTGCTGGGGGGTGGGGGTGCTGGGGGACATGAGTGGGGCATGCTAGCAGGTCCCTGCACTGCTGGGGGGGTGCTGGGGGACATGAGTGGGGGACTGCTGACAGGTGCCCCTCAGTGCTGGGGGATGGGGGTGCTGGGGGACATGATTTGGGACCTGCTGGCAGGTGCCCTGCACTGCTGGGGGGTGGGGGTGCAAGGGGACATGAGTGGGGGCCTGCTGACAGGTGCCCTGCACTGCTGGGGGTGGGGTGCTGGGGGACATGTTTGGGGGCCTTCTGGCAGGTGGGGGTGCAAGGGGACAAAGGTGGGGACCTGCTGGCAAGTGCCCTGCACTGCTGGGGGGTGGGGGCGCAAGGGGACATGAGTGGGACATGAGTGGGGGCCTGCTGGCAGGTGCCCTCCACTGCTGGGGGGTGGGGGTGCTGGGGGACAAGAGTGGGGGCCTGCTGGCAGGTGCCCTGCACTGCTAGGGGGTGGGGGTGCAAGGGGACATGAGTGGGGGCCTGCTGGCAGGTGCCCTGCACTGCTGGGAGGGTGGAGGTGCAAGGGGACATGATTGGGGGCCTGCTGGCAGGTGCCCTGCACTGCTGGGGGGTGGGGGTGCAAGGGGACATGAGTGGGGGCCTGCTGACAGGTGCCCTGCACTGCTGGGGGGTGGGGGTGCTGGGGGACATGTTTGGGGGCCTGCTGGCAGGTGGGGTGCAAGGGGACATAAGTGGGGGCATGCTGGCAGGTGCCCTGCACTGCTGGGAGGTGGGGGTGCTGGGGGACATGAGTGGGGGCCTGCTGGCAGGTGCCCTGCACTGCTGGGGGGTGGGGGTGCTGGGGGACATGAGTGGGGGTCTGCTGGCAGGTGCCCTGCACTGCTGGGGGTGGGGGTGCTGGGGGACATGAGTGGGGGCCTGCTGGCAGGTGCCCTGCACTGCTGGGGGGTGGGGATGCAGGGGGACATGAGGTGTGGCCTGCTGGCAGGTGCCCTGCACTGCTAGGGGGTGGGGTGCTGGGGTACATGAGTGGGGGCCTGCTGGCAGGTGGCTTGCACTGCTGGGGGTTGGGGTGCTGGGGGACATAAGTGGGAGGCTACTGGCAGGTACCCCTGACTGCTGGGGGGTGGGGGTGCTGGGGTACATGAGTGGGGGCCTGCTGGCAGGTGCCCTGCACTGCTGGGGGTTGGGGGTGCTGGGGGACATAAGTGGGGGCCTGCTGGCAGGTACCCCTGACTGCTGGGGGGTGGGGGTGCTGGGGGACATGAGTGGGAGCCTGCTGGCAGGTGCCCTGCACTGCTGGGGGGTGGGGGTGCTGGGGGACATGAGTTGGGGCCTGCTGGCAGGTGCCCTGCACTGCTGGGGGTTCTGGGGGACATGAGTGGGGGCCTGCTGGCAGGTGCCCTGCACTGCTGGGGGGTGGGAGTGCTGGGGGACATGAGTGGGGGCCTGCTGGCAGGTGCCCTGCACTGGTGGGGGTGCTGGGGGACATGAGTGGGGGCCTGCTGGCAGGTGCCCTGCACTGCTGGGGGGTGGGGGTGCTAGGGGACATGAGTGGGGGCCTGCTGGCAGGTGCCCTGCACTGCTGGGGGTGCTGGGGGACATGAGTGGGGGCCTCCTGCAGGTGCCCTGCACTGCTGGGGGTGGGGGTGCTGGGGGACATGAGTGGGGGCCTGCTGGCAGGTGCCCTGCACTGCTGGGGGGTGGGGGTGCTGGAGGACATGGGTGGGGGTCTGCTGGCAGGTGCCCCTCAGTGCTGGGGGATGGGGGTGCTGGGGGACATGAGTGGGGGGCTGCTGGCAGGTGCCCTGCACTGCTGGGGGGTGGGGGTACTGGGGGACATGTGTGCGGCCCTGCACTGCTGGGGGGTGGGGGTGCAAGGGGAAATAAGTGGGACATGAGTGGGGGCCTGCTGGCAGGTGCCCTGCACTGCTGGGGGCTGGGGGTGCAAGGGGTCATGAGTTGGGGCCTGCTGGCAGGTGCCCTGCACTGCTGGGGGGGTGGGGGTGCTAGGGGACATGAGTGGGGGCCTGCTGTCAGGTGCTGTGCACTGCTGGGGGGTGGGGGTGTGGGGGAACATGAGTGGGGGCCGTCTGGCAGGTGCCCTGCACTGCTGGGGTGTGGGGGTGCTGGGGGACATGAGTGGGACATGAGTGGGGGCCTGCTGGCAGGTGCCCTGCACTGCTGGGGGGTGGGGATGCAGGGGGACATAAGTGGGGGCCTGCTGGCAGGTACCCCTGACTGCTGGGGGGTGGGGGTGCTGGGGGACATGAGTGGGGGCCTGCTGGCAGGTGCCCTGCACTGCCTGGGGTTGGAGGGTGCTGGTGGACATAAGTGGGGGGCTGCTGGCAGGTACCCCTGACTGCTGGGGGGTGGGGGTGCTGGGGTACATGAGTGGGGGCCTGCTGGCAGGTGCCCTGCACTGCTGTGGGTTGGGGGTGCTGGGGGACATAAGTGGGGGCCTGCTGGCAGGTACCCCTGACTGCTGGGGGGTGGGGGGTGCTGGGGGACATGAGTGGGGGCCTGCTGGCAGGTGCCCTGCACTGCTGGGGGGGTGCTGGGGGACATGAGTGGGGGCCTGCTGGCAGGTGCCCCTCAGTGCTGAGGGATGGGGGTGCTGGTGGACATGATTGGGGACCTGCTGGCAGGTGCCCTGCACTGCTGGGGGGTGGGGGTGATGGCGGGGGTAATGGCAGGTGCCCTGCACTGCTAGGGGGTGGGGGTGCAAGGGGACATGAGTGGGGGCCTGCTGGCAGGTGCCCTGCACTGCTGGGAGGGTGGAGGTGCAAGGGGACATGATTGGGGGCCTGCTGGCAGGTGCCCTGCACTGCTGGGGGGTGGGGGTGCAAGGGGACATGAGTGGGGGCCTGCTGACAGGTGCCCTGCACTGCTGGGGGGTGGGGGTGCTGGGGGACATGTTTGGGGGCATGCTGGCAGGTGGGGGTGCAAGGGGACATAAGTGGGGGCCTGCTGGCAGGTGCCCTGCACTGCTGGGAGGTGGGGGTGCTGGGGGACATGAGTGGGGGCCTGCTGGCAGGTGCCCTGCACTGCTGGGGGGTGGGGGTGCTGGGGGACATGAGTGGGGGTCTGCTGGCAGGTGCCCTGCACTGCTGGGGGTGGGGGTGCTGGGGGACATGAGTGGGGGCCTGCTGGCAGGTGCCCTGCACTGCTGGGGGGTGGGGATGCAGGGGGACATGAGGTGGGGCCTGCTGGCAGGTGCCCTGCACTGCTAGGGGGTGGGGTGCTGGGGTACATGAGTGGGGGCCTGCTGGCAGGTGGCTTGCACTGCTGGGGGTTGGGGGTGCTGGGGGACATAAGTGGGAGGCTGCTGGCAGGTACCCCTGACTGCTGGGGGGTGGGGGTGCTGGGGTACATGAGTGGGGGCCTGCTGGCAGGTGCCCTGCACTGCTGGGGGTTGGGGGTGCTGGGGGACATAAGTGGGGGCCTGCTGGCAGGTACCCCTGACTGCTGGGGGGTGGGGGTGCTGGGGGACATGAGTGGGGCCTGCTAGCAGGTCCCTGCACTGCTGGGGGGGTGCTGGGGGACATGAGTGGGGGACTGCTGACAGGTGCCCCTCAGTGCTGGGGGATGGGGGTGCTGGGGGACATGATTGGGGACCTGCTGGCAGGTGCCCTACACTGCTGGGGGGTGGGGGTGCAAGGGGACATGAGTGGGGGCCTGCTGACAGGTACCCTGCACTGCTGGGGGTTGGGGGTGCTGGGGGACATGTTTGGGGGCCTTCTGGCAGGTGGGGGTGCAAGGGGACATAAGTGGGGACCTGCTGGCAAGTGCCCTGCACTGCTGGGGGGTGGGGGCGCAAGGGGACATGAGTGGGACATGAGTGGGGGCCTGCTGGCAGGTTCCCTGCACTGCTGGGGGGTGGGGGTGCTGGGGGACATGAGTGGGGGCCTGCTGGCAGGTGCCCTGCACTGCTGGGGGGTGGGGGTGCTGGGGGACATGAGTGGGACATGAGTAGGGGCCTGCTGGCAGGTGCCCTGCACTGCTGGGGTGTGGGGGTCCTGGGGGACATGAGTGGGGGCCTGCTGGCAGGTGCCCTGCACTGCTGGAGGGTGGGGGTGCTGGGGGACATGAGTGGGACATGAGTAGGGGCCTGCTGGCAGGTGCCCTGCACTGCTGGGGTGTGGGGGTCCTGGGGGACATGAGTGGGGGCCTGCTGGCAGGTGCCCTGCACTGCTGGGGGTGGGGGTGCTGGGGGACATGAGTGGGGGCCTGCTGGCAGGTGCCCTGCACTGCTGGGGGATGGGGTGCTGGGGGACATGAGTGGGGCCTGCTGACTGGTGCCCTGCACTGCTGGGGGGTGGCGGTGCTGGGGGACATGAGTGGGGGCCTGCTGGCAGGTGCCCTGCACTGCTGGGTGGTGGGGGTGCTGGGGGACATGAGTGGGGGCCTGCTGGTAGGTGCCCTGCACTGCTGGGGGTGCTGGGTGACATGAGTGGGGGCCTGCTGGCAGGTGCCCTGCACTGCTGGGGGGTGGGGGTGCTGGGGGACATAAGTTGGGGCTTGCTGGCAGGTACCCCTGACTGCTGGGGGGTGGGGGTGCTGGGGGACATGAGTGGGGGCCTGCTGGCAGGTGCCCTGCACTGCTGGAGGGTGCTGGGGGACATGAGTGGGGGCCTGCTGGCAGGTGCCCCTCAGTGCTGGGGGATGGGGGTGCTGGGGGACATGATTGGGGACCTGCTGGCAGGTGCCCTGCACTGCTGGGGGGTGGGGGTGATGGCGGGGGTGATGGCAGGTGCCCTGCACTGCTAGGGGGTGGGGGTGCAAGGGGACATGAGTGGGGGCCTGCTGGCAGGTGCCCTGCACTGCTGGGAGGGTGGAGGTGCAAGGGGACATGATTGGGGGCCTGCTGGCAGGTGCCCTGCACTGCTGGGGGGTGGGGGTGCAAGGGGACATGAGTGGGGGCCTGCTGACAGGTGCCCTGCACTGCTGGGGGGTGGGGGTGCTGGGGGACATGTTTGGGGGCCTGCTGGCAGGTGGGGTGCAAGGGGACATAAGTGGGGGCATGCTGGCAGGTGCCCTGCACTGCTGGGAGGTGGGGGTGCTGGGGGGACATGAGTGGGGGCCTGCTGGCAGGTGCCCTGCACTGCTGGGGGGTGGGGGTGCTGGGGGACATGAGTGGGGGTCTGCTGGAAGGTGCCCTGCACTGCTGGGGGTGGGGGTGCTGGGGGACATGAGCGGGGGCCTGCTGGCAGGTGCCCTGCACTGCTGGAGGGTGGGGATGCAGGGGGACATGAGGTGGGGCCTGCTGGCAGGTGCCCTGCACTGCTAGGGGGTGGGGTGCTGGGGTACATGAGTGGGGGCCTGCTGGCAGGTGGCTTGCACTGCTGGGGGTTGGGGGTGCTGGGGGACATAAGTGGGAGGCTGCTGGCAGGTACCCCTGACTGCTGGGGGGTGGGGGTGCTGGGGTACATGAGTGGGGGCCTGCTGGCAGGTGCCCTGCACTGCTGGGGGTTGGGGGTGCTGGGGGACATAAGTGGGGGCCTGCTGGCAGGTACCCCTGACTGCTGGGGGTGGGGGTGCTGGGGGACATGAGTGGGGCCTGCTAGCAGGTCCCTGCACTGCTGGGGGGGTGCTGGGGGACATGAGTGGGGGACTGCTGACAGGTGCCCCTCAGTGCTGGGGGATGGGGGTGCTGGGGGACATGATTGGGGACCTGCTGGCAGGTGCCCTGCACTGCTGGGGGGTGGGGGTGCAAGGGGACATGAGTGGGGGCCTGCTGACAGGTGCCCTGCACTGCTGGGGGTGGGGTGCTGGGGGACATGTTTGGGGGCCTTCTGGCAGGTGGGGGTGCAAGGGGACAAAGGTGGGGACCTGCTGGAAAGTGCCCTGCACTGCTGGGGGGTGGGGGCGCAAGGGGACATGAGTGGGACATGAGTGGGGGCCTGCTGGCAGGTGCCCTCCACAGCTGGGGGGTGGGGGTGCTGGGGGACATGAGTGGGGGCCTGCTGGCAGGTGCCCTGCACTGCTAGGGGGTGGGGGTGCAAGGGGACATGATTGGGGGCCTGCTGGCAGGTGCCCTGCACTGCTGGGGGGTGGGGGTGCAAGGGGACATGAGTGGGGGCCTGCTGACAGGTGCCCTGCACTGCTGGGGGGTGGGGGTGCTGGGGGACATGTTTGGGGGCCTGCTGGCAGGTGGGGTGCAAGGGGACATAAGTGGGGGCATGCTGGCAGGTGCCCTGCACTGCTGGGAGGTGGGGGTGCTGGGGGGACATGGAGTGGGGGCCTGCTGGCAGGTGCCCTGCACTGCTGGAGGGGTGGGGATGCAGGGGGACATGAGGTGGGGCCTGCTGGCAGGTGCCCTGCACTGCTAGGGGGTGGGGTGCTGGGGTAC